>NC_045144.1:17003715-17374114 GCF_008831285.2 Nymphaea colorata
ATGTTAGTTGGACATATTCCCAATATTTTTCCAAGAAAAACAAATTTCACAGTTAATCGCCAAGAAAAACCTTGCCCACAAAAACCTGAGAATGATATTTGTCACAAACTCATTGGACTGAAAAACCTTCACCAATTATACCACCAACAATGCTACGTCATCCAAAGTAGTGGTAGCTACACAAAGTAACAGACTAAGGACATTAAAGGCCAAAGTATACATGAAAAGAACCAAAAATATATGCCTTGATAGCATATAGCTAGTTGCTTTAACAGCATTAACATGCTCCATAGAATGAATCTGCATTGCATTTTCAGCACTATAGCACACATCACAGACCTCAAAATGAAGAAATAAATAAATACATGCATAAACTTCAAAACCAGATTGTTGACTTTGTAATATCTATGATATAAGGAAATTTCACATGGAATGGATATGGAAATAAGCACGAAACAGATGCACTTAAGACAACTTGCTAGAATGAAAAAGTGAGAGAACATTTCCCGTGAATAAATAAAAATATACGTCTGCACACTCACAAAGACTATGTGGGTGTATATGCATTTGTGTGCACTAAGTAAACAAATTGCACAAGTTGACAGTTGACATTGCAATCTATGTGACATTAAAACTTGACCATAATTTGCAAGGCATTTACCTAGATACTAGATTGTCAGTATGTCCAACAGAGGTAGTTTGAGTCTTATAAGACCCTCAAAATAAACAAATGCATTTATATAGAATAAACCATCAAAGACACACACACACATATATAAAGAAATAATGCATATATTTCTAGAGATTAGGGATTAATTGGCTAATAAATAAATAGGTTTACCAGTTGACCAAACTGACCAACTAGCCATGGGTTGACAATATACAACTCACTCATTCAATTATTCGGGATTGTAACACTTTATGTTGAGAAGCTTAGTCATGTATTGAAAATTGTGAGATATTTTTAAGCACATACAAGGGCGTTAAGTGATTGGTCTTCTTGGTTCCTACTTCCTAGCCTTTTTGGGGCTAGAACCAAAGTTGTCGAGGTTTAGAGTTGGGATCCGCTAAACTAGGAGCCTGAGGTCAGTGTGAGAGTGGGTCTGGTCATTAGAATGGTACCAAAATCAGTTCAACACTCAAACTTGGGATGGCGGGTTGGGATCCCAAAACTAGAAGCCCAAGCCCAGTGTGGGAGTGGCTTGGGTTGTTATAGGGATTACAAATACTATGATTAAATGTCTTAAAATATTTTATAAATCACTAAAGTTGATACAAAGACATTAGAATGCTTGGTTAGATTAACTTGTGTGTTGATCTAAATTATTATCGAGTGCTATCATGATACATAAACTAAATATGCAGTTCCAATACAAGCTCACCAGATTTGTCATATAAATGATATGGAACTCTTTGTGAATGGGACCAGCATCTATTAAGCTAAAATACCATTACAAGTGTTATTTTCTAAGTCACACGGACAATTCAATGTTGACACGCGTCGACGCGGGTACAGGTGCGGCCTGGATTTGCACCCAGCTGCAATCAAGAAGAGTTGGGTGTCAGCTGCACCCGACCATTTTTTGTCATTTTTGGACGCACATCCGACTCACGTCAAACGCGAGTCCGGTGCAGTCAAAATGTCATGGATTTTTTCGTCCATTTTTTTATTTTTTATTTTGTTAAAACCGATTTCGGGCACAATCATGCCCCTTCCCGCTCCTCTTTATCTTCCTCTGTCTTATCCCTCTTGCATTGAAGCACCGGTGATTGATGCTTCACAACCTTCCGGCACAGAAACTACAACCAGACGGGTGGCAGGTGTGTTCTTCCCCCAACGGCAGAGATTGTAGGATTTTTTCCGGCAGTTGCTCTTTCTCTGGTTCTTCAAATCCATCTTACAGTCCCTTTCTTTGTTTTATTAATATGCTGTGTGTCGTATTGATTTCTTTTTTATGTTTGTTCGTTTTCTTTGTGTTCATTTTTTCATTAGATGTTAGTTTAAAATTTTTAACCAAGCATCTTAGTTTGGTTTCTGCCGTCTGAGACTCTGAATGACTGAATGTTTCATTGACTGTTTTCATTTGTTTTCGGTTTCTGCTGTCAAAACCCAGTCACTCAAGACTTATGAGTGCTCCTAAGCCTGCTATAATGCTACTTTTCTGTTCCAACTGTTCTGTTTTAATTTTTTAACTTAAAATGATTAAATCAGTTTTTTTTTTGCTGCAGCATGCAGACTTTTACTATTTTGCAGTTCTACTTGTTTAGCATGTTCTTTTTACCTATTTAGCATTTCCTCTTTAACCATGGTGTGACTGTGTGCGAGGATATATAATACAAATAAGTCTCGGAGTTTTAAACGGCAACGTTTTTCTCAGGTATAATACGGCGAGGTTGAAAAAACGAGAAAAATGCAGTAAATTTTCAAAAATATTAAAAAACTAAAAATGGAGGAAAATAAAATAAATGAGAAACTAATAACACAAAGATCAAAAGGTAAGTAGATTTTACAACAAATAAAAAAATATAAAATAAAAAAAAACTATTTGACATTAAAAAAACTGAAAAAACGCAAACAAACGCATTAAAAACGCAAAAAAACATGTCAAAAACGTGTTTTTTTATGTTTTTAAAAAAAAAAACACGTTTTTAAGTTTTAAACGGCCATTAATTTATCACGTTTTTTAGAAAGTATTCTGTGACTATGATATATATATATATATATATATATATATATATATATATATATATATATATATATATATATATATATATATATATATATATATATATATATATATATATTGTGATAATAAATTATTATTAATAATTCTACCCTCGCCGCACCGCTGCACCTTGAGATGTGCCACTCCGGCACATGCACCCTCACCCGCACCTAGGTGAAATAGGTTGTTTATGTTTCCTACCTATTCTAAGAATTTAACACAAGGATTATGTTTTTCGGATGTGTTGCTAAGAGTCAGCAAGGGTTAAGAAAAAAACAACCTGAACTCCTTGAGTAACATAATCGCACTATATATCTAAAAAAAACATTTTTTTAATGGTTCATAGAGCAACATTTTAGAAAGTAATAAATAAATTTTGAATGAAAACAACACTAGTTTGGAAGAAAATTAAATAAACTAAGGATAATTGCATGACAGACCCCTCATTTAGGATGAGCAGAGCTATGTAAGCAACTAGTATCGTGAATGCCACAATCAACAAATTCCGGTGAAATAGAAGATCTACGACACACATAGATACACAAAAATGCAATGCACATAAAAACACACATATAAGAACACAGATCAGGCCTTACCAATCCAAGCTCTGCAAGGCTACCCTCTCTGGCAGGGATGGGAAAGCACCTTACTGGAAATATACCTCAAAGTGAAACAGAAAAAGTTAACAAACATCACTTTTAAAAAACCATCAAGTATTAGGAAAAAAAACACATTAAAACATGTATCCAGATGTGCATACCAAAGTAGTGGCTTGTACAAAATAATAACTCATACCTACCACTGCAAAGCTGGCAGCAATAGCTCGAAGACGATCTGGTCTTTCTGGATGGGGATGGGACTTTTGTTCGACCTGCAAATGAATTAAAACCTTCATTCAACCATATGAAGAGATGTACAATTGGAATGAAGAAACTGACATACAGTCTGAATTCATTCAACCATATGAAGAGATGTACAATTGGAATGAAGAAACTGACATACAGTCTGAGTTCCTAATTTTATTTAAGAAAATGAACTGTCTAACAGGAGCTCTTCTACATCAGAAATTTTGAAATAGTTAGAAGCAGTAGCAGCACCGACCAACACAAACACTTCATACAATAATTGGATATCAACATGAAATAGCTTCCACTATGGCAATTAAAGGATTTCAGGTTTGAAAATGCCGAAAGCTTATTCAATCTCCAAAATTTTAGACGTGGTACTTCATTAATTAGTGCTAATGTGATTTGTTAGAAATTTGTAGAATCACCAGAATCTACCAGTTGCAAGAAGCGCGAAAAAAAAGGAGAGAAAGAAAAAGGTGTTGAAAGGCAATAACTCCCAACTTGTTTGGCGGCATGATCTCATTCACTTTATACTAGAACTTAAGTATAAGCAAAGGAATAATAACAGATATTACAATATGCACGACACATCATTTGCAGTATCAAGTCTACGTCCAGAAAGATGAGCCTTAGTATCCTCCCTGAAGTTTTACATAGTTTTCAAACTATGGATAACTTGCCTTTCAAGGGCCAAAATCTGCCTTCAAGATATTTGATATTTCGCTACTTCAATTTAAATCCTCTTGAAAATATATCAGCTATTTGATTCAAGTTCTCACATGAAACAAAAATATATTTTTCTTCTACCCAACTAGGAAATGCTAAAGCATATTTGAACTTTGATGATACCTATATCTTAGTTATCAATAGAATGCATCGAGGCACACTGCACCAGCAGAAATGGTGCTTCTCTTCTACAATTTGTAAATATAATATGTGAAATTTGGATTAAAGAAGAAGATTAGTTGTAAGGAAACTCTTTAGCATACCTCTGAATGAAGTAGCATTCTATCATTAAAACCAACTAAGGTGCAATCCTTTGATGGTAGACATTCTATACAAGGTTCTATAAAACCATAAAAAGAATAGCTGAGTACCAAAAACAATCATCTATGTTCCAGTAGAAACTAGAAAGCAAACAAAATAGAAGAGGATTAGAAAGAACGAAAGTGAAACATGAAAAACAGTTCACTTAAAAGTTAAAACAAATGAGTCACGAATTCTAAAAGTTCAACCATATACAACAGGAAAAATATAAAACCAAAACAGTAGCATGTTCCTACGGCATATGCCAATCATTCCACGAGAGGACATTATACTCCAAAGTACCGAGTTTTGAAGTGTAGATATTACAAAAACAGTTATAGCCATAGGAACGGTTCTTTTCCTTCATCACCCGCACACAGATGCTTTTGGCACTAATTTATTAAGGAGCTGCCATTTAGGATTTTCAACGAGTATAGAATATAAACGTTAATTACAGTTTCTGGATAGCAAACCAAACAAACAAACAAAAAAATCTCAAAATTCAAAAAGGACCTCAAAGAAATCTCCTAAAAGTTGGATCACGAACTTCGAACTTTTGTGAAATAATTTTAGCATAAAACAGTCACCATAGCTAATATTTTTCAGGATCCCTTTTGGATTTGTTCTGCAAACACTAAGCTTCTTAGCATGATTACCATATCAAAAGACCAGATTGTGTCTTGTCAGACAGTGTCAGGCCTCCACCAAACAAGGTTCTTTTGGGGGTGGGGGGAGGGGAGAGAGCACACATACATATGACCCACAAATACATATGACCCATAGTGATCAATCAGCTACATGCAAGCCAGGTTCTGAAATAACCAAAATTTGGATGAACAGAGTTCCGAAATTTCCATCAGCATTTGTAGCAACAACTATTAATTGCCAATGGTCATCAATCACTATCAAGCATTTAGGCAAAAGATGCAAACAAACAAAAAATAACCTGGAGCAACATTGGTTTGGTTTTTAGGTACGATAGACCCCAGGTTTACAACATTGACATTCTTATTGACAATGTCTGAACTTCTATTTGACTATAATCTATACATCCTACACACTTTCACATGTCTCCAGAGTTAAGCTAGCCTTTGAAAGGGCAAATGGTTGCACACATGCTCCATATACAGTGATCAAGGATTTGGCAAACAATTGAGGACGATGACAAAGACTATGACAATGATGATGATAAAGAAAATCATAAGGATGCATACACACCTAGATGTCCAGCGATCGCCTCTGCGTCATCAAGAAAACCTTCTCGAGTAACAGTAGAAGCAAAAGACCCCTTGATAAGGATCTCTGATTCCTGGATTTCCCCGCAGAACTGCAGAACAATAACATTACTAAGGTCGACAATCCACCCAGACGCAATAATCACAGCAAGTTACCCAGTGAACCGACGAACATCCAAGTTTCAGTGAAGAGATACATCGCAATGGAGAACATCGTCAAAGTTCGGCATGGTACAGTTGATGCAGAACCACTTCTCGCTAACAGCATGTTGCAAGTGAGGCTCGTCGTCGTCATCTTCAGGCTGATCTTGTTGATGGTACAAGCTCACCAGATCTTGCAAGGGACCGTCTCCATGTGCTCTTCTCTGTAGCCGTGACTGAGTGGAGACTGCAGTCAAAATGTCGGAGTTGGGATTTTCTCCGGGATGACCATTGACGCTGCCATTTCTCGAGCAAACACCGCAGGCAGCAGTTCCTATCTTTTCTTTACTTATGTCAATTTCTTGTTGTTCAATCTGTTCGAAGATTTTTTCCTGAAATATAATTCTCTGAAGTGTATATTCTTTTGTTAATTCTTCTTGATATTTTATTTCTTGAGGAATTTCTATCTCCTTATTCATCTTCACTATATTCATTTTCAGTATTTGTTTCATATATTCTTTTTTATTTTTGATATACCAGACTCATTCAGTTGCTCTATATCTATGAATTCTTCTTCTATTTTCTATTTTTGGTTTTACAGGTTGTTTACATTACTTTGCTATATGTCATATTTTTCCACAGTTGTAGCATTTGCATGTTTTAGGATTTTTTGGGTATTTATTTTTATTTCTTACATAATATTTTTTCCGTGGGTATTTTGTTTTTAGTTTCTTATATTTATTATAGCAATGTTTTATTTTCCTATATTTCTTATATTGTCTATGTCTTTTTTCTTGTTTGCATCCTAATTGTGGTATAAGATATTTTTCACAACACCTATAGGGTGACTACATAATTTCTTTCAATTTTTTGTCTTTAACATATTTTTCACAGGTTACTCGGTACCATGTTCTTAAAAATTCTATTCTGGCTCTTAATGTATCTTCTTTGGGTGGATTAGTTTTAAAACTTTAGTATAAGTTTTCATATATTACATGGGGTAGTTTTGCAAATAGTTGTTCTAATGCTCTATTCTTTTCTTCCGACGTTAGTTCAGATTGATAATAATATTGGCTAAATAATTATATATATTTGTCTAGTTAGCACATGTCACAGATGGTTAAAGCCATGAGATTATTTCGAGCTATTTCTTTCATGTTTGCATTGTAGGATTTATCTATATTTGAATGTAAGAACTCAACTTTTATTGTTGTCACATATTTTTTTAGTATATCTAAAGAATTCGTTGTTGTACTTCCTTTGCCATCAGTTTCTGCTCTTAATGAGTCTTTGGTTGTGTTAGGTAGTTGATCAAACCATGGTTTTACTTTGGTTGTGTTAGGTAGTTGATCAAACCATGGTTTTACTTTTCCAGTGAAGGAATTTTCAATATATTTTGGTACTATCTTAGCTTCTATTTTTATTTCAGTTATATGTCTTCCTATTTCTGCTGTCCATATTTCTATCTTTTGTAGAATGTCTTTTGCATCATCCAAATTTAGGATTCCTTGTCTTACTATATGATCTTCTATATTTTTCTTTCTTCTAGATTCTCATAGCTTTTCTGCTCTATCGTATTTACTATAACTTTCATTATTATGTCTATTCCTAATAGGATTTCCTTCATATGTTCGTGGATCCGTATGATATTCCTCTTTCATTTTTACTCCTTTTGGTGTAGTATTCATATTTACTTCTGACTGTTCTGGTTTTTCCATTAGTTCTGTATAAGTTATGCTAGGTTCATAGCTTTCATCTTCGTTATTTGAGTTATCTGTTAGATTAATTTCATATATTTTTTCTACTTTATCTTCTTCTTTATTATCCTCTATTGTCTGCATTATAGTATTTACTTTTTCTTCTAAATTTGTGTTTTGTCTTCTAATTTCTCTTAAATCTTCTTTTATTTCTCTGAGTACTTCTAGGATCTCTTGTAATTCATTTTTGTATCCGGTCGAACTGCTATCTTCTTCTGATTTTTCTTGCTGGTCATAACTTATTTGCTTATTTTTATTGTTTTCTTTATTTAATCTATTCATCCTTTCTAATATGGTTTCGGTTTTCATTTCTTCTACGTCAATAATTAGGCTTAGGTCATCTTTGTATGTTTCTAGGAATTTTCGTTCTAAATTAGTTCTTATAACTCTATATTTATGCCCATATATTATTACTTTGTAGGCACTTATTTCAAATTCTCGGTTATTCATATGAATGTTTTTATGATAGTTCTTCTATGATTAGATCTTGGTTATAAATAGCTTTCTGGTATGTTATTTGTCTACTAACAATTTGATCGGATATATAGTTTAATCCTTTTTCTAGGTCTACATTTTGGATTTCTGGTTTTCTATTTTCTATTTTCTGGATTAGATCCATCAAAATATTACATATCTTTTTCTGGTTTTCGGAAACCATGACTAAATCTTTTCGTAAATTATCAAGTACTTCAACTATGTTTACTGTCTTTTCTGTCATAATGGATTTCAAGTGTTTTCCTTTAGGAATCTTATCTAATTATCTAGTGTCATAGTGTGTGTTATTCAAGTTTTGTCTACCGCTAACAATCATAATCCACTAGTTATTATAAGAAAAATGTTGGTTTTGAGATCTGTCTGTTTAGATTCCTCATCATATGGTCATATGTTTTCCCCGATCGGCCTCTTGCCTTTGTGGGTACTCACCAGGGACCTTTGCCTCTTGGAATCTCTCCAGACTTTCCCTCATTACCAACCTTTCTGATAATAGACTATTGGAAAAACAAATTACTAACAGAACTTTAAACTTAAACAGGCATACTATGCTACTAAACAATTAAATAATATTCCTCAGGAAAACAAACTTTTATTCCATATGCATAATCAGACTTACAGCTATTTTAGATTCTAATTCTGCTTCCGAAGAAACCATATTTCGGATACCTTTGGAACAGACTCCATTGGTTCCCTATTATAGCTCTCTGTTTACAAGCAGCAGCTCTTTACAGTGTTCCGGTAAATACAAGCACCTGCTTCAGCAGAATCGACGCGAACCCCGCCTTGAAATGCTTTCTTTTTCCACAAAACTTGGGCACCATCTTGCCCTAATTTGTCCCCATTCCGGCACCATGTCCGCGCATTTGGTTTGCATTATTCAAGCGTCATTGGAGCTGTCTACCACCTCGGGTGAGATTTGTATAATTTTCTCGCTAGCTAAATTCAGGCGAAGCAGTCTTCCTTCCAGCTCCTGCAATCATAGGAAAAAACAAGCGCAGAAAGTAAAGAAAGTACATGAAGGAGTTGATGAAACAAAAAAGAGGATCGCCATTATAGAACAGAATCGGCAATCGATTACCGAGCTGTCCAGGAAGGATAAAAAGAAGGAAAGAAAGAAAAGAAATACTGGGATTCTATGGTTTGTTGCCTTTGGAGAGTAAGAACAGGCGCGGCAGGAATTTGTTTACTTACCCCACCGTTCATGGCGGCTAAAGCCGACTCCGCGTCCTCGGGAGACTGGAAGGATACGAAGCCATATCCTCGAGATTTGCCCGAGTCCCTTTCATATACCACCTTGGCACCCACAAGGCCCGACTGAGCCTCAAAGGCAGATCTCAGATCCTCAGAAGTGACCGTCCACGCCAGGTTCCCAGCGTAGATCTTGTGAGGCGTGTCCACGAATGCGCGGCTGCTTCTCCGGATCCTCGGACCCATGATAGCCCTTTCTCCTCCTCTAGGAACCTCGGGGAAGTTCACCTTCATTGTCCGGCCAAGCAGCTGAGACCCATTGAACATTCTGATGGCCTCGTTTGCTTCTTCCGTGCTCGCCATGGTCACGAAGCCGAAACCCCTACTCCTCCGTTCCGGCGTCCTCTCGCAGACCACCTGCCGCAATGGGAGAAAATTTGAAAAGAGTAAAAAAGGAAAAGGAAAAACCAAAACAGAGTGCCAAAGATGCTGCAGCGAAGAGGTGCCCGTGGGGGTGCAAGGAAAGACAAGTCAGAGCCTCTCACCTCCGCCGCCACTACGTTCCCAGCTTCCCCAAAAATTTCGGATAATTGTGGGGAGGTGAGAGAATAGGGAAGATTCCCCACGTACAACCTACCTCCGTCATCCATACCAACAGTAGCAGCATCAGCTGCATTCTCGGCGACTTGTTCGGTTACTGGAGTTAGAGCGGAGGCTAAGGGAGCGGATATGAGGATATGCCTTTGGCTACATGGTGGCGATGAAAACAGTGAAGGGAAGGTGACCCTCCTCTTCAACCTGTCAATGGAAAGACAAGGTGAAGATTTAGCAAGGAAAGGATTCACGAAATGGAGGTCGACAATTGAAGCTGCGGCCATTTCCGTGAACAAGGTCACCCGCACCAGTACCTCGCCTCGCTCTCTCTGCCGGTCGGCTTCTTCTCAGTTATCTCGCGGATGGGGTAAGTGGACCCACCTTATCGCTTCTTCTCAGTTATCTCGCGGATGGGGTAAGTGGGTTGCACTGACATCGTTTTAAAGAAAAATTTTGCGAAGATGCAAGCCGTTTTAGTGAACTTGATTTAAAAGAGCTAATCAATTGCAAAAAGCACAAGAGAAAAATGGTTAATATCTCCCTCCTTCGCAAAAGAAAATGGTTAGGTTGACAATTTCTCCCGTTCAGGCAGTGGTGAGGTCAATCTCTGCCGTTTTTCTGCGGTACTCAATCTCAACGAGCCTGCCAGCTCCGCCTGGAGCAGCACGACTAGTATAAGATGTGAGGCGAGTAATCAGACTAGTATAAGATGTGAGGCGAGCAGCACGACTGCGGTGGTATATCATGTCTCATTTTGAAAACATGATGGTAAGTATAGTATGATATGGCCCATATCGTACAATTTGTACAACACTGTTCTCAACATTCAAAGTTAACATTTCTGAGTAATTTGACCAGTTGTAGATGAACCTAGTTTTAGCGAAGCATGTATTCATCTACTCTCGAAAAACTAAAACTTCTTAGTTTCTTCATTGATGTACCATTTGGCAGTAATGGAAGCAGTTTTACTATCAGCTGAGTGGAAGAAGACTCTCAACCCTCTTTTACCGTTGACCTCTTTTATTGTATATGATAATATAGGCTATACAACCCAGTAATAGGATTTACAAATAAAGGTGGCTACACTTTTTCTGGTTATACTCAATGCTTTTCAAATAATTGGTCCCTTCTAAGATGTAATGCTACCCTTGCAGAAGGTATATTCATTGTGGTGCACTTTACTAACTTGATAATCCTAGTAAAACTTTGGCTTATACTTTGTTGATGGACATGGAAAACTTTTGAGATTTATTTACTTTGTTCCTCTAATTTATCTTTTAAATTTTATACCTTTTGAATTGCTTTTTATCTTGTTTGCCTCTATACGCTTGTGTGCATGTGCTTTAAGTGTCAATCTTGACTACTTGATCGACTAGTCTTCCTAGTCTATTGAGTCAGAAAAGAGTATGCCAACAGCAAAATTTCCCTCAACAATATTCCAATACTAGCTTGGAAATCTTGCTTGTACTTTAGCTTATAGTTTGTTTTTTGACAATGACATATTATGAGTTTTGTCTATTCTGCACTAATTTATCTTTTGAATTTTATACCTTTTTGAATTGATTTGCTATTTGTTAGCCTCTACATGCTTGGGTACATAACAGTTGACCAACAATTAGTTACCCCATAATTTCAAAAATATTCCTTTGCTCTGTAACTTCGTGGTGCATTTGATAATTTTTTTTCATAAGCATTTTTTAACTGGGAGATTAGACAGAAAATGAATCATTCTAATTCCTCATCATGTGCTTTGACATTAACTGCTGCTTTAGACCAGAACAGGACGAAGTACTGATAATGAGGAAACAGAAACCGAGGAAGAAGCAGGCAGATGTAAATGAGGAGGCAGATGAGATCAAACTGCTTGAGTTGTGGATCAGGTTGGGGTAACCTGATTCAGGGACCAATCTGTTGGAGCTTTGCTAGAAATCTAGATAGCGCACAAACGAAAATGCAGAAATCGAAAACAAACATTCATGATTCATGTGGTTTCATTTAGAGCGGAAGTAGAACCTGTAGAGGCGACCGCCGACTGAATGTCGGCGGCTGTGGGAAGAACGGCTACCGTCCCCATAGAGTCGTTCCCCTGCGGAGGTAGCGGCGGCGGCGGCAGCGGCGGCAATGGGTTTCTCTCCTCAGCCATAGCAGCCCAGTGATGGGGACAGGCAATTCACGTATGGCTAAGGGGACCGATTACCCAGACGGTAAAAACTTGATGTGTCTCACACCATCACAAGACACGAGTATTTATACTTAAGGGTCCGAAATGGATATGGACCCGTATCGACGCAGGACTATCCAGATGGAGAAATCCCAACAATCTCCCACTAGTCCAAGTCGATATCAATGGTAAACAAAATGAATGGATTAGCCTTAAAATCCATTCCAAGGTCCCACCTTGTTGTCTTACAAAACTTCTCAACAAACAAATGAGAATACAAAATAAATAGACAACAAGCTTAATGAGAATCAACAAACTGTATGTGATCACATTCATAAATGTTTGCATAATAGTGTGTTTACATTGAACTACACAAACCCATCCTCTTAACATGTTCAAAGAACATACCAGATGCTAGCGCTTTAGTAAGAGGATCTGCAACCATATTTGTAGTCCCAATGTGTTGAATACACACTAGTTGATTATCTGTCCTTTCCTTAACAACAAAATACTTAAGTTCCATATGCTTACAAGAAGTAGTACTTTTATTGTTGTTGGAAAAGGACACTGCAGCTTCATTATCACAGTGAACCTTAAGTGGTCTATCAATAGATTCACTATCTTGAGCTGTGAAATGAAGTTCTTTATCCAAATTGTCTGTGATGTAGTCTCATATAATGCAATGAATTCTGCTTCCATGGTGTGAGCAGCAGTCACAGTCTGTTTTTTGCTCCCCCATGAGATGGCACCTCCTGATAGAAGGAAAACAAAACCAGTAGTAGACTTTCTACTATCAGTACATCCTCCAAGATCGGCATCAGAATAGCCAATCACTTCTAAATGGTCCACCTTGCGATATATCAACATGTAATCTTTTGTCCCTTGCAAGTATCGCATGACTCTCTTTATGGCCTTCCAATGTGCCATGCCTGGATTAGACTGAAATCTACCAAGCATGCCAACAACAAAGGAAATGTCAGGCCTAGTACAAATCTGCGCATACTGCAAGCTGTCAACCGCAGATGCATATGGAATGTTGATCATTTGTGCATTTTCAAATTCGTCCTTTGGACAATCATTTAGGCTCAATTTATCTCCTTTAGCTATGGGTGCCGAAATAGGAGAACAATTCTCCATCCCATATCTTTTAAGAACTTTATTGATGTATGCTGATTGGAAGAGACTTAAAACACATTTAGATCTGTCTCGACGAATCTCAATGCCTAGAACAAATGAAGCCTCACCCATGTCCTTCATCTCAAAATGAGATGCGAGAAAATGTTTGGTTTCTGTTAGCAATTGAAGATCATTTAAAGCAAGCAAAATGTCATCCACATATAAAGTCAAAATTATGAACTTACTCCCACATGTCTTAAGATACACACATCGATCAATGATGTTTTCTGTAAACCCAAAAGTCGTAATGACTTTGGAAAACTTAATGTACCATTGTCGTGAGGCCTGTTTAAGTCCATAAATCGCTTTATTAAGCTTGCAAACCAAATGATCTTTACCACTCTCAGAAAACCCTTGAGGTTGATCCATATATACCTCTTCATCCAAATCACCATTTTAGAAAGCCGTTTTCACATCCATCTGATGTAGCTCTAAGTCAAAATGAGCTACAAGTGCAAGGACAATCCTCATTGACTCTTTAGCAGAGACAGGTGAATATGTCTCATTATAGTCAATGCCTTCCATTTGTGTGAATCCTTTAGCAACCAATCTTGCCTTGTATCTCTCTATGTTGCCTTTAGAGTCCCTCTTGGTCTTATAAACTCATTTACATCCTACGGGTTTTACTCCTTCAGGCAACGTCACAAGGCTCCACGTTTGGTTTTTAGCCATAGAGTCAAGCTCTTCTTTCATGGCATTAATCCAGTGCCTATATTGTTTGCTTTCAACGGCTTCAATGAATGTGAAAGGATCATCATCAACATCTATGAAATCACTAGGCTCATTTAACATAGCTCGAACCATTTCTTTAAGCGTACGATTTCTTCTTTCAGCAACACCATTTTGGTAGGCGCTGTCTGGCATAGTGTATTGAGGCACAATGCCTTCTTCCTTAAGAAATCGCGCTAATGGTCCCTCCCTTTGTCTCATCTCTGTGAACCTACCATAGTATTCACCACCTCTATCAGATCTGACTATCTTGATAACCTCACCGGTTTGTTTCTCTACTTCTTTCTTATAGTCTTTGAAAACTTGACACACATCGGATTTTTCAAAGATTAAGTAGAGATACAAATACCGAGAATAGTCATCTATAAAGGTGACAAAATACTTTTCGCATGTGTAACAATGAGGGAAAGGTCCACAAACATCTGTGTGAACAATTCCTAACTTTTCAGTACATCGCTCGGCACCTTCTTTATATATGTTAGTTTGCTTTGCCTTTATGCAATCTACACATATGTCATTATCTGTAAAATCAAGAGATCATAAGATCCCTTCATTTAGGAGTCTCCTTATTCTCTTTTCAGAGATATGACCCAAACGGCGGTGCCATAGCATGTATGAATCATTCTTTATGGTACTACGCTTATTGCCAATTATATTATGACTAGAAACCAACGATTCAGGAGATTGGATCTTCACATTCAACTTGTATAAACCATCACACAAAATAGCAGAACCAATTTCAACAAGATCTTTATAAATCAACATCTTTGAGTTTTCAAACTTTAAACAGAAATCAAATTTGTCCAGTCTTGATACAGAAATTAAGTTTCTACTATATGATGGAACAAAGAAAACATCATGAAGATCCAAAACAAAGCCAGTATCAAGCCTAATCTGGCATTCTCCTACAGCCTTCACATGTGAGCGCATTTTGTTTCCTGAGAAAATGCTCCTCTCATGTGGTGTTGGTTCCCTTTTGCTCAGAAAGTCCTGTAAATTATTGGCAATATGCACAGTAGCACCAGAGTCAATCCACCAGCTATTAATAGGAACATGTAACATATTACTTTCAAGTGAAACAAATGACATGTTACCTTTCTTCTCTAACCAACTCTTGTACTTGATGCAGTCTGACTTCTTATGTCCCTTTTTCTTGCAAAAGAAACACTTTATAGGGGCTAAGTTAGTCTGCGCAGTTTGAGAAGCAGTTTGTCCTGTTGACTTCTTCTTGGCACTCTTTTTCATTGAACTTTTCTTTATGCCAACTTTACCAGCCTCAGAGTGAGAAACCATATGTGCACTTTGCAACTTCTCACCCTTCATTCTTTCCTCCTCTTCAACACACTTGGACATCAATTCATTGAATGTCCATTCAGTATTATGTGTGTTGTAACTGATCTTAAAAGGAGTATATTCAGCTGGTAAAGAGGTCAAAGTAAAGAATACCAAGAATGATTCAGAAATAGTCAACTTCATGTCATTCAATTGAGAAGCAATGTTCCTTATCTCTAACATATGCTGGCGAATGTTACCCCCTCCTTGATATTTCATAGATATTGACATTAAGGTACTGGCTCTGGCTTTATGAGAACTAACAAACTGAGCCTCAACTGCATCCAAGAACTCTCTCACCGATCTACAAGGTGGAATAGCACCACGTATGTTCTTAGCGACTCTTGATTGCAAAAGCAACAAGCTTAGTCGGTTAGAACGCTCCCACTTGTCAAAATACACTATTTCATTATGTGTACTTTCTGGTGTAAGAAGTGGTGGCTCAGGTCGCCTCAAAGCCATATCCAGATCCATATACCCCAATGTAAACACAACATTTTCTTTCCATTCAGCATAATTCGAATCATCAAGTAAAGGGATAGAATTTGAGCCATTAAAATAAATAGATCCAGGCACTGCAGACGACAAAAGACATCCATAAGTTGACATGCATTATATGAGACAAACCATATGGAACAGTAAACCAAATAAAAGGCTCTTTATGTTTACTATTTTCAAGACAAATACCAGGGGTCATTAGGATACTACTTTGGTAATATACCTAATACGCACATGTATTCCGTCTTAACTTTATCTAGTAAAACTAGGAAATGTAAATCCAAACTATAGTTAAGCATAACACCTTTGGGTGTAAAATGACAGAACTATGTAAGGATCTATTTTCCTATTTTACTCTACTTATTCTCTTGACACATGTATTTACGGGCATTATTGGACCGAAAAGTTTTAACATTTGCACCATATTGGGTATGCACAAGAAGAATGAATGTCTCGATGATACGAGGAACCTCACTGCGGTCTTTTAACAAGTACACAAATGTAGCACGAGAGAAATCATCAATGAAAGTGATAAAATATTGAAAACCTTGACGGGTATGAATTCCCGAAGGCCCCCATACATCAGAGTGAATCAGGGAAAAAGCTTCATTAATACAACTAGTAGAAAGAGGGTACGAAGCCCTCACATGTTTGGCAAACTGACAAACATCACAAGAAATGGAAGACAAATCAAAGGAGGAACACAAGTCTGGAAACAAATGTTTCAAAATCTCAAAAGGTAAATGCCCAAAACGTTCATGCCAGTACATAAAGGACTGAAGACAATCTTCTCTTCTCTTATCTGTCTTGCGGATCGCTGTCAATAGAGCAGTAGCCACACGTATGGGAAGACGATATGAGCCATCAGAAGCTAAACCAATCTCAATCCTCTTCCATGTCACCAAGTCCTACAAAACACAGCGATCGGCAGAGAAAATAAGTTCACAATTCAATTCTTTTGTAAGTCTACTGACTGACAAGAGATTTAAAGGAAACTGGGGGACATGTAATGCGCCCTGCATATGAAATTTGTCCAACAAGGACAGAGTGCCTTCGCATGCCACACATGTAGAGGAACCATCTGCAAGAGAAACACGTTCCCTTTCCGAGGACAACTTATACTCATGAAACAATTTGGGATTACCTGTCATGTGATGAGTAGCACCACTATCGACAATCCATTCCCCCACAGAAGAGTTACCTTTATTGCCAATAACTGCAAGAGCATGATTCGCTGTAGTTTCCTTTGAGGTCTCAATCTTGTTGACATCGATCCTGCCCAAATAAGCCCTTAGTTCACGAAGCTGATCAGCCGAAATAGAAAGTTTTTCCCCACTGGATTTGGGCACCTCAGGCCCAGGTGTTTTCCCACTAGAAGACCTCCCTCTATTTCCTTTCTTGTCTGGATAGAGATCCCAACAGTAATCGACGGTGTGACCCGTCTTCTTGCAGTGTGTGCATCGGCGATGGGGTCTAGCCAAGCCTCCAGGTCCACGGCTCACAAGGGCTGATCTCTCATGAGAGAGACCAAGATCCCTCTTGCTTTCATTGGTGACCAGCCTTCTCTGTTCTTCTGCTTCAATAACCGAGTATACATCTTCAATACTGGACACCTCTCCAGAATTCAGAATCTGGCTCCGAACACCTTCAAACTCATCATTTAAGCCAACTAAAAAGAGGAACACTCTGTTTTCCCATTTCTGGGCAATGTAAAGGGCCTGATCTTGGGAACAGTGCCACGAAATATCAGAGTGATAGTCAAGTTCTTCCCACTTGGCTTTGAAGGCCCCATAGTATTCTGCAACAGAAGAGTTCCCTTGACGGAGGTAATAAATAGTCTTCATTACTTGATAAGTGTGAATGGCCGTCTTCTTCTAGCCATACATTTGCTCAAGGACCACCCACATGTCCCGGGCAGTCTTCTTCCGAAGGATAAGAGGTTGAATCTCAGCGGAGACAGAGTTGACAATCCACGTTTTTACTTGATTGTCCTCAAGGAACCAAGTGTGCCACACATCACTTGTTCTTGCTGGTTCAGGGTTGCTCCCGTCGATATAGGCCATTCGACTACGGCCAGCAATCCCCATAGTCATAGCCGGCAACCACGAGAAATAGTTCTCCTTTGTGAGGCGAAGAGTAATAACCTGCATAGGAACGTTCTTGAGTCTCACAGTTCCGATTTCAGTTTGACTGACCATCGACGAGGAAGAAGAGGCTGCCATAATGACAGACCCACACAACGACGAGAGCAACAAGGGCAAGGAGCAGCTGCAGCGTGGAAGACAGCGGCGTCAGCAGAAGGGCGGAGCGTGAGGCGCTTGGCGGCAGAGGGAGCAGAAAACGACAGCGGGAGCAGAGAAGCGCAGAAGCCCTTGGCAGCAAAGGGCAGCGCTTGGAGGCGCTCGCCGAGCGCAGGAGGACGAGCGGCAGAAGGGCGGACGGCGGCAGTCGGACGGGCGACGGGAGGGCGGATGGCGGCAGACGGTGGACGTCTTGGCGTCGGACGGTGGCGATGAGCAGTGACTCCGTCGAACGATAAACAATGTCGGGCGCCTCCTCCAACACGTTAATGCCGGAACTTCACGGCTCTGATACCATGTAGAAATATGAACAAGGAAAGGAAGAAGAACAGTGATCACGATGTAACGTGGAAAACCCTCAACACGAGGGAGAAAAAACCACGAATGAGGAGGAGTCGGTGCCCACTAGCAGCCAGTCTCGCTCTCTCCTTAGATTATCATTAACACATAAGGATTAGGGTTACATGACTTAAGTAGTGCCCAACACGGGCTACAAGATAGGTTGGGTATGGATCCGGACCCGAAACATACGATCTATCAACAACACTCAAGCTTATGATTTAAATCGATGATTTATGATCTAGTTCAAAATAAAAAATTGACATCTTTTGTTATGTTTTCTAGCTTCTTGGACCTATAAGGAACTCCCAACCCCTCTTTGTTCTTGAAAAACTTCTCAATTTTGGGTCTCTCTCTCTTTCTCCATGGTATTAATTTCCCTCTTCAGGTGAGTATTGTTCTTTTGTTATATTCAATTTTTTTTCCTATTGGAAAGGTTTCTCCTCTTAGTTATTATTTTTTGATGTGCATATATGCTTCTTCTCATTAATTGCCATGTTCATCTCTCTCTCTCCCCTTTCAACCAGAAAATCCCATCTTTTCAGCATATGGGTGCTGGTCTTTCACATGGTGAGTATTCTCTGTTATCATTTCCATGTATTGTTCAGCTAGTTTGCATTTCCACATGTTAATATTGAGGCAATGTTAATTGCTGGGCACTTCGGACTTCCGATTGACAATGAAAAAGTAAATATTAGAACATGGGATCTAGGTAAATCTAGAATATATAAACATTTCAAGAAAACCCTGAAAATGGTTTTATACCTCCTAAAGGGTCCAACCATGGGTGGAAACCTAGTCCTCTTTTCAATATTGTTTTTGGATTATCATAAATTTCATTTTGCAGGAGGTATCGTTGAAAATGCTTGGGAAATGGAAGGAATCTGAATATTTAGGTGGTCAGTTTATTCCTGTTGGTAGTATTGCTTACTTACAGCACCATCAAGGTGATTATTTTGCTTATTCATTTCCATGCATTTAAATGATGTGCTTCGGTGTTGTTTGACCTATGTTTTTCCAAGCAATATTATTTTTTTGTCCTCGTCACATTGCATAATTTGTCTACGAATCTAATAACTTGAAGATGCATTGCAGCCTGGCGAATATGGCAGCCAATTCATTCCATGAATCTTTCCTTTATTATTTTTATGCTATTAGCATTTGTAGTTTTGCACTGTTCTCAAAAACTTGGATGGAAGTATTTGGCTCCTCTGCTAAGGATGTTGGCAAGCAATTGATCGTGAAGATTTTTTTTTCTTTGATATTTCTCATTTTTGCCAGCTTCTGTTATAGTCTCCAATGAGCCTTTTCTTTTGTTTGTTTGTTTGCTTTTTTTCTTGCTTTGTGTTTTACTGGGGTTAGGTACATATAGACTAAGGTTTGTTAGCTGAGGTCTTGCACTCTTGACTGCCTTCAATGTGAATGTCTTGGTTGTCAAAAGCTAAATGCCATTTTCCTCTATTGAAATGACACCCACATATTTCTCTAGGGCAGTTGTCTTTTGTTGTGATCACCTTAGGACTTTCGTCTAGTAAGATTTGTTTTGAGCTTCAATGTGCGGTGCTGACATGCATTGCCTTGTAACAAGCCATGCCACCCATGAACTCCCAGTTTAGAACTTGATCCTTGTTGCAAGAGATCAAGAGAGACAAGGAGCGGTTGAGAGAGAGAGAGAAAACTGCACGATCTAATTCATTAAGCTGCCCACTTCTCACGTTAAATGAGAATTAGGGTAAAAAGAAGAAATTACAAAAACAGTCCAAGACTGGAAGAACTATTAATAAAAGCTGTTAATACACCTTTTAAATATTCAAAAGACCACCTATTATAAATGTTATTCAACACTCCCCCTCAAGCTGTAGCATGGATGTTAATCATGCTCAGCTTGTTACAACATCTAGAGAATTCAACAATAGGCAATGCTTTAGTAAAGATATCAGTTGTTTGATCCTCTGAGGCTACATGTATAGTGGAGATGATTCCTCCTTGAACCATATTATGAATATAATGACAATCAACTTCAATGTGCTTTGTCTTCTCAAGAAATACATGATTATTGGCAATGTATGTGGCAGCTCTGTTATCACAAAACATTTTCATAGACAAAGAAGTTGGAATACCAAGACTCTCAAGTAGGGATCTAGACCAAGTCATTTCGACAGCAGTTTGAGTCATCGCACGATATTCTGACTCCGCACTAGACCTATAAACAACACTTTATTTTTTACTCATCCAGGAAATGAGATTTCCTCCCACAAACACACAAAACCCTGTGGTAGACTTTCTGTCATCAATTGAGCTTGCACAATCTGCATCATTGTAAGCTTCAACATCAAGAGATGTACCTTTTTTAAAGAAAAGGCCTTTGCCAGGGAAGTGACTTCAAATATTTGACAATCAACATAGCTGCACCCCAGTGTGATTGTTTTGGTTTTTCCATGAATTGGCTTAATTTTCTCATGGCAAAGCTAATATCTGGTCAAGTCACTGTCACATAAAGAAGCTTACCAATCAATGATCTGTAGGCTTGTGAAGCTACATCTTTCGAGTCATCCTCATATAGATGTACCTGTGGATTCATAGGAAAAGTTGCTGGTTTAGTTCCTAGCATCCATGTGTCTTGTAAAAGATCAAGAACATACTTCCTTTGTGACAACACAACTCCTTCCTTGCTACGAGCAACTTGGATGCTAAGAAAATAACGTAGCTGACCAAGATCTTTGGTAACAAAGTGTTTTTGCAAGAACTACTTTGTTAGAGCTACCTCCTGCTCACATTCACCTGTCAAAACAATATCATCAACATACACCACTAGCACAACTGTACCTCTAGATACTTTCTTGATGAACAATGAACGGTCCAGCTGAGACCTCGTAAAGCCACATTCTAACACCACTTCAGAGAATTTGTGAAACCAAGCACGAGGACTTTGTTTCAATCCATAGATAGCTTTCTTCCACCTGCACACCTTACCACACTCCCCCTGACGTTCAAAGCCAGGGGGTTGCTGCATGTAAGCAGTCTCATCAAGATCCCCATATAAGAAAGCATTTTTGACATCCAACTGATATAAGGGTTAATCATAATGCACTGTGACTGACACAAGAAGACGTATGGTCCCCATCCTAGCTACAGGCGAGAAAGTCTCAAAGAAATCAACACCATATGTTTGTGTATATCCTTTGGCTACAAGACGAGCTTTGTAGCGTTCCACTGAGCCATTGGATAAATACTTAATGGTGAAAACCCATTTGGAGCCAATGACATCACAACCAGATGGAGGATCAACCAAGTCCCATGTCCCTCGTTGTAGTAGAGTTTCCATCTCATCTTGCATAGTTTGCCTCCACTTCGGGTCAAGTACTGCTTGTTGATGACTAGAGGGAATAGAGTGCACTGACAAGGCTGACACGAACTGTTGCAGGCTACCACCAATATGATCAGTAAAAACAAACTGAGATATAGGATGAAGAGTATAGTGTCGTTTGCCTTTGCGAAGAGCGATGGGAAGGTCATCAGCCCCATCAGAGCCATGGGTGCCATAATTTAGGTTTTCATGAGAGCTTACCTCCTGAGGAGACATTGGTGAAGAGACAGTGGGAGCCTTATGTCGACAGATATAAGTCTATGGAGGATCTGTAAAGCGACTATTGGGGGGAGACACAGACTCAAGGTGAGAAGGAACCGACTCCAATGGGATGGGAGGAATGGGAAGAAGAACGGAAGGTAACACCTATTGTGGAGGACAAGAGGAGATGTAATAAGGTTGAGACTCAAATAAGGTAACATCTGCACTAATAAATTCTTTATGAGTTAAGGGATCAAAACATTTGTAGTCTTTTTAATGGGAAGGATAGCCAATGAAAACACACTTGATGGACTGAGCTGCAAGTTTATCCCTGTGTGTGCCTAGAACATGAACAAAACAAGTACAACCAAACACCTTTGAAGGAAGGTAAAATAATGGTCGATTGGGAAACATTCTTTGGATGGGAATTTCATTTTGAATAGCTGATGATGGTAAACGATTGATCAGGTAACAAGCAGTAAGTATGACATCTCCCCAAAAACCCGTAGGGAGATGAGAGTGCAACATAAGAGTATGAGCCATGTCTAGAAGTTGGCGATGTTTTCTCTCAACAACCCCATTTTGTTGGGACGTGTGAGGACATGTAAACTATTGTCGAATACTATGATTGTGGTAAAATTGCATTAAGTTTGAGGCTTTGAACTCTAAGACATTATCAGTGTGAATGCATTTGACAGTAGAAGAAAATTGAGTCTTTATTTATAGAATGAAATTTTTGAGAATACATATGACATCAGACCTCTCTTTCAACAAAAACACCCAACTGACTCTAGAATAATCATCAACAATGACTAGGTAATAACAAAACTTAGACCTACTAGCAACTTGATTAGGCCCTCACACATCAACATGAAGAAGATCAAAAAGACTCTGACTAGACAGACTCACACTTGAAGGAAAACTACTTCGAGTGTGTTTGCTAAGTTGACAAGCTTCACACTCAAAGGTGTCATGGGAAGAACATGACGCAGCTTCGATGGAGAAGGATGACCCAACCACAGGTGCCATTGATATGGAGTGGGTTTTTGAGACATAGAAATAGCTGCAGAATCCACAGATGTCGACAAAAGGTAGACTCCCCCTTGCTCTTGACCTCCACCAATCATCTTCCCAGTTTGTAAGTCCTGAAATAGACAAGAATTAGGGTCAAACATGACTTTACATGGCAAACTAGATGTTAGCTGTTGTACTGACAATAGACTTGTAGGAAACTCTAGAGTATATAAAACATTTGATAAACTTAATGAAGGGGAGATTTTAACATCACCACTTCTCATAATGGGAGAGAACCTACCATCAGTTAATTTAACAAACTGCGGCTGATCAAACTTGGTCAAGGAAGAGAACAAATGCGGCCGACTACAAAAATGTCTCAAGACACCTGAATCAATCATCCAAACTGTACCTAGGTCGTGTGAAACTAAGGAAAGAGCATAACCAACTATTCCAGACAAGGCAAAGACTAATGTGGAAGATGAAGCAGCTCTTTGAGATAATATATGCTCATACTCTGCCTTATTCAGGCTAAGAGAGAAAGACTCATATGTAGATGGATTCTCTCCAATGGCTGCTGCCTGAGCCATTCCCGTAGGAATTGAAGATGAAGTACCTCTACCTGTGGGAGTCTTAGACCCTCTTCCCTGTGAGCCTCTAGATGGTCGACCATAGATATCCCAGCACCTGTCCACAAGATGACCTATTTTCCCACAATAGGTACAGTGAAATCTACCACATCCTCCGAACCTCCTACCTGTGCCTCTTCCTCTAGAGATAGAGGAAGAACTTGACCCATGCCCATTAGATGCAGCCAATGCTGATGTGGGGGTGTCACTGACAAACTGAGGTAGAGTAACCACCAGACGACTTAGCCTATTATATGCCTCTACCAAACCAAGGATATCACTCCCAGTGAGCATCTGTGTCTTTCCCACTGAATATTCTGGAGAAAGACCTGCCAAAAACATGGAAACCATACTTTGCTCATAATGAGTCTTATAGCACGACGTACATGGAGGTCGAAGGGATTTTAGTCGCTCAAAAGTGGCCTTGACTGCTACAAAATATTGGGGCAAACTCATATCACCCTGTTGTAGTTTGTATAGTTCTTCCTCTATCTGGAATACCTTGCTCATATTCTTGTCATGTGAATAAGTCTCACGTAAAAAATCTTACATCTCCTTAGTAGTAGTATAATACGCAATGGTAGGAGAAATAGAAGAGTCCACACTATTCATGATCCAAAACATAACCATGTTATTATCCTCTTCCCACGAAGCATACTTTCCAGTCTTGATAAAAGGTTCATCTTCCTCAAGTAAATATTTTTTTCGATGTCCAACATCATGAATGACCTCGACAAGATTTCATAATTAAGACCATCCAATTTAACTATAGAACCGTATGAGAATGGATTGCCTCCAATTTTAAACTCATGAGAGAAATCAGGTTTGGGATTTTCAGCCATTGTAAATATGTCCACAATAGTTCAGCCGAAAGAGAATATATAGAGCAGAATAAGGCTGATCAGAAAAAAAGAGGGACTAGTGCCACAACAAAAAAAAATTGTGTAGATGAGCAACACTTCTTCCAAATAAAATATAAATAACCACACAGCAGGTTGCTGTCCACGGCTGACAACCACTCCACGACTACAAAATAAATTCACTCACGTGTAGATGGGCTGCGCTTCTTCCCACACAGCAGATTTCTGTCCAGACAACAGCCACACCACGATTACCAAAAATAATTCTACTCACGTTTAGATGCGCAGCACTTCTTCCCACACAACAAATTGCTGTCCACCATTGATGACGACTTCTGCATCAGCATCCACGACTCCTCAACCAGCAGTTCTTCATTTGGCCGCTCCACCATCTTATGTCAGTCCATAAGATATTAAAAGACGTAGACTCCCACACAGCTGCGCCATCCACGATTGGAGTCTATTCACGCATATTTCTGAGCATGGACAGACTCCTTCCCATGCTCCTTGCTGATGTTGCCGACTAGAACAGATGAAGGAAGAGACGAGAAGAGGAGAGAGAGAGATCGCCGGAGAGGAGAAGGTCACCCAAAGTTGGACTATTGGCAGTGGTTACTTCCCTTGCTCTGTTACCATGCTGCGAGGGATCAAGAGAGACGAGGAGAGGTTGAGAGAGAGAGAGAAAATTGCACGATCTAATTCATTAAGCTGCCCACTTCTCACGTTAAATGAGAATTAGGGTAAAAAGAAGAAATTACAAAAATAGTCTAAGACTGGAAAAACTATTAATAAAAGCTGTTAATACACCTTTTAAATATTCAAAAGACCACCTGTTATAAATGTTATTCAACAATCCTGACAATCATTGTTTAGACAACTTTGTTTTTATAGGTCTGTTTTTTGTGCACATTGAATGGTCAATATTTGTATTTGTATTTGTGCTTTAAGACATTAAGTTGTGCTTATCCATGTTTGTATGAAAGTTAAATCATTTGAGTTGGTATTAATTTAGTGATACCAAAAGATATGTGGAATGTAGTGGAAGATCTTGGAGCTAAAAACCTATGGTTGTGCATCCCGAAAATGAAGTTATGACGACAGCCTAAAAGGGGAAATGTTTTCTTTGATTCACCTATTTCTTAGCGGACAGGAAAAGCAGACAATGGAGAGAGAGAGAGAGAGAGAGAGAGAGAGAGAGAGAGAGAGAGAGAGAGAGAGAGAGAGAGAGAGAGAGAGAGAGAGAGAGAGAGAGAGAGAGAGAGAGAGAGAGAGCAGTGCATAATAGTGAGGTTATGGTTTCCATAGACATGGGCCCAAATAGTGAGGTTAATGGTTTTCTTCATGTGGGACTATGTTGAGGCTTCCAATCTTTACATCCAATGCTCTAATTTCAATTATATCAGTGTCTGATCTTCTGCTAACTGAAGACTAATGGGTGGGTAGTCTAATATTTACTCGCTACTAGGGGGCAACCAAATTTGTGTATATATATATATATATATATATATATAGAGAGAGAGAGAGAGAGAGAGAGAGAGAGTTGCTGGGCGTTCATGTAATTATGGAACATTGATTATGGAGGAGCACAATGTTTTGAGATTAATCTCATTTTTAGTTTTGAGATTAATCTCATTTTTAGTGCTCAGTTTGTTAATGGCATCTTAATCAAGTGTTATCTGTTTCATGTATTTGGTTGATCCTATAGATTTACACCTCGTCTTAATTGCACGTCATATAAGGCTCTCTTCTATTTGGTGTAAAGGAAAGGTATCCAACCAACCATCCTGCACGGATTGGGAGAGAAAATTAGGTAAGGAAGAAATGTAATTTGTGCGATTACATTTTAAAAGTTTGCGGGGTTCCTTATCGCTATCGCGTGGATAAAGGGCACAAGACATCCTTCTTTGGCCATTTTTAAGGCTCATTTTCAAAAGCACGTCCTACAAATAAATGCTTCAACTTGATTTACAACGGGTCCACCTCCTTCGATGTTAAGTTGGTGGAAAGCGTACAACTGGCAAGCACACTATATCTTAGAGGGATGTCTTGGCGCAAATACCAACACGCGTGCGCCATACCGTTGCTCCCGGCTCTCTCTTTTCTTGAATAATGGCTCCTAAAGGGTGCCTCCTCTCGGCATCGTCGATCACAGAGGAGAAAAACGTCACCCATGAACGGCAAGCCGATGCTTCCGGTGCAAGCAATGGATCCGCCATGAGATGCTCGCTCTGCGGCAGCAGCCTGCCGCAGAAACGATGCTTCTGCTACAAGAGATGAGAAGACCGGAGTGTCCCTGCTATTCGTCGGTGTGGGCGGCAAGCCGGCAACGGCCTGTCCGCCATCGCGATGGTCGCTGACGGTAGCCCAGAGTCTTTGTGTCTGTGTGTGTATCAAGGAGGGAAGATTCATGTGAACTCTGGTTCTTGATGTTTTGCTGCAGCAGCCTGCCGCAGGAACGATGCTTCCGCTACAAGAGATGAGAAGACGGAGTGGCCCTGTGATTCGTCTGGGCGGCATGCCGGCAACGGCCTGTCCGCCATCGCGCCATCCATATAACTTGAAGCCCGTTCATCAAATTTGCGCTACGATGGATTAGTTACACCTGCTGGAGTCATTAAGTAGATTGTGGTTCTTGCTGGCAACGAGGAGATTTTGCAGGTAGAGGCATCTGGCATGCCTGTGTTAGTTTGAACCGCATTTTCCTTTTTTCATGCTCGATCTTCTTTTCTTGCTGACTTTTGCTGTGGTGTAGTATTTCTTGAAATCAGTAGTTGGTTGTAAATTAAAGTATGGTTGCTAGAATGGCTATGAAGAGTGTCATTGCTAGTCATTCTTTTTTCTCCTTAATTAGGAAGATCTTGAAAAGGTGTGATCTCCTTTCTTAGGAATAATAGTTCTGTACAAGTGTATTGTTGTGTACAAGTACTTGCATTTTCAATCTTGTGCACGTGTGCTTGTGAGCATGCCATTGGTGTTTTTAAATATCGTAAGTAATTTCCTTTTTTCTTTTGTCTTAATATGGCTTAACATTTCTTTACTACTTAATTATTTTATAGCTTTTAGCTTTTTATTTCTCTTTTGTACACCTCTAAGAATATTAGTAGAAGTTATTTTCCCCCATGTTCTTCTTCTATGCACTTTTGCAAATGGTAAGGTTTTCCTTTGATGAAATTGGTTGGAGGCATATGCTTTGGATCCTACCTTGCACTATGCAGTCCACTGCATTTAGGTCCATTACTTGGAGGAGCGTAGGACAATATTATAATTGAATTGAAAGATCTTTTTTCTTTGTTTTTATTGCTGGATAACATGCATCTTCTTATGTTTTATCATTGTTATCCTTTAATTTATAGGAAAGTATAACAACTGCTATGCTTGCATATGTTTTAAGTGGAATGGGTGAAAATCCAACTACTCTAGTTGGTGCACATGTACCACACTTAGGCTTGCGCAAACTTATATGGGTTCAAGTCTTGAATTGACACCCTGTTCATGGTCATACCTAGTGCAATTTTGCTCATTATTTGAGTTATCTGTCAGTTTATAGGCATGAATTTGGTGTTCTGTTTGTCTTTCAATACATTAGCAAAAATCGTGGTACTTAAGTACATTAAGGGGTGACTTGACTGAGCTTTATTGAGGCGATGATTGTAATTTGTAGCTATGGTCACACTAGAGTATGAGGATTCTGTTGAGTCAAAACTAGAAAGGCAATTGGCCTTGCAAGAACCAAAGCACATGGAATGTTGTTTTGTATTTGATGGACCAATTTTTCTTGAAGGGATTATCCTTATGTTCCTGCCCTCATTTGAATGTCACCATATCTACTTGAGAATTAGTTCATATTGGTGATAACTCATATAACCAACTTTAATGTGCTAATAGCACACACAGTCATGCAACAAATTGGTCTTTGAGATAAATCATATGGTGCTTGGAGAATGAGATCACACCATGTAATGGATGATATCAAATGCAAGCTTCAGCATGGTCATGGGCAGTTCCTGAATAAAGGAACACATACAATTACAATTGTGTTTTTGTGGTCAAATCAATCAACTATCTATTGTGTGGAATTTATAGGAAAGAAGTCTTATAAACTTCCACACAGTTCCAATTATTATCCTCACTTGTCAAGTGAACTTTTTTAGTGTTTTATATTTCTCTTTCACCAGGGACTTGGCTATGTGAAACCAATTTTTGCTGAGTTGAGCATTTTGGGTCTTCAACAACCCAAAATCTAGTATGTGCAACCCCTTTGCGGCCATTAGCAAGCCTAGCAGATCTTGTTACCATGGTTTTCTATGTTCACCTCAAGTTAGTTTCTTGCTACATAAGGAATTGGATACAATATAGATTTTGAATACATAATTCTGGATTGTCTTCTGGTAGTGTCTTCTTGAACTATGACTTATTTCTGTTCAAAATTTTGATATTACCCTTATTTCTTGACAGATCTTGCTACTTGAAATCTGGTCTGAGCTTCTAAATTTGCTAACCAAGATGAACTTTGGTTTTTTTACACTACTACTTGTGATTTATCAAGATTATTTATTTTAATGTAGGCTGCCATTTTGTGTTGGCGGTACACATTGACTGGCATAATTTGAGGTACACATTTTGTCTGGTGTAATTTGTTAATTTTGGCTATTGTAATTTACATTGATATTCTTTCCTTTCTATTCAATTATAACTATGCAAAAACTATTGTTTTGCAAAGAGTAGTAAAAGCTAAAAGGAAAAGGTAATTATTGTTGATTGGCTACAAGCAGAAAATTGAGCAATCTAATGTATGATAATGCCTTGTAAAGTGAAGCATTACCGTTAGTATGCTGTTGAGAATATTCATTTGATGACAGCTAGAGTTAGCATATGTAATGTGGTTTCTTGTTGCACCAGTACTTCCATGGTGATTGTTACGTAATAGGGAAGGGGAGAACGAGAGAGAGAAAGAGAGAGAGAGGCGGTAAAAACTATAATTCAATATCGTGCTCTAATCTCTACTAAAAGAGAGATTAGGGCACGACTGTATCAGTTACAAACGGAGGACACATAAAATATTGAAAGGACATAAGAGAACCCTAACTTTTAAATATTCAAGTAACTACCACATTTAAAGCCAAACTTTCTACTTTCAACACTCCCCCTCAAGCTGGAGCATAGATATCAACCATGCTCAGCTTGTCACAACATCTAGAGAAATCACCAATCGGAAGAGCTTTCGTAAACATCTCTGCTGCTTGGTCTTCAGAAGCTACATGAACTGTAGACACTACACCTTCTTTTATAAGATCACGAATATAATGACAATCCACCTCAATGTGCTTAGTTCTTTCATGAAATACTGAATTGTTTGCAATATAAGTAGCAGCCTTGTTATCACAGTACATGCTCATAGGAAGAGGAACATGAATACTCATATTCGTTAGCATAGATTTAATCCACGTCATCTCAGTCGTTGTTTGAGCCATTGCTCTATATTCAGATTCTGCACTTGATCTAAAGACCACATTTTGTTTCTTGCTTCTCCATGATATGAGATTACCCCCAACAAAGACACAAAAGCCAGTTGTGGACCTTCTATCATCAACAGACCCTGCATAGTCAGCATCACTGTAAGCAACAACACCTAGAGATTCACCTTTCTTAAAGAAGAGACCTCTGCCTGGGGAAGATTGTAGATATTTCAACACCATCAACGCTGCATCCCAGTGGACTTTGCTAGGTTTTTCCATAAACCGACTTAATTTTCCAACAACAAAATTAATGTCTGGTCTTGTTACAGTAACATAAAGCAGTTTTCCAATAAGAGACCTGTAAGATCGGGAATCTACTAGTTCTGATTGATCATCATGAAGATGAATACGAGGATTCATCGGGAGATTAGCTGGCTTGGTCCCTAGCATCCCTGTGTCCTGCAGATGATCAAGGGCATACTTTCTTTGAGACAATGCTACACCTTATTTGTTCTCCACAACTTCAATCCCAAGAAAATATCTCAAGTGACCAAGATCCTTCGTGACAAAATGTTTTTGAAGGAAGGCCTTAGTAGCAGATATTTCTTGACCACAATCACCTGTCAGAATAATGTCATCAACATATACTATCATGACAACAATACATGTGGAGGTCTTCTTGATGAATAGAGAATGATCCAAAGGAGATCGTTCAAATCCACATTGTGAAACTACCTCTGATAATTTGTGGAACCATGCCCTGGGACTTTGTTTAAGTCCATAGATAACCTTCTTCAACCGACACACTTTACTACACTCCCCCTGTTTCTCGAACCCTGGAGGTTGCTGCATATACACGGTCTCCTCAAGATCACCATACAGAAAGACATTCTTCACAGCAAGCTGATACATAGGCCAATCAAAGTGGACCGCAACTGAAATAATAAGACGAATAGTGCCCAATCGTGCCACTGGAGAGAACGTCTCAAAGAAGTCAACCCCGTATGTCTGAGTGTAACCTTTAGCCACTAATCGAGCCTTGTATCGCTCTAATGATCCATCCGAATGATATTTGATTGTAAATACCCATTTGGAGCCAACAATGTCACAATCTTCTAGTGGATCGACCAACTCCCAGGTACCACGTTGTACGAGAGCATCCATCTCATCTTGCATAGTTGTTCGCCATTTACAATCAAGTAAGGCATGTTGATGACAAGTTGGGACTGTATGAACTGCCATAGCCTTAAGAAACTGTTGTAAGTTATCATCAAGATGGGCAGTGGAAACAAAGTGAGAGATAGGATGCATGGTACACTGTCTCTTGCCTTTGCGCAGGGCTATAGGCAAGTCATCTGAAGGAACAACATCAGGTATACTTACTTCAGTGGAGCTCACATCTTGAGAAGAGTCTGATGGTCGACCATGAGAGGGGTCCTGTCGCCGAGTGTAGACCAATGGAGGATCCTGAAACCTATTCATAGTCAGCGTAGGAGATGGAAAGGATTGCAACGGGATAGGTAAAGGGATAGGACATGGCATTTCAGATGATGCAGAGGTAGGATTAAAGTAAGACCGAGACTCAAAAAAAGTGACATCCGCACTGATATACTCTTTGTGAGTTACCGGATCAAAGCACTTGTACCCTTTTTGGTTTCGGGGGTAGCCAATGAACACACACTTAATGGCTTGAGCAGCAAGTTTATCACGTTTAGGCCCAAGAATATGAACAAAACAGGTACAACCAAAAACTTTTGGTGCAACGGAAAACAAGCTTCGATTGGGATAAACAAGTTCAATAGGTACTTTGTTGTCAATGGAGGATGATGGCAAACGATTGGTCATGTAACAAGCCATGAGAATGGCATCACCCCATAAGTATGCAGGTACGTGATTATGAAGCATTAGGGTTCGAGCAACAGTTAGAAGTTGTCGATGTTTTCGTTCGGCGACTCCATTCTGTTGTGAGGTATGAGGACATGTAAATTGGGGAGAGATACCATTTTCAGCATAAAAGGTCATTAAGATAGATGATTTGAACTCAAGAGCATTATCAGTGCGAATACACTTAACCACAGAACTAAATTGAGTCTTTATTTCAATAATCAAATTTTTGAGAATACAAATTACTTCAGACCTTTCCTTCAACAGGAATACCCAACTGACTCGAGAATAATCATAAAAAATGACAAGAAATTTCCTAAACCTATCTCGGCTAGCAACCCTGCTAGGCCCCCCACACATCAACATGAAGAAGATCAAATAACCCTTGACTTGAGGGACTAAGACTCGAAGGAAAATTACTACGTGTGTGCTTGCCAAGTTGACAAGCCTCACACTGAAAAGACTCTGGAACTGAAAGTTTAGGTAGGAGAGAACGAAGCTTGGGTGCTGAAGGGTGACCAAGCCGGAGATGCCACTGGAAGACTGTAGACTCTGATGTAGAAGAGGTAGCTGCAAGACCCATTGGAGTCGACAGGATGTAGACGCCCCCTTTCTCATAGCCGCCACCAATCGTCTTCCCAGTTTGCAAGTCCTGAAATGAGCATGAACCAGGGTAAAAAATAACACGACAGTGTAAATCAGTAGTCAACTGTTTAACCGAGAGTAAATGAGATGGGAAGTCAGGAGCATATAAAACATGTGAAATAGTCATAGACTGAGAAAGTTTCACATTTCCATAGCCCAATACGGGTGACAGTCTACCATCTGCAATTTTGGCATGACGTGGCTGAGGAAATTTATGTAGAGTAGTAAACCACCCAGGTCTACTGCAGAAATGTCTCGATGCTCCTGAATCAATAATCCACAAAGTACCTGAGTCAGATGTGGAAGGACCCGCTGAGAAGGCTCGATCGGTCAACGCTGTAGAAGCTGAAGCCTGTGAGGCTTTGTGCGCTAAAAATTGCTCGTACTCAACTCTGTCAATGCTGACTGTAACTGTCTCTGGCGCTATACTAGACGAAGCGTCCTCCACTGTAGGAGTGGCAGTCTGTGCAGAGCCCATAGATGAGTGAGTAGGACTCTTGCCCTGTTTGATGACTATATTTCTCCCTTGCGACAAAGAGGATGGGCGACCATGTTTATCCCAACAGCGATCCTCTAAGTGTCCAATCTTTCCACAATAGGTACATTGGAACCTCCCATGGCCTCCAGTTCCACGACCTATACCTCTTCCTCTGGCACTATAGGTGGAGCCATGACCGCGACCACCCCCCACAGCAAGAGCAGAAGCAGAGGCAGGCGTCACACCAGTTGGTTGAGACAGGCTAACAGCAAGACGGCTAAGTCTGTTGTATGCATCAGAGAGCTCAGGAATTTCACTTCCAGTGAGCATCTGATCCTTAGCAGAAGCATACTCAGGGGAGAGACCAGCAAGAAACTTCGCAACCATAGTAGGTTCAAAGTGTGACTTATAACACGATTTGCATGGAGGACGCAAAAATTTCAGACGTTCATAAGTAGCTTTCACTGTTGCAAAGTATTGAGATAAGTCTTGATTTTCCTGTCGGAGGTTAAGCAACTCTTCTTCAACTTGAAGGATTTTACTTACATTCTTATCTTGAGAATATGTCTGTTTAAGGAAGTCTCACATCTCCTTCGCAGTAGTATAGTAAGTAATAGTAGAAGCAATTTGAGGTTGGACACTGTTCATAATCCAATACATAACCATGTTGTTGTCCTCTTCCCAGGTTATGTACTTCTCTGTCTTGTTAATAGGTTCATCATCTTCAATTATGTGTCTCTTTCGATGTCCTTTTACTGACAACATAAAGGATCTAGACGACAACTCATAGTTGTGTCCATCTAATTTAACTGTAGATCCATAGGAGAAGGGATTTCCAACTCCTTTATGATCATTACCACCCTCCAATCTTTGGTTCTCAGCCATCATAAATCACAGCAAGAATGGCACGACCAAAATAAAATATATATATATGCAGCAATTTCACGCAGCCTTCAGGAACAAAACAAAGAACAGTCACGCAGCCTCTTTCAACAATCCCCAAACAGCAAGGAAAAAGGAGAAAACGGACAACTTGCTGGAAAGAAAATTTGCTGAAAGTACACAGGAAACGACAGGGAATAAACTTGCTGGAAAACAGAACTTATAAATGAAGTATGCCGCTGCTTCTAACATTCCACATCTTGCGTAGATAAATTCTGCATCTATTCTGCTTCACCAGAATTTCTGATCATCCCTCAAACCACAACTACAGACAGCATATCAACGTTTCTTCAACACTCTAAACAGTATCCATGAACAACACATAAAAAAAATATCCAAATACTCCACGTGAGGATCTGATCACGCCTTCCACATAGGCAAGATCAGGTCCTCCTACACGCAGCAGAGAATATGAGATAAGTTAGAGATTACGCCCGCAACAGCCTGAGGTGTTCTCGTAAGTCTGAGATGTTCTCGTAAGCAAGATGGGCAAGAAACGATCACGCCAGAACACAAAGTCGATGACGCCAGCAGCTTGAGTCGATCACGCCTGCAGCTTGAGTCGATCACGCCAGCAGCTTGAGTCGTGGCTCTGATACCATGTTGCGTAATAGGGAAGGGGAGAACGAGAGAGAGAAAGAGAGAGAGAGGCGGTAAAAACTATAATTCAATATCGTGCTCTAATCTCTACTAAAAGAGAGATTAGGGCACGACTGTATCAGTTACAAACAGAGGACACATAAAATATTGAAAGGACATAAGAGAACCCTAACTTTTAAATATTCAAATAACTACCACATTTAAAGCCAAACTTTCTACTTTCAACCGTGATTTCATACATGCACTTGTACTCCTTAGTAGAAGTCAACTAGTTTAATCTAATCGAATATTTTGATTTTATGATCCAAATGAATATATTCTCATGAGTCATGATCGACATCAAAAGTGTGTGCTGTTAACTACACATTTCTTGACATTCCTTAACAGTTCATGCATACTTGAGATATGAAGAAAAACACTGTTAAACTTCTAGTTTAGAATTGACAGCTGACATGTTATTTACATATATTTAAATCGAACTAGGGTTGAAAAGATACAATTAACCCTGTACAACAAGAAGGGGATGCAGTCCCGTGACACCTGGGAACTTCTAAATGATCTTGGTAAGACAGCGGCCCCACCATCATGCTCAAAATGTCAATTGCTTGCAATTAAAATAAATGGCTGGTAAGTAGCGGATGTTGCATGTGGGAGTTCATCATGCTTCATTGTCTTGGCAAGATAGATCGACACATATAACTTAAGGAGCGTTGAAGGGATGTGATGTAAAGGATATGTAATCGTTTCATTTTGAGCGCAAAAGATATGATGAAACCCCGTACAACAAAAGGAAAAGTAGTCATGTGAGACCTGGGAACTATTGTAGGATTTGGATGAAACAACATGCCCACCATCAAGTTAAAAATGTCAGTTAGATGCAATTGAAATAAATGGCCAGGTATAAGGGTCAGTTTTGGAATGTTATGCGTGAGATGAGACAAAAGGAAAATCAATATAATGCATGCAATACTTGACAAGTGCGCTCAAGGAATGTGATGTAAATGATATGTGATCGTCACATTTTGAGTGCCAAAGATACGATGAAGCCCCTACAACAAAAGAGAAAGTAGTCCTGCGAGACCTGGGAACTGCTCTAGGATCTTGATGAAGCAACATGCCCACCATCAATTTTAAATGTCAATTAGATGTAATTGAAATAAATGGCTGACTTGTTGACACGACCAATGTATGGCCAACTAGATGCATTGGTATAATGGAGGTTATGCGTAAGACAAAAGAAAATTCAATGAAAAACATGCAATACTAGACAAGTTCGCTCAAAGGATGTGATGTAAATGATATGTGATCGTCTCATTTTGAATGCTAGAAATACGATGAACCCCGTACAATAAAAGCGAAAGAAGTCCCGCGAGACCTGAAAGAAGTTCTGCGAGACCTGGGAACTGCTCTAGGATCTTGATGAAGCAACATGCCCACCATCAATTTTAAAATGTCAATTAGATGCAATTGAAATAAATGATATTTTTCTTGACGTTTCGAACAACAAAAACATTCTTTAAAGGTATGGAGGAATGAGCCATGGATATGTGTGCATTTCCAATATGTGATATTTTGTGATGGGAACCATCTCTTGTGACAATTGAGCCTTTAGCTAAATAAGGGAGAGCACTAGAAAGCTTACCTGCGTCACCAGTCACATGGGCTGCAGCACCAGAATCTACATACCATTGTCTTTCTTCATTTTGCTTAATATTGACTTTAGACAAGACTGTCATTAAAATCTGTTGCACATCAGTAGGAATGTTTGATGTTGCAATCGTGTTCAATACAGCTGGCCCTGCTGCCTTATTGTCACGTCTGACTTGTTTTCCCTTGTTTTGAGGGCTATGCCAACATTCTGACTTCACATGACCTCTCTTATTGCAATAAAAGCAAGTAGGTATCCTTCTTTGTACATTTGCCTGAGCATGTGTATTTGGCGTTGGAAGAATACCTCTCCCCATGCCTACCTGTGAGTTCCAAACTCTAGGACGGCTTCCTTGCAAAGCATGGGTCCTGGTGACTAACACATTGTGACTGCCAGAAGGAAATAATTCTTGTCGTTGTATACGACTTGCTTCATGTTGAATCAATTTTGCTTTCAGGTCTTCAAAGGAGGGAAGAACAGGTAATACCTCTAAAGCAGTGCAGAAAATATCAAAATCTGACTCCAAACCACTCAAAGCCTGTTGTACCTTGTCCTTGTCACTGATTGGGTGCCCGATGATTGCAAGTTGGTCACTGACATTTTTGATTTCATGCATGTATTCCAAAACTGAATGTGTTCCTCGATTGATATCTTGAAATTGCCTCTTGAGTTGTAGAAATTTTGCTTTCGATACTTGAGAATACGTGGTAGCGAGTACATTCCACAACTCCAATGCTGAAAGATCATCATCAACGCCCGCCAAAACTTCTTCTGACAATGTGGAGGTGATATATGCTACGAGGGATTGATCATGTGTCATCCACGTTTCATATTCAGGATTAATTTCAGCAACGGTTTCTTGAATTTGCCCTGCAGCATTCTTTACCTCTCGCATGATCCATTCGAGTGGCGCAGGTGTGGTGCCATTGAGATGACCATAGAGATGGTGACTCTTGATGAACAGGACTATTTGACATTTCCAAGTCAAATAGTTGATGTGATTCAGCTTTTGGGAGATGAGTTGAGAGAGGAAACTGGACGACAATATGGAAAAATTGCGGTTGTGATGGTCCATGGTTGATTTTGAGGCTAAACGTATAAGTAGATACTAGGGTAGATGATAGCAACCAGAAAAACGGAATTTTAGATTAGGGCATACATCAAGAATAAGGGCAGAGATCAAGGATTTTGGGGTTAGGTCAAAGATTTTAGGGTTAGGGCAGAAAAACAGAAATTAGGGCAGAGATTTTAGGGTAGGGCAAAGATCAAGGGATTTTAGGGTTAGGTCAAAGATTTTAGGGTTAGGGCAGAAAAACAGAAATTAGGGCAGAGATTTTAGGGTTAGGGCAGAAAGCAGAAATTAGGGCAGAGAATGAGACTTCTTATCGGACAATCTCAGTGGCAACAACCTGGCTCTGATACCATGTAAGATTTTGAGATATTACGCCAAACCACTGGATTGAATCCTTTGTTGATGCGAGACGAGAAGAAGAGGAGGTGACTGCATGTGCAATAGAGAGAGAGAAGAAAAGAGGGCAGCAAACGTGGCACTTCCTCCTTGTCATTAATATAACCTAAGGTATGCTACAAGTAAATACAGAAAACAACAAGTATTTACAAGTATGCCACCACCCATTATGTTTAGGTATATGGGCAAAGCTGGATCAGGTCTGTAGACCCGATCCAATTTGTACAATCTTAACAACATGCCCACTGTAAATTTAAAAATGTCAATTAGATGCAGTTGAAATAAATGGTTGACCAGTTGACAACCAATGCCGGACCAACTAGATGCGTTGGTATAATGGTCAATTTTAAGATGTTATGCATGAGACAAAAGGAAAATCAATATTTCCCTATCATCATTTGCATATGCTCTAACAAATCTCTCGATGTCACGGCAGCACGCATGTGAGGCTGAGAATTTGTGCAGCATAAGATGGCAAAGTTCATAATGGATCCAACACTAGACCTACCACTAGCAACTCTATCATCAGGTTCACCACAACCACTAGGTCCTTAACCATGCCTAATCTGGTACACCTCTTCTCTTCCTCCCAGATGGGCTAGATCCACCTCATTCATGCATGATTATTTTCCCATTACCTCTCGAACTATCCACATCCATTCTTAGACTGACTTCATATTTATCATTTTTATCGTCTTCATCTTCTTCTTCCTCAACTTCCCAAGGCTCACCATAGCCTTAATTTGCCTCTTCCATTTGTTTTTCTACCTTCTTTTGATGTAAAACATTAATCATATCTAGACGACATTGTTGACATACAAATGGTGGCAAAGGCTTTTCTGGTTTTCCAGTGCATGGAGCCACATCACAAAATGTGTCCCTGCAAAATGAATCTGTCTTGAAAATATATTGTTACAATAGTCACATTAGATTATTAGATTCTTAACTGGTCGTTATCCTTTACCCTTTTGCACCACTGCTATGTGGGGCTAGACAATGTCATATCCTCACAAAGAAATGAAAACCTATGATAATGAAAAACAGTTAAAATAGATGAATCTAAGGTAAAAAAGAGAAATTTCATGCCTTATGGAGACGAAATTGAAGAAACCATTTTTTCTCCAAACAAAGACCGACCACCCATGCACAAATATATGGTTTAATCGATGATTTCACGGTCATAATCAATGATTTCCCTCCAAATTGGGACAATCTCTCCCTCCTCCAATTCTAGGATAGGTTTAGAAATCGGACCCTTTTTTACGATAGCACTATATCTTATGATACATGCGATACATGTAGGATGCACCACATATTTATGATACAGGTGGTATATCATGCCACATTTTAAAAACATGATGGTAAGTATCGTGCGATATGGCTCCATATCGTACAATATGTACCACCACTGTTCTGAACATTCAAAGTGAACATTTCTGAGCAATTTGACCAGTTGTAGATGAATCCAATTTTAGTGAAGCATGTATTCATTTACTCTTGAAAAAATAGAACTTCTTAGTTTCTTCACTGACCAGTCATCAAACACAACCACCACTGAAAAAAATCTGAATAATCATAAAAAGGAGGCCACATTGCCTTCTCTTTTACCATTTGGCTGTAGTGGAAACAGTTTTACCATGAGCTGAGTGGAAGAAGACTCTCAACCCTCTTTTACCGTTGACCTCTTTTATTGTATATGATAATATAGGCTATACAACCCAGTAATAGGATTTACAAATAAAGGTGGCTACACTTTTTCTGGTTATACTCAATGTTTTTCAAATAATTGGTCCCTTCTAAGATGTAATGCTGCCCTTGCAGAAGGTACATTCATTGTGGTGCACTTTACTAACTTGATAATCCTAGTAAAACTTTGGCTTATACTTTGTTGATGGACATGGAAAACTTTTGAGATTTATTTACTCTGCTCCTCTAATTTATCTTCTAAATTTTATACCTTTTGAATTGCTTTTTAACTTGTTGCCTCTATATGCTTGTGTGCATGTGCTCTTAACTGTCAATCCTGACTAGTTGATCAACTAGTCTTCCTAGTCTATTGAGTCAGAAAAGAATATGCCAACAGCAAATTTCCCTCAACAATATTCCATTACTAGCTTGGAAATCTTACTTGTACTTTAGCTTATAATTTGTTTTTCGACAAGGACATATTATGAGTTTTGTCGGTTCTGCACTAATTTATCTTTTGAATTTTATACCTTTTTGAGTTGATTTGCTATTTGTTAGCCTCTACATACTTGTGTACGTGTGCTGTTAATTGTCAAAGAATAGTTGACCAACTATTAGTAACTCCATAATTTCAAAAATATTCCTTTGCACCTTCGTGATGGATTTAATAATTTTTTTTCATAAGCATTCTTTAACTGGGAGATTAGACAGAAAATGAATCATTATAATTCCTCATCATGCGTTTCGACATTAACTGCAGCTTTAGACCAGAACAGGTCGAAGTACTGATAATGAGGAAACAGAAACCGAGGAAGAAGCAGGCAGATGTAAATGAGGAGACAGATGAGATCAAACTGCTTGAGTTGTGGATCGGGTCGGGAAAACCTGATTCAAGGACCAATCCTCTCTTCAGATGGACAATGGCTCCTTTTCACCCTATGTGGGTTGTACCCGGTTTGATCAATTACCCTTATCCCAGAGAACCAAGGATAGCTTGGAGAAGGAACGCGTGAATGGTATAAATATATTGGTCTGCACTCCTGGTCGACTTCTTCAACACATGGATGAAACCCCAAATTTTGATTGCTCGCAGCTGCAAGTAAGGACTCAATCCTTTTGGGCACTTGATCTTACTGATCCTCATTATTATTATTATTATTATTTTTTGTGGGAAAACAGATTTTGGTTCTTCATGAGGCAGACCAATTCTTGATTTGACATTCAAGAAAGATTTAAATGCAATCATTTCACAACTACCATGGCAGCGCCAGACTTTGCTTTTCTCTGCTACTCAGACGAAGTCAGTTCAGGATCTTGCTAGGCCGAGTCTGAAGGACCCAGAGCGCTTGTCAGTGCATGAGACTCGCATCTAATGCAACGTTCAATGATTGTTCCACTTGATAAAAAATTGGGTATGCTGTGGAGGTTTTTTCAAATCACATCTTAATGCAAAGATACTTGCGTTCCTTTCGACATGCAAGCAGGTAATGTTAGATTTTTCTATGTAGTGGTTGGTTAGGTAAGTTGGTGCCAGTTGGACGGGACTAGAACATGTAAGATGCTAGGCTAGATCATGTCTAATAGAATGGCCATCCATTCTGTTGTTGAAGTATCAAGTTTTAATGTTGCTGGAATGCATTTCCGCGTGACCTGAGTCAGTTGTGGTTCCTTGCAGTGCTGTCAATTTGACTTTTAAAAGTATTTCTGAGAAGAGAAATAACACGTATCTCTCAATTTGTAGTATTGAGGAACACATAATGGACTCATACACCATCCATATCGTGAATAGGTGGTATATCTTATATGCGTCGTATGAATCATACGATACAGTGCCCATATCATATGATATGGGGATACATCCCTTACCGTATGATGCTGGTCAAATATAATTTTGTTGCATGGAATCAGCCATATGTCTTTTTTTTATCTATTTTCTGATTTTTCATTTAAAGAATATGATGTTGAGCTGTCAATTTGACTTTTAAAACTATTTCTGAGCAGATAACTTGTATCCCGTAGTCTGTAGGATTGAGCATACATAATGGGATTCATATTCCCTGGAGTTCTACTAATCGTATTGAATTTGTGCATGTATATTGGAGTTACTAATGGCTACTACACATGAGAAAGCGCTTTTTTTTTTGAAAAAATGCGATAAATTAAATGGTCATTTAAAACTAAAAAACACTTTTTTTAAAAAAAAACATAGAAAACAAAAAAACGTGTTTTTAATTTTTTTTTCGCGTTTTTCACTTTTTTCAGTTTTTTAATGCCAAAGCCAAACAGTTTTTTTTTTTTTTTCATTTCAGTTTTTTTAATGCAAAAAAAAACCTCACCGTTTAAAACACTGTGGTCTTATTTGTAACTATGATACTCTAAGCAATTGAATATTATTGTAACATACTTTAAACTTACTATAAACATTGTTACCTTGACTAGATTTTCCAATAAACCTTGATTATGAATTTCTTTTTGGCAATATCTGAATGACTATTTGCATTCTTTAGAAAAGCATGTTAATGGATGCTTAAACTCAGTGTTATTAGATGTGCACGCATCGCATCACCCTCTTAAATGCACCAAAAGAGGAGGGTGGCGCGTGTGCCTCAACCTTGTGACGTGTATATTTCAGGCTGATGCGCGGTGCATTGTTTTTTATTTTTTATTTTTTACATTTTTCTTTAAATATTTTACCTTTATTTTCCTTTTTTAACCTTCACTCAGATTATGTTTTGTGCCTGATTTCACTGTCCTTTATTTGCACTTGCTATAATTTCAGTTCTCATTGCATGATATTGATGTTGATACCATTAGTCAGACTTGGAATTGATATGGTGCTTAACAATTTCTTAATGTGAATTAATATGAATGGTAGTATCACTTCTAAAGTTTGCCTAAATGTCTAAATATCCCTCATGGTATTCCGATTAATCTTACCTCTTATCCTTTCTACGAGCATACCTCAACTACCAACATTGAAATAAAATTTTCGGCTTAATAGACAGGCAGAACTAGGGATTTTTCATGGCCTAACTATAATTTTAAAAAAGTTAATGTAGGCTGAAATAAGTTTTTTTTCAAATTTTTATATAGGATAAAAGAAAATTTTTTAGAAATTAGATGTACATGGTTTTGGAGTTTTGCCTCCAAATAAACAATAACACTAATAGTCACCTGACCGAGAGGGTTATCCCACCACCCTAAGTGAGGCCTGAAGGCTCCCATTCCCCCTGCGTCCTAGGGATAATAACACTAATACCGTTCAAATTGAATCGAGACACTCTCTCAACGTTGTGCATGCCCGTGGTTACCGCAGATGGAGGAAACATATGCATAGAAATTAAAGTTGTATATTATTCTTAGCCAACAATTATTTTGAACATCTACGAGCTTAGATGTAACAATTTCAATTTTTATTTTTTGGCATCAGTTGGATCCCTATCAACCAGATCATGCTAACAAAGCCTCATTTCTCTGATATTAAACTGTTAATCTTATTCAATCTAAAGCTTTCGATTCTACCCTTGATCAGCTTAGATTGTCAATGCCTAACGGAGTTGGTGCGATCGAACATGATTTTTCTACTAGATTTTGCATGTCACGGGCTGACAACTTCGGTCCGTGCAGCGCGGCAAGAACTTGATTGCCGCAAACCTTCAAACCACTGAACGGAGCACAAAAGTAGTTTGAGAAAACGAGTGTATAAAGAATGCTTGTGAATAAAGAAATTTCGCAATGTATTCGCTTGGAAAATTAGTACATCACGATCACGAGAGAGATAAGCAAGGAGAATGATATCGACTTTACTTATATAGGATGGCTGAGGCTTCTTACAGGATTTTCATGTCGACCACCCAAAACAAGAAATCCCAATACTTGACATCGGTGGGAGGGTACTCCCTTATAAGTAAACATGCATAAGCAAATGACTCAACATAAGCAAAGGAAGCACAATGCAAAACAAAGCAAAGGACTTTACAGACTTCCAGACACAGGGGAACAGGCTCCCCCCTTCAAGTTATGCACCGTCCTCGGCGCCAGCAGAATGCATACTCCCAGGTGGGATTGTGTTTGCCTATCCACTTCACTTGGTACTTCTTCGGCTCTCTCAAATAGTTTGTCTTGTGTCGAAGTCTCTTCCATTTGACGGTCCGCCGCTCGCTTGGTCGACGGGGCTCGCTGCAGGATCGGGTCTCGTTCTGGAACGCTTCTCTCGGGGTCTTCCTCATCGACATAGAAGGGCTTCAGGTTACAAACATGGAACACTAAATGCACCTTAAAGTTTGGCGGCAAGTCTAGCTTGTAGGCTAGCTTTCCGATTCTCTTCAGCACTGTGAAGGGTCCCTCATACTTGCGGATCAATGACCTGTGTCGACCACGGAAAATGCCTGTGCGATCAGGATAGAGCTTTACGAGGACTTGATCACCCACTCAGAATTTCATAGGCCTTTGATTCCGATCTGCAAACTTTTTCATCTTTTTGGCGGCTTTGTGTAAGAACGCCTTAGCCATTTTCGTCTGTTCCTGCCAATCGCGAACGAACTGGTAGGCAAAAGTGGGTCTTCCATTTCCTTGGGCTGCAAGGGTATGCAGCATCAACGGTTGTTGTCCAGTGGCTATTTTAAATGGACTATGTCCAGAAGACTTGCTTTTCTGTAAATTGTAGCAAAATTGAGCTACATCCAACAATTTCACCCAATCCTTTTGATTTGCGCTGACATAGTGTCGAAAGTATTGTTCCAACAATCCGTTGATTCGTTCAGTTTGGCCGTCCGTTTGAGGGTGGAAACTTGTTGAGAATAATAAATCTGAACCAAACAAATGGAATACTTCGCGCCAAAATTTTCCTGTGAAGCGAGTGTCTCGATCATTGACAATGCTTTTCGGCACGCCCCAATGCTTGACTATATGCTTCACGAACATCTTTGCCGTCTTCTCCGTGGGACATTCTTTAGAGGCTGGGATGAAGGTGACATATTTTGAAAATCTATCCACAACCACAAGGATGGAGCTGAAGTCGTCAACTTTGGGCAAGCTGACGATGAAGTCCATGGAGAGGCATTCCCATGGACGTTCTGGAATAGGAAGATGCCACAGAAGACCGGCAGGCTTCCGTGTCTACCATAGCTAAGGTAGGCCTTCCATTTACCAGGATTTCCAAGTACATGAGCTCGTTAGATGATGTCGTTATCACCTTCACTTTTTCCTCCCTTTTTATGATGTTCAGAAGTTGAAGTACACCCATCTTTGGTCCTTCCCCTTCTTCACCTTGTGCCGCATTAGCAGATTGCCTTGAAGAGCTTGCCTGATTGTCCCTATTTACACGCTTTGGACATTGCATCCCTAAGTGATTACCATCGCAAAACCAACATTTCAACACTCTATTCTGAGAGTTGTCGTTTCTGCGAAAGAAAGTTCTTCTTTCGACTTGGCGCTGAGTTGATGGTTCATCTTTCCGTTCCCTTCGATTCTCTTTCTTTCCTCCATGGTCAGGCTTCCTCGACGGCTTAAAGGCGTTAGTGTAGCTCTTGTGCTGAGTATCAGCCAAACGTCCTGCTACCACATAAGCATCCTCCAAGGTCTCTAGATTACTCATTTCCACTTCAAATTGTGTCCATGATTGCAGTCCCAAAATAAACCAAGTTCAATTTATCTTGTTCTTGCATATCTGGCACATCTAACATCAGCCTCTGATAAGCCTTCACGTAATCTCGCAAGGATCCGGTATGTTTCAGTTCACCAACCATCCGATAGGCATGGCGTGTCGCATTCGGGGGCATGAAGTAAGTTCTTAACTCTCGCTGAAAATCATCGAAAGTGTCTGTTGCGCAGATTCCCTTCTGAATGTCGAGCATTTTCCTTCTCCACCATGCCATAGCATCACCTTCTAGCAACATAGCCGCAGTCTTGACTTGAAGGTCGTCCCCCATAACGCCTTGCAAGTCCAGGTAATACTCTACTTGGAATAAAAAGTTGTCGATCACTCGACTATCCCGAGTTCCGTTGTATTTAGCGGGTCTCTGAATGTCGACCCTCACTGGCCGATCGCCACTTCCACCTACAGAGATCTGTCGCTGTAGTGTGCGGTTCTTTACCTGAAGTTCCTTGACTTCAGCCTGTAACGCGGTCACTGTGTCAGTCAGTGCCCGATTCATGGCCACTAGGTCGGCCACTTGTTCCCGCAGTACCTTCATCTCGTCCTTCATTTCCCCGAAGGACTCAGCTGCATTACCCAACGCTTCTTCATGAGTAGTTACGTCGGTAGTCAGCTTGTTCACCATCTCGGTCAGGTCTTCCTGACCCTGGGATGTACCCATCTCGTCAGAATGGGCTACCCCCTTGCCCTTGGCACTTCGCAGATTGTATTGAGTCGTCAGAGCTTCTTTCTCTTCGATCAACGATCGTCGGAGGTCTCTTTCGATCAACAATCGTCGGCATGTAGTTCTACACCGACTATCCAACCGCTTCCCCAGATTGAGCCGAACCTGGCTCTGATACCAGTTGTCACAGGCTGACAACTTCGGCCCGTGCGACGCGGCAAGAACCTGATTGCCGCAAGCCTTCAAACCACTGAACGGGACGCAAAAGTAGTTTGAGAAAACGAGTGTATAAAGAATGCTTGTGAATAAAGAAATCTCGCAATGTATTCGCTTGAAAAATTAGTACATCACGAGAGAGATAAGCAAGGAGAATGATCTCGACTTTACTTATATAGGATGGTCGATGCCTCTTACAGGATTCCCATGCTGACCACCAAAAACAAGAAATCCCAATACTTGACACTTAAACCGGTGGGAGGATACTCCATTACAAGTAAACATGCATAAGCAAATGAGTCAACGTAAGCAAAGAAAGCACAATGCAAAACAAAGCAAAAGACTGTACAGACTCCCAGACACAGACACAGAAGAACACTGCATGTACATGTAGGAAACGATTGACGTTGTCTAAGCAGAGTTCATTTCTTTTTTTCATTTTCTGGTTCAAAACATGCTATCTACAATGTCCAAAAAAAAGGCATTTTTGTCAAGCAAATAAAATAAACAAAGTAAACAGCTCATGGTTCATTCGGATGAGAATCTTCTGAGACTAGACTAAGAAATCACCTTAAACTCAACTTGACCACATGAAAAATACTTGAAAACACCGGACAAGGCATGTCCATATGGTGAATGGTGAATGGGAGGAGAAAGTTGCTGGCATAGCATTAAGTGGAATTTCAACGAGTAGACTAAAAGAAAAACCCGGAGACATAGTATGCGTGGAGAAAAGTTGGCGAGCACATGACATGGATTGCCACGGGAAGCCACATCGGGTTCCCATTATGGAGGGGGGCACAACACTGACAGAGCTGTCAATTTGTTTGCTTCTTCCACCCCTACTAGTTTGTCCGCTCCCCATGTCAAAAGACGGCTGGGGGTCTGCTTCTAAGGGCGAGCCTGACGGGCGATGACCTCAGTTCTTTTTCTCAACAGCCCGTAGTGTATCTTTCCCTTTTCCCGTTCCACCATTACATTTGCACATCAATTATCCACCGTCGAATGGGAGAAATAATGCAAAAGGGAAGTGAACGGAGAAAAAGATGCTCCCTCTGTCCTTCACGTGATTGGAGCAGAGAAATCCAACCCTTCTCCCTCTCTCACTAAAATTAATTCCAAAGCCCGCTCTCGAGTACGGGTCGTTGCCCGAGTCTACGTAAACCTGCCCCATTTTTCTGGCGGCTAGCCAGAACCCAAATCTAAATGGGACGGAATGAATTGGGGGATCGGCAAGATGATCCAGATCTAGATCTAGCTGTGTAAGGTTGAGATAGTTTGCTCAAAATCGAAAAAATGGATGGAGAGCATTCGGGTTGGAATGAGGGGAGATGTGAAGCCTAAACGAATTTGGAATTTGTCCTGGGCATAACTTAACGGAGCACCGTCCATCTGACGGACCGGTTGCTCTGGACGTCGTCGAGAGTCTCGAGACCGCACCTTTCTTTTCTTTAACAATATCACGGGGAAGAGGAGGTTTAGAAAAGAAAAGAGGTCTTAATTTTGCGGTTGAGGAGGAGGAGGAGGAGCGCCGAGAACCTTTTTCTTGTTAATAGTTAAATACGTAAAACAAAACGGACTGATCAATGAAAGAGGTCAACTCTCTCCCAAAACTTCCCCTTTCCTAGTTGAAAAAGGCGCGGGTGGGAGGGCAACCTTTCTCCCCCTGCAGGCAGGCATGCTACTTGTAGTCGATACTGGCACCTTTCTTTAATGACCGCTCTTTCCTGCCAAAATCAAGTATTGGCATTGAATCTCGGAGCAAGGATGGTTTCCTTTGTATGGCAAAGACTGCGCATCGCTAGCATTTAGAAGTATCTCACCTCTCCCCTTCTTGTTTTTTACTAGTTTCTGAGCTCCCTGGAGAGAGAGAATGGGGAAGAATACAGTCATGAGCCTGCGGATGATACAGTGTGGGCGGCAGACGGTGGATGTGATCCAGCCCAATGGGCAGGTAAGGCAGATGATGTTGCCCCTCAAGGTGTCGGATCTGCTAATGCTCTACCCTCACCACTTCGTCGCCCATGCCGGCACCACCAAGCGTGGTTCCATGCTCCCGTTGGAGACCCAGCTGGAAACAGGCAACAGCTACGTGCTCCTTCCCCTCCCTCGAATCTTCCCCTCTTCCTCCTCCTCCTCGCTCTCTCCCTTGGACGCCGCCCCGCCCCCACCGTGCTCCTGCTTCTTGCAGATGCAGCAGCAAGGGAGCAGCATTACTAGCAGGATGATGTCGTCGATGATCATGATCATGGGTGGTTCCGACCCCGCAGATTTGAGCGCAGATGGGACATCCAAGCCGAAGCTGAAGCAGCGGATTAAGGCCGCACTGACTTCTTTGCAGCAGCCGTCCTCTTCCAAGATCTCTCCTGACGAGAGCTCCTGTTCCTCTTCCTCCTCCTCCTCCTCCTCACTGTTTGGTGGCCGAGACAAGGTCGCGTGCCATCCCAGAAGGCTGTGGGAGCCAGCGCTGGACGTGATAATGGAGGACAAAGTGCTGATGCGTACCAAGGAAGAGGAAGCCCAGGCCATCCGCTCGAAAAAGGAAAAGAAAAAGGCGCCCTTAAGACCGGAACAACCGTCGGAGTCCTCCATCGTCTGTAGAGAAGGTAGGATGTTCGGATGAAGAGTTAGGAGAAGGATTGATTGAACTATTTATGTATCTTTTTGCGGTTTTCTTTCTCTATCTCTCCTCTTCTTCTTTTTCCTTCGGTTCCCTCTTCGTGTTCCTCCGCCATTTTCTCTTCTTTCCACTGTTACGGCACTGAGCCGGAGACGGTGCCGGAGGTGGAGGAGAAGCCGCAGTCGGTTGCTGATGGACCGTACGGTTTGCCGCTGTTCTAAGCGAAGCAGAGAGGAGGGCGGTGCGTGGTGGGACCCTGCCCAACTGGGCGTCACATGCACCTCGTCCTCTATTCTCTGCCCATGCCGGGACACGTTACTCGTCCATCATGCCGTCCCTCCCTACCCGTACCCTGAGTCTGAGCAATGAACATGTTTGCATATGCACACTGTCTTTTCTTTATAAAGCTGCAGCCTCTAATCTAATAATTTTGCTCCCAGGACACTTCTCTCTTTCTCTCTCTCTCTCTCTCTCTCTCTCCCTCTCTCTCCACTTGCAACCAATACAATACTTACTTTTACATACCCCTTTTTTAATCTGACCTATACGAATACGGACGAAGTCTATACCCTAGGCAGTAATTAAATTAGATTGTTTAATTGTCGTCATATAAAATTGTGTTTGAAAGACAAAGTCATCGTTGGAAACAGTTTTATTGGTGGCACTTTATAAACTTTTCACCGTAATTTATTCACATGGTTATATATTTGCTTTTTAAGTCAAACATAAAAAATAACCATACAGACACAGAAATAGCTGGTTAATTTATATATATATATATATATATATATATATATATATAATCTGAGAATTACAATGTTGCTGCTGGAGGCCAGTGTCCACACCATGACACCAACCTTTTAAAATCCCATTGCATTGAGGTTAGACCAGGACCCGGTTGGTGACTTAAGGTGCTCCTTCAAAGAAGATCGGATGTCCTACTCTACGCAGTGGATCCATCAATATGAGCATTTTCCTTTCGGGAAGCTGAAACCAAGCAGTAGCGAAAGGACCGTCGCCGTCCACCAAGGGTAATCGACCCTTTGCTTTCGACCATTGCCTATACCTCGCTGTCCAGTTCCCCAGACAGCGACGAGGTTGCAACGGCTCTCCGGAGAAGTATTTTCTTAATTTTTCGCCTAGATTTTAATTTTCTAAATAATGTGTATAATAGGGCTTTTTTATCATTTTGATATGTTTTTTAATGGAGAGGTAGCCTTATGAGAATGAGAGGGAGCCTAAACCGCTCAGCACAGTTGCATCCGACAGCCTTATCAACAGCACAACTCCCAACCCTATAATTTTCGCCCAATTAATTCTTAAATTCTCACACCAGAGCTGCGCACGCTGCCAATGTTTTCTTTAACAAGGCATTTGATTTCTCTATATATTAGATTCGAAGGTTTAATCAAACATATGGCCCACCTTACACCTATTCTTTAGCAAACTACATATATGAGAACCATGTTAATGTTCTCATTTTTGCTCAATTAAAGAATCTTTAATCAAAGGAGAGGAGTCCCACTTGATATTCGTGAATTCAAAATTCATGATGTGATTCATGCAATTCGAAAGAAATGATCTGAGGTCGTTGATTCATGCAGTTTTTAAAATATTTGTGTAAAATTTGGTTTCGCAGGTCGCCCTTGTAGCCAGAGAAGTCCTCACTCTTATTGAGAGGGTACGTCAATATCTGAAATTACGGTAAAGATAATCCTGTGAAGGAAAAGGTTGTCCTTCAAGCCCATACATCAGCCAGTGGCCGATAGCAATCTGCGTACACAGGGCGTCACTCTTCAACTTTGTTCTGTCCAAGTCACGGAGACAATCAAATAAGGAAGCAGTGGAAGTTGTGAGCCTTCAAATGAAAATTCGCCATAAAAACCAAACTTTGTGAATGGCAACCCCAGATCACAAACGACCGCTTCAAAATTATGTTGGAGCTGCAGCTACTTTATCCCCACTTGGTTTGTAACCAATTCATTTTAAATGAATACACACTTGTGCACTTGTGGATGACCCCACAGTGGCATTTCGTTAACCTGCTTAGGCCCTCGAGAGGGTTCGATTTAATATCCACGATGGGAGTGTTCCCCTGCGTCTAATGCAATGATGTTGCCAAAAACCAACACATTGACGTTGATGGGTGCAGATCAGTCCCACACAGTGCACTGCCACTCTATCAGAAGCAAGTCTTAGCCGATGTTGTCGGCCATGCAGCTGAAGAAGGGCGTGCGTCATGGGGAACAAACATTCTTCGTGGCCGTGCGTCTAGAAGAAGATGACCCTCAGCCGAGAGTCATTCCGCCAGGACTAGCCTCAGTCCTCAAGCAGTTCGAGGGAGTGATGCCCCCCGAGCTGCCCAAGCGCCTACCCCCGAGGCGTGAAGTTGATCATGAAATTGACTTGGTTCCCGGAGCCAAGCCACCAGCTATGGTCCCCTACAGAATGGGACCGGCCGAATTGAAGGAGCTGCGAAGGCAGCTTGATGACATGCTTGAGTCAGAGATCATCCGCCCCTCTAAGGCACCATTCGGGGCTCCTGTATTGTTCCAAACGAAACATGATGGCTCTAAGTGACTCTGTGTGGATTACCGCGCCTTGAACAAGGTGACGGTGAAGAACAAGTACCCCTTGCCTCTCATTGCGGACTTGTTCGATCAGTTGGGCAAGGGGAGGATCTTCTCTAAGTTAGACCTTCGTTCTGGCTGCTGGCAGGTCAGGATTGTGGAAGGTGATGAACCAAAGAACACTTGCATCACCCGCTATGGAGCATATGAGTTCCTAGTCATGCCATTCGGGTTGACGAATGCCCCTGCAACTTTCTCGACTCTAATGAACAAGATATTCTACCATTACCTTGACAAGTTTGTGGTGGTCTAACTTGATGACATTGTGGTCTTTAGCAGCGACCTTGAAGAGCACGTCAGTCACTTGAAGACGGTGTTCCAAGTACTCAAAGAAAACGATCTATTTGTGAAGAAGGAGAAGTGTCTCTGTGGATAGCGGGAGATCAGTTTCCTCAGCCACATTGTAGGGAATGGCCAGCTGCGAATGGATTCGGAGAAAGTGAAGGCTGTTCAAGAATGGAAGCCGCCCTCAAATGTGCCTGAATTGCAGTCCTTTCTTGGGTTAGCTAACTACTATCGGCGGTTCATCACGGGGTACTCATTGATAGCGGCGTCCCTCACTGACCTACTTAAGAAGAATAGATTCTGGATTTGGACTCAGTCCGCCCAAGATGCCTTTGAAGGCCTGAAGCGTGCCCTTGTACAAGAGCCCGTCCTTAGGTTGCCAGGTCACTCCAAGCCCTTCGAAGTACACACAGATGCCTCAGACTTTTCCATTGGTGGGGTATTAATGCAGGATGGTCATCCGATTGCCTATGAGAGTCGGAAGTTGAAGGACCCTGAAAAGCGGTACACGGTGTATGAACGGGAGATGACCGCCATTGTGCATTGCTTGCGCATATGGAGGCACTACCTACTGGGGGCAGAGTTCGTCGTTAAGACGGACAATGTGGCCACGAGTTACTTCAAGACTCAGAAGAAGTTAACTCCGAAGCAGGCTCGTTGGCAGGAATTCTTGGCAGAGTTCGATTTCGCTTTAGAGTACAAGGTTGGAAAGACCAACGTGGTAGCGAATGCGTTGAGTAGAAAGGCAGAACTTGCAGCCTCTAGGGCGGGGACCTCCGAAGCACAGTTGGAGGGTGCACTCCTCGAGCGGGTTCGTGAATGCGGCAAGACTCAGCGGCCCAACACTTGGTTGCCTTGGCTGAAGCGGGGAAGACTCGGAGATTCTGGCTGCGAGATAGATTGCTCCTCACCAAGGGCGGACGAGTTTTCGTGCCGAAGTGGGGCAATCTCTGAAGGGAGCTAACAAAGGAGTGCCATGATACGCTTTGGGCTAGCCATCCAGGCCAGGAGCGGACTCTGGCCCTTCTTGAACGTGGCTACTATTGGCCTCAGATGCGTGATGATGTGGAGGCATATGTAAAGACTTACCTCATCTGCCAGCAGGACAAAGGGACTAATCAGAAGCCTGCCTGCCTGCTCGAGCCTCTTCCTATTCCGGAACGTCCGTGGGAAAGCATCTCTATGGACTTCATTGTGAGTTTACCCTGAGTTGATGGCTACAACTCTATCTTTGTTGTTGTGGACAGGTTTTCTAAGTATGCCACGTTCATCCCAACCACAAAGGAGAGTCCAGCGGAGAAGACGGCGGAGATGTTTGTGAAGAACATTGTTAAGCACTGGGGTGTGCCGAAGAGTATTGTGAGTGATCGCGATGCTCGCTTCACGGACAAGTTTTGGCGTGAAGTGTTTTGGTTGCTAGGCTCAAACTTGCTGTTTTCCACAAGCTTCCACCCTCAGACTGATGGCCAGACCGAACGCATCAATGCTTTGTTGGAACAGTACCTACGTCACTTTGTCGATGTGGCCCAATTCTGTTACAACTTACAGAAGAGCGAGTCTTCAGGCCACAGCCCCTTCGAAGTAGCCACCGGGCGGTAGCCGTTGATGCCTCACACAGTTGCAGCCCAAAAGAAGGGAAGACCCAGCTTCGCCTACCAGTTTGTCAGAGACTAGCAGGAACAGACGGAGATTGCTAAGGCGTTCTTGCACAAGGCCGCCAAGAAGATGAAGAAGTGGGCTGACAAGAATCGGAGACCTGCTGAGTTTCGAGTGGGAGACCAAGTTCTTGTCAAGCTTTACCCAGACCGTTCGGGCATCTTCCGTGGGCGACACCGAGCGTTGATAAGGAAGTGTGAAGGGCCATTCACTGTGGTCAAAAGAATTGGGAAGCTGACATACAAATTAGATCTGCCGCCAGACTTCAAGGTGCATTCAGTGTTTCACGTCTGCAACCTCAAGCCCTTCTATGCCGATGCTGAAGACCCGGAGAGAAGCCAGCCCCGGAGAGAACCGATTTTACAGCGTGCTCCCTCTATCCGGCGTGCCAGTGACCGTCAGTTGGACCAAATCCTTCGACACAATGTGAACTATCTTGGTGAACCGAAGCGATACTTGGTCAAGTGGGTAGATGATGATCAGCCAACATGGGAGTATGCCTTCCGCTTCAAGCGAAGTCATCCAGAAGAAGTCCAGACCTACCATGAAGCTGTTAGCGCCGAGGCCAGCGCTTGATTTGAAGGGGGGAGCCTGTTCCCCTGCGTCTAGAGTCTGTACAGTCCTTTGCTTTTGTTGTATTTACTTTGCCTATGTTGAGTCTTGGTGTAAGCTAGTTTGTTCACCTATGTCGGAGTGCCCTCCCAAAACGGCTCCATAAGTGTGATATTGGGATTCCTTGTTTTGGACGGTCGGCATTGAGAATTCTATAAGCGGCTTCGGTCATCCTTGTAAGTAAAGTGTAATAGCTTACTTGCTTTCCCTCGTGATGTACTCTTCTCTCTGAAGTAAAATATATTGCGTTGTGTCCCTTGTTTTGGATGGTCGGCATTGTGCAAATTTGTGTCCTTTGTTTTCGAGAAAGCGTTCAAGTGATCTACGCCCACTTGAACGAGGCGAAGGCTTGCGGCTTCCTGACGAGAGTTTGCCGCACCGCACGGTCCGGAGTTGTCGGCCCGTGACAGGGAGGGCTGTCAAGTTAAATATTGGTCTCGCACAAGCTTTTCTAAATGGAGTAGCAACCCCAACCTGCTTTTAAATCCGCACCAACCACCCCCCACCCCCAAACGAAACGTATAGTTCTTGCTGCGGGTCTCTGCGGAAACAATGATTTCCATTTGCTTACCAGTTAGTTACGAATGACCCGTGGAAGAGGAATTATGTGAGTATGTGGCTAGATCCTAGTCGACTGCTATGTTCCACCACCGGTGGCCAACTCCCAGCATGAAAGCCGACAGGGTGGGGGGTTCGGACCTGGTAGGGTCTTGCCCGTGGCCGACCTAAGTCTGAAACCAACGGCCGTGCCTACCCCCACGATCACCTTGGACTAACCAGAAGACTTTCCTAGGACAAATAAAACAATGACACTACCCAGTCGGACAGGACCCCGACTTAAAAATCCCAAATAGGCAGCGGAATACAAGAATGGCTAATCTCAAACCCAAGCAAATCCTACTACAAATGACTAAAAGTTGTGAGGCTAGTACAAGCGGAAGCGATACATTTGATAAAACACTCAAAACTCACTCAACAAACCATCAAACCAAACCTAATCGAATCAAACCACACCCACCCGTAGGAGGCTAATGTCGGCACGAGGTCGTGTCCTTGGCGCAGTGCCGTGGAGGTCCCTCTATGCACAACGACGACCCCAAGGTCGGGCTGAAATCAAAATGCAGAAATAAAATGCTACCACCCTCGAGTCTAAAGAGAAGGGTAGGGTGTACCGGCCAAGGCTAGCTTGGCGAAGCAACCACACGCCTCGAGGTGAGATTCCACACTCGAGGACTAACAGCAACACAAGAAGAGAGGCCGGCGTAGGGCTGTGGCTCCAATGATAAAGACGCCGGTCGGTGGATGAGAGCGCTCCAAGGGTCGCGCGACTGAGGAATCTCCTTGCTGAAATCGCCTAGGAGCTCTCCATGCACTTGCTGGCTGACTTGGGGACCTGCTGGGATCCACGCCGGAAGGTCGCCAGAAAAGTAGCAGAGGTGGCCGGCGGCGGCCTGAGGATGCCGGAGATGGCTGGGGCAAGACCCGCCGGTTCCAAGACTCTCAAGGATGCACTAGGCGGACTTCCTTGTGGACTAGGGTTGGAACCAACTAGGTGCGGGTCTTGGGCAGGGTGAGCTCGGACCAGGTGGGACCAGGTGGGCCCGGGCTAGGCTCGGCCAATGAGCTGGGTCAATGGAAGGTTAGGTAAGGTGGGTCCTAAGGGACAAATCCTAGGTTGACCTGGTGAAGGGAAGGGCCTAAATCGTGGGTTCCTACAAAGTAGCTAGGGTAGGTTTAGGCGCCTAGACTAAGGGGAAATGGAAATGGGTGGCGGTAACTTGAGGTAACTCAAGTGTGAATTAGGTAGACTCGGCTTAGGGAAATGGTGGCTGGATACGTGGAGGAGGTCCCACGTGAGAATCCAGCTCCAAAATGTTTGGGCGAGGTGGCGACTCCAAGTGGGCTATCTCCCAAGGAAATAGGAGAGAGGCTAGGTGGATGATGAAGGTGGAGTGAGGTGGCGTCCAGATTGGTGAGGTGGGTGGCTATGATCTTGGAGAAGATTCCAGATGAGATTGATCTCCACGATTCAAGGCTAGGTGGCGACCTGTAGAGGCTATCTCCCAATTGAATAGGAGAGAGGATAGGCAAATGGTGAGGTGGAGGGGCGAGCTGGCCTTGGGTAGTTGGCTATTGTGGTGACTAGGCTGAGGGAGGGACAAGTGGCAACTGGATGAGGCTGCTTTCCTACGAAGTTGGGGAATATCCTAACTTATCTAGCTGGGATTCCTATTCTAGAAAAACACTTTATGAGGTGGCGAATTAATGTTCCACCAAATGTGCGTCACTTCCTACTCAAATCCTAGGATCTCTCTAAGTGTCCCGATGCTTGCCACATGGACTAAGCGTAGGGTGGAGATGGCGAAGGGCCCAAGCTGGAGATCCACTTACCTCTTTTGTAGGAATGAGGCTGATTCACCACATGCACCGGCGGCTAGGTGGCGTCACCTAGGAGCTCCTCCACGCCACACGCGGTTTCTCCCCAAATGTGACCGAGATCCTTGGAGAGGTTCTAGTGCAGCTGATGGAGATCGGCCTGAGATTACCCCCAAATGCTCACCGGATATTCCAGAAACTGGCCGGAATGTTAGCAGCAGTGGCCAGGAATTACAGATTCCGGCGAGACACTAATTTGAACCGAATTGCCTCTAGCTTGCCGCATTCATGATTCTTTCTTTTGGGCGATTCTCATTTTCTTTTTCTTTTTCAATTCTCGCCTCTTTTCTTTCTTTCTTTTTCTGTTTTTCTTTCTGTTTTTCTCTTTTTCACACAGCAAGCTAACAGGCGCAAGAACATAAACTAACACATGAAATGATACTTGAAAACCGAAGGAAAAGACCCTCAAAATTGCGAGATCCTTGCTATCGGCTAAGAGTCTCCCTTGTGACTCGTAAGAACCGATTTAGGGAGAGCTTCTTCCTAAGTGAACCAGTGATCCTCTTGGCTGAAACCGTGAAGATCAATAGTCCCTTAATGGCAGAATCTCAACTCAAATCGATACAACGGCGTTACACAATTTCAGCTCTTAAACGAATGCACTAACCTCTCAAATCGGAAGTCTTTGGTCGTCTGCCCTCACCTTCTAGTTGCCTAAAAGATGACGAGCCTTCCCGGGAACGAGTAGCCTCAAGCCTTCACGGTGGGGAGTGTTGGCTGCACTAGTTCGTTGCTGATCTCTTGGGGTAAGCCGTGGTCTTGTGGAGAGCTCTTCACGCCGGAGCAAGAGGAGTCTTCAAGCCGTCGATTCCTTGGGCGAGTGGATGAGAAGAGAAAAGAGAATTAGGCATAGAAGGAAGAAATACCCGCTGGATTGAAGATCTTCTTCAGAAATCTCGCCATGGTTGCCGACATTCCCAAATGTGTTCAAGAGAAGAAAGAAGACAAGAGGGCGCGGGTAGAAGAATTGCGCAAAGGGAGAAGAGAGAGCAATCCGTGAGGAGGGAGAGAGACACTTGACAATGAATTTTCCTTCTTCTAAACTGCCTCCAAATTTTCTACTTCCATAATAATTGTCTAAAAAACGCATACCAAAACAAAGGAGTACAATGTATTTATAGCTCTCAATCAAAAGTGGATCTAAACATGTGATCCAAACCTCAAAAACGAAATCCAAAACGGAATTGAATGCCAAAACAATTGCGCACTCTAAAACAAAGAAACGCAAGCAAGAAATCAAACTCGAGACTTAGTGTCTCGACCCTAACTCGTCCTCCCCTTAGCCCGCACGTTGTGGGCCTTGGTTCAGATCAGAATTCGCCTAGGTTCGCCCTAGGCTGACCCTAAGTGACTGGGTTTAGCGAAGACCTAGGCTGGACTAGACCGGACTTGGACTCAACCCACCTCCTTGGTATTCAAGAACCTTTGCTTAGAGTCGTTGCCTCTCCTCCCGCTCCTCCCTCGGCTACAATTCTAAGCTAAATTCCATTTGCATGCAAGGATTGCACCAACTGCTCTACGCCTCCCACTCCTCCCTCTTAACCCATTTGGGGTCAACACGGTCATGAAGGGCCTGATTCCACATGAAGGGCAGCCTTGTTTCGCCTGCTATGGCTGCTCTTAACCTCATTAGTGGCTGCTCTCGGCCAAGTCGAAGGTTGACCCGTATCAGGACCGCTGCGGATCGACCAGGCCGTAGTTTAATGCTCGTGGCGGCATTCTCATCATGCCGCTTTTCCCAACCCATGCAATGCTTCCATGCTCGAATCTCAGTTGAAAACATATCCCGTCCAAATCTGAAGCTGGATCTCTTGAAACGAACCTGAACCCCATACCCTAAACTGGAATTACAAATTTCTGCCATGTACAATTCCTCAACTACCTTTGGTCAGTCAATCATCTCGATTGGAGACGCGAACCGTTTGACGTCTATTACATATCTATTATTTCTTCGCCAAATGCAAATCACAGTGAAATTGATTCAATTACCTCTGCCGTTGTTCCCTTTCCACTCCTGTTGTTTCCGATAATGTTGAATGAGTTTTGCTTCAGTCAATTGTAGAATCTCAAGAACCTTTGCCTATTGGTTTAATTTGACGAATCAACCCTGCCAACTGTTAGTAAGTGGTTATGTTGCTTGTAAGAGCTTGTATTTCAGGATAAAACCTGCAATCCTCTCAATTTCTCCCATGAACAGCCTCAACCAATATTTGGTGAGTCAGAGTGGACGGAGAGGCTGGTGCATTTTGCTTGCGGCCTGGACCTTGCTCGGAGATGAATGCCATCGGAAATCCGTATACACTGGACCTGAGGATTCATAACTGATAAGCGAGCAACGAACTGGTCGTCATTCTACCCCTGATGTAAATCCGGCTATGTGGAATAAATCGGAATGCATGCCAGCCATTCTCTCTACTCGCCACAACCTCGGCGGTTGTTGAGATATTGAAAAGTTTGTCCCTCCGTGGAGACGTGCGCGTATGCAACGCACCCATTGGTGTTGGGAGAGAGAGAGAGAGAGAGAGAGAGAGAGAGAGAGAGGTTATGGTGCGGTAGCGTCTCTTTCGGTAGGTAGGCTTCAAAGTTGAAACTGCGTCAATGTCAGATTGGAACGCTCACCTACCTAACCCCATCTCCCCTTTGGAGAAGTAGAATCCACGCCCGCGGCACAGACTTCAAACTGGACACGCTCTCCGGCCCGCCACTACCCTTCGCCCATAATCCCCAACCAACCAAAGCCTTCCCGTTCCTGTTCCTGATCGTTCATCGCCCGAGAAGGAGGAAGAAGGGGGAGGTCGCTGGTCATGGAGGCTGTAGGAGTCGCCACAGGAGTCCTAAGCGTGAGGGTGGTGCAGAACAAAGAGTCGAGAGGCTGCAGGAACTCTGAGAAGGGATGCCGGCCTCCCTCCTACGCCGTCAGCGTCAAGGCGTTGAGCAGGAGGAGGAGTGGTGTGAGTGCTGGCAGTGGCGGCCTTTGGATCAGCGCAGCCGCAGACGCGAGCAGCAAGGGTGGCGTTAAGAAGGGCTCCGTCCCCAATTCCAACTACGTGGTTCCGCTGGACAATCCTTCCAATTTATCGTGTATAACACGCCCCCTGGTGGAGATCCTCAGGGACCTGAACAAGAGGGTACCTGACAAAATTATCAAGACTGACGCCCTCAATGGTCACAACTACATCCCCTGGTCTCTCTCTCTCTCTCTCTCGCTCGCTGCAGCTTCGCTGTCTTAATTTTTGGAGATCTGGAACTCCTTTTACCATTATCTCGAAAAGCCATCTTTAGGGGAGCCGCTTCATTCCAATCGCCCTAGTAACTATTACAAACCTGAAGTAGATTGACTGCGTCTTCACTCTTTCGCACACTTCTCTTTCCGTGCCTCCTAAAGCTACAAATAATGGAGAAAGATCATAAATAAAGCAACAGCATGACTTTTTTGTCTGGCATTTGTTTTACAGCTTTAATTTTTTCCCTTATCCTATGGATGAGAAACCATGGATGTCCAGTGAGAGGGTTTCGCTCTTCTCTCCTGGAGACATGGAAAAGAATTAATTCCATAACAGGGTTCCCAAGGTCACTAATACTTTCCGCAAATAAATTCATGTGAAGTTGCTTGGATGGGCTGAACCGATTAGCGGTCTTTCGGGGTCAGGTTCATCCTTGTGGCGATTCCTAAAAGCTACGCATATGCAAACAACAGACAATTTTGCTGCAGGCAAATAGCTTGTGGTTTCTGTTACCTGTACTCGCATATATAGGGTTGGTGTTTCAGCAGGATTCTGCTGGGCAGGATCTTGCCTTCTCCAAGGATGAAAAATTTTGCATCTGGTACAAGGGGATCGTGCGTCATGATTTCATTCCTTTTGACTCTTATTCCATCCATAAATCCATTTTCTTCCCTATGAGTTCCAGTATCTATAAGAATTAGAATTCTTACCGTTTCTATTTCGTTTTGTTTTTGTTTCTGCAGGTATCATGCCAACCGAATGCTGAGCTTCTTCGCTCCAGGTTAATCCATTATACTTATGCTTCCTACCATCTGTTTTGTCCCAATTCTAGCTGCATTATCATCTCATTGTGTTTTGTATGTGTTTTCATTTTTGTTTCCAAATGTCAAGATTTCAGTTCTGTAAAATCTATCTGCTATATGGTCCTAAAGCGCTCCTAAGCGCCTGCCTATGACTGCCTGAGCCCTGGGTTGCCACCTTTTCTGTTAGGCTTTACTATCTAGTCACCCAGTTTAATAAAGGTCTCAATAAAGTCTGTTTTTTCTTCTTCTTCTTCTTTTTTTTTTTTTTCTGTATTCCTCTTTCTCTTCCCTTCTTTTATTCTTCTTCTTGTTCCTTTTTTTTTCTTTCTTTTTCTTTTTCTTCTTCTCCTCTTTCTTTCTTTTACTGTTTTTGGTTTGCTTAGGCCCTGCCTTGACGGCACCTAGTCGTTCTTTCAGGTCTATCTTCTAGGTCTGCTTAGTGTTTTTGATCTAAACTCCTCTGGTCCACTTTCTAAATATCTAGGTTCTTCTGTTGCCGAAGACTTCTAACGTCAGGTTAATACACATGTTAAATTCGATATGTTTGTGTCTGTCCTATTCCCGGTCCTGTGCACCCATACAATCACATTACCTTCACATGCATATATATACATACACGTATGTAGGTTCAATTTACTTGGTTCATTAGCATCAGCCAAACCATTAGATAAGTCTTTTTTTGGTAATGTTTACCTGCGTTAGTGAAAAAATGGAAAAGAAAGGGAAAAGGCCTGCTTTTAGCATGTTTGAACCTTCTGCTTATCAGCACCACCAATCAGACAATTACCACCTTGTCATTGTGATGCATGATAAAGATGCTAATCCTTTCCAACTTTTGTAAGTAGGCCTTGATCATCAACTCTCTTTTGACATGATCACCAGTAGAATCTTCCTAAGAGCTTTCAAGTTTCAAGATATTCATGATTTTGATTATTTCACCTTGTGGATGGTAGAGGTATAAGTTGAGATGTATGATTTTTCTTAAAAATTTCGATTCAAGACAGTATTCTTTGCGCTGAATTAGCAGAATAATGACCATATAGGCAACAAAAACAAGGGCAATTTGAATTGAATTAAACCTTGCTGATGGAACAAGGACTTACTGATCACCAACACTATTTTGCTTGTGTATAACTGTTCACTTACTGTATGGGATTGTGTTTCTCTATGGCTCCAAATTTCTAATGCCTTAAACTTTAAACTAGCCTAACTGGACCCTGCCATTTTTCTTTTGTTTTTTTTCTTTATGGGATGCAAAGTTACAAAATTCGAGTTTTGTTTCTTAGCACAACCTCCATCTCATTAATAATCATAGAAGGTCATAAAAAAGCTCTCCAAGAACTTCTTTTTATTGAAAAGCTCTTGTACGCTTCCATATTCTTAGGAATTGAAACTAGGATTGAGTTACTGGTGAGAGCCTTACAGGATTGAGATATAAACTGTTAAGAGAAAAGAAAAGTAAGATAGCGTAGTTAACAGAGACCATTTTCCCCTTTTTAATGTTTTATGATGAAAGCCATTGTTTAATGCTCTATGCTTTGAGAGATTGACATCCAGTCTGTGTCACATGAGTGCGGGGTGCGGTGAGGGTGTATATATATCATATATTTATTTTATATATATAAATGTATGTATTCATAATATATATAATTTTAGCTTGTTTCTTATCTTAACCTGTCCTTTATTTTTACTTTTATTACTATACGTAAAGAAAGAAAGGGATAGGGAGAAGAAAAAAAAAGAATGGAAAATATTTGGTACTTGCATAAGAAAGGATGCGGTTGAGATGTGTGTTGGAGCAGCACCAGCACCAGCGTCGTGTCGACATGGGTGTGGCCCCTTTTTTGAAGAACGTGTGACATAGCATCCAGTCATATGACCTATGTCTAAGCTGGCTGATCCTCTTGTGAGCTCCAGATCATAAATGTGGATCTCAAGTTGTCCAACTGGTACATCTTTTGTTGTACTTAAGTTGGGTGCATCATTATCGTAGATGTTGATGCCTTGATGGCATGATAGGGCCACCTTTCTACTAGATGTCGAATCTGACCAGATCTTCTAATGTTTGATGATCAATCAGAGGGAGGATTAGTTTATGCATCCAAAATAAGGGAAGGAACCTTGGTTCGTGTGTGCCTTTAAATCTATCAGCTCCTAGGGGTGGTAAATCAAAGTTGTTCATAACTGATCTTGCCTGGCGCGATGTGCCTCTTTAACTACCAGCCAGGAACAATTTTCATCTATACTCAAAAAGTTCAACACTCAGGTCACAGATAATAAACTCAATTGTGGAGGTCAGTTGTCTGAGAGGAACATATCCTTGTCACCGAAACTCAATGTATCAAAAACAGCATTTCTTGGTATCTTTAATCGCCTGCTCATAGGGTCATAAAAGCAGTACCCTTTGTGATTGTCTGCATATCTAATAAATCTGCACTTTACAGATTTGTCCATGAAATTTGTTTTTCAAAGAGCAATCAATATATGCATACATATGCAGATAGTCATAATCAAGATGAACCCTGAAAAGAGTGAAATAAGGTGATTTATTTTCCAAAATCGATAGAGACATCTGATTTTTTAATAAATTGTTGAAAAATCTTCTTTGGGCAAGACACACTGATTTATTCCATTACTTTAGAGAAAAGTAATAATCTGTGGAGAAAAATTCCCTACCTCCATCACATTGAAAATACAATATATGCTTAGAGAACTGATTCTTGACAAAGGCATAGAAATTACCAAACAATTGAGGACCTCAGATTTATGTTTCATAAATATATCCAGGTGTAAAGAGAGTAACTATCTATAAACTATGTTGTTAAGACCTTGCCTAAGCCTCGGCTAGGCGTGGACTAAGCGTGAGTCCACCACTTAGGCGATGGGATATGTGTTGGTGCCTAATCTCTCCTAGGCTGGTCTAGGCTCCAACACGCCTAGTCCATGGGAAAGTGCACAGCCACATTTCCTTTCAATTAAAGTTTCTTAATTGAGTATATATTATTATGTACTTTGTGTTGTATTGATTAGATACTTTTATGGATTGTTATGTTGACTATGTTCTTATATGTATATTGTTATATGTATGTACTGTTAGTCACTTAGTCTGTTATATAGTATTGGAATACTTCATACATGCTATGTATATACATTAGTATGGTTATGTCTTTCTTTAAGTTCAAATGGATTAACGCCTTGTTGTGGATTTACATTCCTTCTCCTAGAGATTAGATCTAGTTTTCTTTTTTTTCTTTTTTTTTTGTTTCTTGTATTAGATTACGTTTAATGAGTAATGTTAAATTTCTTCAGTTGATTTTGCATATTCAATGAAGTAAACAATTAAATTTTGATCGTTTAAGTTGATTATGCTTGTTATATTACTACTCTCCATATTTCAAATATTAGTAATTGTTAAATAAAATAACTTGGCATATTAACATAACTAAAAAAATTTAAAAAAAAATTGTCTTTTTTTTTGCCTAGGCGCCTTGACAACATAGTCTATGAATATAAGATAATAATGAGTTCCAAAATTAGGGGCAGCTCCCTGCATACATTAGAACATATAATATCAAAGATTTTTGAAGCTCTCTTTTTTATTGAATTGAAGGGTTGCACATGACTTCACAAATTTGATAGCGAGTAGACTTGTTACCATCAACTTCAAGATTGTAACTAGACTTTGGTAGTAATTTAGCTGACACAGGTTTCTTTCTCACTAAAATACCTGGTGTAATGGCCAAGGCAAACTTGCCACTGGTTTGTTTTATTATACTTGAAAATATTAAAAGTGCGATTAGAAAATTCAGGTGACGACGACAATGAGAGCTTTGAATGAAGATGGGCATGAGCAGAAGGATCTTCGTTAAAGATGTGCATAACATGACATATAAAATCATCAAAAGATGAACTTGGGACCTGACTAACAACGAGAAAATTGGGTCCTTATAAATGACAAAAAAAACTCTACTCTGACACATAGGAAGCAATAAATAGTATATATGGTGATGGAATGGTGTGGCCTAGACTTTTTTTGGTCATATTCCCTGCTCTAAAACATTCATTTGAATAACAACCTGCCTAGACAATTTAATGGATGAGATATAATTTATTTAAAAAATAAAAGTTAAGTTGTAATATATATATATATATATGTGAAAAGTTCAAGATCAAACAGTCAAGGGACTATGACAAATGAAAGACAAGAATTCTTTACCATAAAGTAGTCACAAAGAGCACAAAAGCTCTCTTACAGTACAAGAAAGAGGGAAAAGTCATTACAAAAGAGAGAGTGAGGGAGGAAGGGGCTAGCTATTGCCCATTGGCTGGTCCAATGGCTAGAATGCAGCCCTTGAGATAGCCAATGGCTGATCCTAATAAGCTGCTCTGTTATTTGACAAAAAGTCAAAATAAAAAATAAAAAACAGAAATGAAATCTAAAATGAAAGAGATGGTGTGAAAGAAGAAAAAAAAATTGCATCTCAAAAAGAGAGAAGAAGAAGAAGAAAGAAGAGGGAAATCTAAATTTCATGGTGAAAAGATGGCTAAAAGGAGAAGAAAAAAAACTCAAGTCAATGAGAGAAGAAGAAGAAGAAGAATGAAGAAAAATAAGAAGAAGAGGAAGAAGAAGAAATTGTCATTCTTTGTTTAATGCAAAGGCTTTTTATTGCCTAAAGTGCCTAGGACACAGCTTATCAATTATGAATGGCTTTTCACATAGACATGGTGGGCCTAGGTCACCATCCTTGCATGCCCCGGGCTCCTATTTGTAGGCCTGTCTCGTCTTTGACAACGGAGGTTATACCCTAAGGGTACATGTGCACATATATACAGTGTCTTCAGCCTTCTTTATAAGTGTAAACACAAACCTTTCCTTTATCTTGGACGAAATTCCGTGTCTTGTCGAATTTCAGGGCCATGTCTCACCTTTTTTGGAAGGGAGAAGCTTGCTTTGAAACAAGAAGGACCGGGGAATTTGCAGAATTATTCTGAGGTGCGTCTTGAATGAATAGGAGATGGAAGTATCTGTTCTGACATATAGCTCCAAGAGCTTTCCACCAGGAGTTGACTCCAATAGTCCAATTCCCAGTGTACGCACAACTGAGGATTTTGTCTAGTTGCATATGTTTTTTATTTTTCATTTAGTTGGAATGTACAATTCCACCACCGACATGCAAATGGTTATGGTGCTAATCTCCTTAAGTATTTCAAAATTACATTCTATATACAAAATACGTGTATTCTACATATGATTATCTATGTACAAGTGTTACAAATATTGTCTTTTAGGTGTGTAATGCATCATTGATGAACTTTGTTTGCAGGTTGGTGTGGAGAAATACGAAACATTTTATTCTCTGATGATGGAAACGTTACTGTTGTTTACCGGCTGACAATTCGTGGGTCTGATGGAGAGGTATGAGTTGAACCTACTGGGTCTTGCTTTCGTAATTGTGGATTTTGCATAAGCTGATCTGAGCCTGAACCTGTCCTGAGCCAGTGCTTATGAAGCTTGTCTACATGGAGGTTACCTGGAGATTAAAACAGTTAGGTTCAAGCTTGGCTCATAGAGGGCTTAAGCTTCCTGCACCAAGGTCATTTCGTTTTATGCATTTTTTTCTCCTATTGGTTACCTTAACGAAAGGGAGATGGTTTTAGGTCAAGTGCAAATCCTCCCTTACTGGAAAGCACCTCCAACTCAAAGCATAATAAGAAAGGAGAAAGGGATTCTTCCTTCTCTGTGGGAAGAGGAACAACTAAATACATTTGATATTGGGTCTTAAATCAAATCTACAGCCAAAAATGCCAGAACCTTACTACAAGATGCAGCCCATTTGCAACCCTACTGCTCCCTTCACTTTCTTCATCGAGTTCTCATGATGCCTGCTTTACATGGTCGTGGATAGGAAGGCTGCCACCACTTTTTCTTTTTTGGGGTTAAAAATGCTGCCGCTTCATTCATTATAAATAGAGGAAAGTTAAAAATGCCACTCTTCAATTTCATTATAGTTAGAGGAGATTTATATAAAGACATCTGTTAAACTCCCAAAATCAAGTTCACGTAATGAGCTTGATAAATGAAATGCATTATCTCACAACTCATAAAAAAGTAACTTCTATTAAGGGCCTACTTGCTTAGAAAAGCATTAGCCAAGAACCTCATATTTATACAGAAACAGCAGACTAAACTAGCCATTGGACCAGCTATAATGACTAGTAATGTAGCTGCTGGAGCTAGCCACCAGCTAGCTCAGTCCTGGTCGAGAGTCAAAGTGATCAGGAACTGAAAGACATGGACAAGAAAGTGAATTGAAAACAACAAGTATAGAGGAAAAAAAGAACAAAATTGCTTGTTTAACCTTTACACAAAATATAGTTACATCATAACAAACAATCAACATATATATATATATATATATATGTGTGTGTGTGTGTGTGTGTGTGTGTACGGCCCCCTACTGTGCATCTTCTCAACCTTAAAACGTAACAATTGAAAAGTATCAAACAATAAAATAAAACCTTGGAGTGGTCAAAGCTTTGTGAAGAAGTCAGCAACTTAAATTTTTAAATTACATATGCAAGCTAAATATTCTCTACGAGGTAGTTTTTTTCCTCTAATATGACGACAATCCATCTTAGTGTGCTTGGTTCTCCCATGGAAAATGTGATTGTTGACAATATATGTTGTACTCTTCTTGGTACAACATAGCCTCACAAGGATTTTGTATAGCAATTGCCATGTCTTAAATCAATTGTTTCGGTTCAAACAATCCCCATTGTACTTGTAGCAGCCTGTTGCTTCTTACACCTCAATAATATCAACAAATTGCCTATAGAAACACAGAAGTGGATAGTGGAAATGGTGGTTATCTGGATTGCCTCTTCAATTAGAGTTAATATATGCAATTGAATCCAAGGAAGATGATGATAAAATAATCCTCTAGACTGTTCAAATGGTATACTTACAACTAACCCAAAGCATGAGAACATGAAAAAGTACTAACCAGTCTGAACTTACGTAATTGTTTTTTGGAATGCATGAAGCTAACAGGGTACAAAGTTAAGAGTAGGGAAAAGCTCTAGAAGGTATAACCAAAACATGGGCAGAAATTATGAAAACAGTTGAGCTTGTACAACTTAACATGGTTTCCAAAGAACACAAGTCTCAAGAGGAAGCCAGAGGACAAACCAGTGTTATGCGTATCGTACGATATACACCGTATAGGTTTAGAAAACTTATACGATACTTATACGATACACAATACGTTAGTGTATTGTAAGCGTATCGCCTGTATCGTACGATACGGGCGATACACCCCCATATCGTATGATACGGGGAAAAACATAAAAAGGGGTATGGTACAGCCCCTTTTTGCGTTATATTTTTAACTTTTAAAGACTCTACGCTCCTATCATTCTATCTTCTTGTTTCTAAATACTGCAAGAGACGTGGGAGGGAGAGATTTTGCCCATTTTCATGAACAATCACTAAAGATTCATCAATTTGGGAGAGTCTACTAGCCAGTGAATAAGCTTTCTTGTAGTGGGAATGGTGGGAAGCTTGGAGAAAGAGGGTTTTTTGGTTTCTAACACCAAGAAGGTAAAACTCCAAGTCCTAAGAGGCTAAGTCTCCAAGTCCTCAGCCTCAAGTCCTAAAATTCTATGAAATTTTCAAGTTTAAAATTGTCATGGTTGCTTATTATGTTATTTTGAATCTCTGATTTCTTATTTTTGAATGTGTTGTTGGTATACATGAATGTTCCTTTAAATACATTTTTCTTGATTTTTTCTTATTTTTGTTTATTTTTTTGGATTTTTCTGATTTTTCTCTATTTTTTCTGTTTTTTTAATATTTTAAAAAAAATTACGATACGCTACGTTACATTTGCGATACGTTACGATACGGCATATAGGTTGGACCGACCAATACGCGTTACAGCTATGCCTTTTGCAACGTTGGGGCAAGCAAACTAACCAATTAATTGAGAATACAGCCAAACAAAACCTACCAATGCAATGACAGGATAGCATGCTTCTGTAACTACTGTGCTCTGCATGAGAGGACAGCTTTGACATCGTGGGGGTCTAAAAAAATAGTGAGTTGGCTGCTTTGTGAAACAATAACTTTGATTATAAACCAGATTTTGACATTGTTCAATCTAAAACTGATTGTTGATGTTATATGGTTTGTCTTGGTTTCCCCTCAGCTTTTAGGCTTCTCACCTATGATTCTAACTTTACCCTTTGTTTTTCTTCGTCTTCTCATTGCTGATTGGTTCCATTTCCTATTAAATTCTTGGTTTTCAATCAGTTCTCTGTCTTTTCCTTTTGATAAGCTTTATTTCTTCATTGACTGTATATTTGAGTTAATCAGTCATCTGGTTCTTTGACTTTAACTGAAATAATAATATGTGCTTAACCAAAATTTTATTTTGGTTTCCTAATTATATGCTTCACTCCCTCTTAACTATTTGAGTGATACATTGGGAAACAATCAGTTATTGCCTCCAATCTGATGGTTCCTGTTCATATTTTCTCCTATTTTATTCTTGTGAGAGTACCCTTTCATTCATTCAATATAACAACAAAGAAACATTATGAAACCTCATTACCCAGAACTTGTTAAATTCAGTTCAGTTCTACGAAAGCAAAATATTTGTAGCCAGAACAAGGAGGTTACAGGCACTGTTACATCATATGCACACTTAGCCAAAATAACCTATCATGAAGAACAGACATATACCATCGTGAAATATGAGGAGTTGTGTTTAAGAATCTCCCTTGAGAGCTGGTCACTGGAAATTCCGTATAAGCTTTATGGAAATTCAGGATGTCCATCTTAACCAGAGTAATGCAACTTATATGCTGTACTGTGGGAAGTAGTTTCAGGTTTGGAAAAAGCGTGGCGTCCTAAGCTCACATTTGTTGGTCTCTGTTTTCCACTTATTGTCAAACTTTATTCCTTTACATGGTTCCTTAGCAACTATATTGGCTATTTGAATAATACATTGTATTATGCGGGAATATTGGTGAGTTCTATTTGCTTGTGTCGGTGCTTGATGGTAAGGCAGCACATGGTACAATTCCAAATCTGTGTACACGAAGAACAATATTCCTAGTGCTAAAGCAATGTTCTCCTTCGCTTGCTTTGCAGGCATTTCGTGAATCTTGTGGAACGGCATCAACTAACGGACAGGTGGAGGATGCAGTTGCTGAAGCCGAGGCACTCGCATTCTGCAGAGCATGTGCTCGGTTTGGGTTAGGATTGCATTTGTATCATGGAGATGAATCGCTGTAGCAACTGAATGTTTGCCTTGTGCCCCTCAAAAATATGCCAACTTTCCAGCCCCTTATTCACTGTTTGTTTAAGACCTGAATGGGCCGATGTAATCATTATGTTCTTGTCAAACGGAGGAAAGAAAAGAAGAAAATGATAAACGACATCCAGACATTACTTGGTGGAGCTGCTTTATACGTGTTTGCGTATATTCTTTTTCTCTCGTTCGTCGTTTACTGTGACGAACGAATAATCATGTGTTGCTAATGTAAATTGAACGTCTGATCTTTTGATGCCTTAATGGGGTATGGCTGCTGATTTGTTCCAAAAGTTTTACTCAACTGTGGCTCTCGTGTAGATATTTGTCCTTTTGGAACGTCAAAACTCGGCCAGGCTTGTTTGGCTCAACCTGATTCAGTGTAGGGCCTGAACGCCTAAGGCAATATTTCGACACCGAGAAGCAGGTGTCTAATTAGCATGCGGGGCATGCTATAGTTTGCATGATATCGCGGACGCATTTTGTCTGTTGAAGTGGACTCAACTTCAATTGTTCTATGCATTATGAATGTAGCTTTTGGAGTCGGCTCCATAGAACCAATTTATAAACTAGGATGAGACAACCGAGCTTGTTTATGATTTTTTATTGAGCATTGAAACTTAAAAGCTAGGTTCTGTTACCATTTGCATCTTCAAGAGCTGCTCGATCTTGACTGAACGCATGGATAAAACTACTGCTGAAATTAACGACTGTTTTAATTGGTACACAGGCGATCTCAACGGCTTACGGCAATAAATGTGAAGTAATTTTTCATTCATTTACTGAAAGCGGAGATGACGGATGTAACATTAGTAGTTTTCCTTGTTTGATGAATAGCTTCTAATGTGCCTGTCATTGTTGCCTATGCCAGTGGTGGTTACGGGTGTGCGAACAGGAGGAGTTTTTCGCAGCAAATAACCAGATAAGTGCTAACCAGTCAGCAGTCTATGAGGGTACTATTTTCGGTTAAAAACTAAAATCATCATACTAGCTCTGAGTTTCATAGACAATGGGTATCGCTGTGTTATCCATCTCGCTCAGTAACGAATGCAGATTGCTATAGAACCTAACAAACTAGATGGTACTATTGACGTCAATGTCCCGTTGATGATCTAACCATGGTGCCATTAATGTCATTGACGTTGTTGCCCTTTTGTGATAAATAACTGAAATTTTAAGTCTTCTCGTGCTTTGTCATCAAAGAGCGCTCCAGAATTTGCGGCGAGATGACTTCGTTGTGGGCCCTCCTACCTCGTACACTTCCAGATGCAACGGATTAGTTACAAGCTTCCCACTCTTACCGGACCTTTCACACTCACAACCTCTTTCTACGATAATTTTAGTCGCGTTCCACATTGTGTGTGTGTGCGCGCGCGTGAGAGAGAGAGAGAGAGAGAGAGTTAGATTAAAGAGCGGGATAAGAACCCGTCCATGTAGCCTCTATTGCAGCATCCTTTTAATCCCAGAAATCAGAATTGACACTCCTCAATACCATAAAGAGAGAGAGTGTGTGTGGGAAAAAGGGTAGAGATGGTGTGTGGAAAAGGGGAGAGAAGGGAGTGGGGCACAACTAATACCTAAGCAGCCTGAAAAATACAAGACACCACCCCTCAGCCTTTACACCCAACTCCGTCCAGTAGGTAGCATTCATGGGAATTGAACCCACGACCTGCTTGTTATATAAAGGCACAGGCCTAACCAACACCGCTACATACCTTTTTACCCTGGATCCCGTCCAGTAGGTAGCATTCATGGGAATTGAACCCATGACCTGCTTGCTATATCAAACCACAGGCCTAACCAACACCGCTACATTCCTTTTTACACTCAGTCCCGTCCAATATGGGAATCGAACCCATGACCTGCTTGTTTGTTGTATCAAGCCACAGGCCCAACCAACTCCGCTACACTACACACCTTTTGGCGGGAAGGAGGCCCAACCAGCTCCGCCACAAAACTTTTTGGCAGGAGGGAGGCCCAACCAGTTCAGCTACACCCATTTTTGGTGTGTGCGTATAGAGAGAAAGAGGGAGAGACAATGCCACAGATCGCACCGGATCGGCGCAAATTACACATGACTAGACCAACAAAATCCGAAATTTTCTTATTATAATAATTTGGGTACACAAAAGTGGCACCGAAAACAACAAACGTGAAAGAGAGAGGGAAGAAAGCTCCCTGGCACGCTGAGATAGATCGCCAACACAAGGGCAGTCAGCCGGCCGGGTTCTGCAGATCTTTCTAAATTTTGACCTCAAGGACAAAAAAAATCACCGAACCCTGTTTCTCCTTTTCGTTCACACTGTTCTCTCTTCAGTTGGAAGGTAATCGCTCTGATTGCATTTTAACCTAATAATCTCTAATGAAGGAATGGGAAAGAACCAGCAGATGCAAAACAAAATTGAAATAAGAAATGTGGATAAGAAAGAGGAAAAAGAAAGAAAATGTCTGAAAAGTGGGAGAGAGGAAGGGTGAAGGAACTAAATTGACGATAGTTATCAGTACTCGACATCAATGAACAGTAGCAGGAGAAGGGACAGGCGCAAACATGACAGAGAGAGATGAGGGATGGGTTGTGGGGGACAAAAGGAGTAGCAGAAGAGAAAGGGGAGGAGAGGTGCTTAGTAAGGAAGCTAACCAACATTGGGGAACAAGACATGACAGAACCATAGTCTATCAGGCGGATGGGGCGGCTGGCAGGTCCTTGATCCACGGATCGAGTGGCTTGCCGATGGAGTAGACGATGAATCCGATCTTCCTGAGTTCGTCCACCTTGACGATGTTGCGGCCGTCGAAGATGAAGGCCGGCTTCTCCATGTTGTCGTAGATCTTCTGGTAGTCAAGGGTCTTGAATTCGTCCCACTCGGTAAGGATACAGATGCCATGTGCCCCTTTGGCAGCCTCATAGGCGTCCCAGACGACAGAAACCTGCTTCGAGGCGGTGGGGCTGCTGGGGACGAGGTGCTGCGGGTGATCCCAATCGAACTTGTTGGTGGCGAGATCTCTCCGCATCTGGTCCTCCGTCACCTGGGGGTCATAGATGCTGAGCTGCGCCTTGTCCCCGAGTAGCCCGTGGCAGACGTCGATGGCCGCAGTCTCCCTAGTGTCGCCCGTATCCTTCTTGAAGGCGAACCCCAAGATGGCGATCTTCTTGCCGGAGACGGTGTTAAACATTGAGGACACCACCCTGTTGACGAAGCGGCTCTTCTGGTAGTCGTTGATGTGGACGACCTGCTTCCAGTAGTTGGCCACCTCGGAGAGGCCGTTGCACTCACAGATGTACACCAGGTTGAGGATGTCTTTCTGGAAGCAGGATCCGCCGAAACCGACGCTGGCGTTGAGGAAGCGGGAACCGATCCGAGAGTCCTTGCCGACGGCGTAGGCGACCTCGGAGACGTCGGCGCCAGTGGCCTCACAGAGCGCGGAGATGGCGTTGATGGATGAGATCCGCTGGGCAAGGATGGCGTTGGCCGCCAACTTGGAGAGCTCCGCAGACCAGAGGTTCATGGTGATTATCCGGTCTTCAGGGACCCAGCGGGCGTAGACGTCCTTGAGAGCCTGCACGGCCCTGCGGCCCTCCGGGGTCTCCCTGCCTCCGATAAGCACCCGATCCGGCTTCTTCAGGTCCTCGACGGCCGTCCCCTCCGCCAGGAACTCCGGGTTGGAGAGGATCTGAAAGTTGATCCCCCTGCTGTTGTGGGTCAAGATCTTCTCGATGGCCTCCGCCGTCTTGACGGGAACCGTCGATTTCTCCACCACAATCTTGTCGGACTTGGCGACGTCGGCAATCATCCTCGCGGCACTCTCCCAATAGGTGAGATCCGCGGCCTTGCCGGCGCCGAGGCCGCGCGTCTTGGTGGGGGTGTTGACGGATACGAAGACGATCTCGGCATCGGCAACGTGGGTCTCGACGTCGGAGCTGAAGAAAAGGTTGCGGTTGCGGCAGTGCTTAACCACCTCGTCCAGCCCAGGCTCGAAGATGGGGAGGCGATCGCTATTCCAGGCGTTGATGCGGGACACAGAGATGTCGACGACCACCACCTGGATGTCGGGGCACTTGTATGCGATCATGGCCATCGTCGGCCCGCCCACGTAGCCGGCGCCGATGCAGCAGATCTTCACCATGATTACTTCTCTTCCCTTCTTTTGTGGTGCGAATGCTGCTGCCGCTCCTGCTTGATCTGCTTCGCTTGCTTGTGTGGGTTTCTTTTCTCTCCTTTCCGAGTGACCTATGGGAAAGAAGGCGGAAGGGAAGGTGAGGAGAGGGGAAGGGGATGAAGGTGATTGAGAGAAAGAGGAAGACGAAGGTGCAGGGGAGGATTTCAGTGTTCCTTCCTTGATGAGTGGTGCGGGAGCGTCGCGTATGAATTGGCTATATATACACACGGAGAAAGGGGAGGGGGAAGGGAACTCACTGGCTCGCTCACGACGGGATCTCTCCCCCGTCGGGTTGGGGTTAGGCGAGAAAGAAATCCGAAGGGGGACTCCACCGACGCGGTGAATAGCCAACCGTTACGCGTCGACTAGTTGATGGTTTTGGACCCTCTTCTCTCGGGCTTTGCGAAGATTAAGCTTACCCTTTGCCTTTCTTTTTTTTCCTTTTTTTTTCCTTTTTTCCCCTTCCGTTCGTCTTCTTCTTCTTCTTCTTATTCTTCCGAGAAGATGATTAGGCACGGACGAGCACGGCACGATGCGGGTTGAATTGACTTGGACCAGTAAGAGTAGTGGTTTGGAAGTAGTAGGCTGGTAGCACTAGTAGTGGTGGTGGTGTTTCGAGTCACTTGCACGGAAGCCGCGGCGATTTGCTGGCTGGCGCTGAACTCATACCCATTCTTCCGCTTTAATAGACGTTGGGAACCGATCATCGAATTTGAACTTGAAATCTGGATCTGACGGATCTAACTTTCACGTACAATCAAGTCGACTGTCGTTAAATTTCAAACCCAGTTTTCAATTTGAACACCTGGATCGCATACTCTGTTTCTCATTGTAGGTTCCCATCCTTTTCGTACCACCCCAATTACGCCTCGACCCCTATCGGTGATGACTTGATCTTTACTGAAAGCTAGCCAGTAAGCCTTTTGGTGCTTGCGGAGCAACTCATCCTTACCTTTCTCTCTCTTTCCCTTTTTTTCTGTCTCTTCTTTATTCTCGCTCTTTCTTCTTTTCTTCGTTTAGTGGAGAGGGGAATTAACTGAAAACACGGAGATAATACCAAATGCAAATGGGCTTTTACCTACCTAACGAGACAAGGTAGTAATCGTGACTTCCCGACGACAGAAAAATTGATGATAAATGGATACCGACAGTGGGTGGAATATTTGGCCCTAACATGTCCATAGAAACCACCACCGCATTCCTCTCCGTCTCTCCTTGCGGGCACTCACATGCGATGCACCCCCATTTTACTCCTTCACTCACGCGTCCTCTTGTGGTGCATCCCCTTCTAACTTCAACGCCTACTGTACTGTAGTTACCAGTGTCTCGCACACCTACGCACAAAATTTATGCATTAATTAGCTGCGGTATAATCCACGTACTCGATATAAAAGCTTCAAACTGCTTATGGCAAACTTGGTTTGTTTCCAAACTGTCCTGGTGATGACTTTGTGACAACCATATAGCTTGTACATCTTCCAAGACGTAAATGACCATTCGTTGTGGGTTTTGTGGCTGTGTTTCCCCTTCGAAGTTGTTGACGCTCTCGGCCGACTTACAGAATCTCTCCCATGTCTGCCCCATCATATCAACCTCTAAAAATGCATCCAGTCTTCTTGATCATACCTTGTCTCTTCCGGTTGACGTTAGGGTACTAATTAAAGCAGCTTTAGTTTGTGGCGCATTTGCAACAAAAGGGAATCTTGCATTACTTAAACCTCTGCCTTCAAGGCTACAAGAGGGGAGAGACTTATATTAATTGTCCAGCCTGTGATATCAGTCAATTTTGATGCTTAGAAGTTAAGCTGCTACCCTTCGGCACGAAAATTTGGATTCTCAATGAAGAAGTTTCCAATGCTTGGCTTAGTATACAGTTTTCCACCTCTTTATCTTCCAGCCTTACTGGCTCCACCTTACCACTCAAAGGCAACGATGTTCGATTTTATCATATCCACTGATTTCATGAAAGACACGAGTGGATGAGGTAACTGATTTATACCACCCCCTCTCCTGTGGTAACCATCAATCTCGTCGAGCTGCAAGAACATTGCATTGTTCGTTATAAGCGATTAATTTTTTTTTTCCCCAAATTTTTTTTCCCAAACCGGCAGTAGTCCAAAAGGATAACGTTTTTAAAAGTATCAGATACAAGGGATCCGCCTTGCAACAGGATCAGAGAAAGTAGCATCAGCGCAGCAGCTGTCCACAAGAATTTAATGGAGAAGACCATTAAAGGAGCACGATCTGACTTCAGATGGTTGACAAAGTACCCACAGTGCTGTGCGGTGCCAACAACAGCTCCATCAACCAAAGCTGGGTGATTGGAGATGAAACTCCAAGTCAAACAAAAAAAAAAAAAAAAAAAAAAAACAGAAAGTGTGTGCATAGCTCAATAATCAGGGCACGTCTGCCTGTCTCAAGAATATTTGCAAAACCAAAAGACGCAGACCGCTTACCTAATAAAAACGATTGCAGCCAACAGAATATCATTCATGCTGAACCACCTACTCTAACCTTTCATGGAGTCGAGGACAACCTTACGGTCTGTGCGCCAAAAGAAAGGGTTCAAGAATCATTAACAAAAGGATACGGGGATAGACTTCCCAAAGCCGAGAAAATGGAAGAGATCGTGAAGCACCTTTTTATCGTGGACAAGCACACAGTAAAATGAAATGGAGGACCTCCCATCGTTATGTAATGGTTACCAAATTACAAGGATAAACGAGAAAGACATAAGAATAACTGATTAATTCCTCAATGTGCTCACAAATATGGACGCTGATGGATGAAGGTGCAGAAAGGGAGTTCAGAAAACCAAGTCTATTCTGTTGAAAACTGAAGGATGTATAGAATCTTTCTAAAAATTATCGTTGCTTTGCTAATGGCTCCCTCCGCCTGTAACCTTTGCAACGATGGTGAAAAACTAGCAGTTTACATGTACTGGGTTCACAAGGGCATTTGCTGCTGAATGTGTTGGGCGGTGAAGAGGCATACCCAACATGAGAAATGCAATCCCTGTCATGAAGCCCTTGACGCTTGAGGACTCGCGAGGCAAAAGACAGCACCTCAAGCACATCCAAGATATCCCTGCCCTAGTCCTGAAATGCAGAATATTTGGAGATATCACAATCCTGACAAACAAGTCCATGCAAAAACCTGACCAGAAAAAAAAAGACGAGATAATTGACCATAGATAATTGAACTTATTTTAGGAAAGTACAGTAGATGAACAAGAAGAATCAAAGGTCAAAGTTGAACAATCACATCGCATATTTTCCCATACTCTACAGGCTCAAAATTGTTTACGCAGGTGGCATCCACTCTTTTGATAGACAAGATATCCTTGGCAAAATGATCCAAACCTACCCAAAGTTGTCCAGGCCAAGAAACCACTTGACTTTTGAATAATTGAAACTCAGAGTATATATAAGATTATCATATGAGTCGATCACCAGACTTGGCACAACCAAGGTCGCTAAGTGGAAGGAAGAAATAGCGGCGTGCAGACAAACTGAAATTACTAAATTAAAGAAATCAACACAGGAAGAACTTACGAAGTAAAAAAAACATTTACAATTGCAAAAAATGCTTGGAAGTACATACACATTGCCGGAGGAACCATTAACTACTTTCCGTGCGAGTCCACTATTTACTCATGTTTAATGGTTTCATAACTTGCACGGAATGCATGAGCAACTAGCAATAAGCCAACATTTTAGACGCTGAAAAATGTAAATACTAGAGTATCAACTGAAATTCGTTTCACATTTGATGAAATAGGACCAATTAATGTAATAAGAAAGCACAAAATGCATTTTCAATGGAATAGAAAAGGATTTAACAAAAAATAATATTTTTTTCACCTTTCCTTATCATGTTCCCAGTGTCTACTTCCCCTACCTACAAGGACAGCCAGTAGACTTATCAATCCACCGCTCCATCCCTTTGCCATCCCAATTCTTGAGGAAGCCCTTTTTCACCTTGCCATATCCAAGAGGAAGGTTATATCTACCATGAGCAACTCTAAGAAGGCCACGGCCCAGATCGTGTGGTGGTTTGCAACAGGAGGAAACTTCTTCCATTCCAATCAACAGGGTGTTTTGCCCATCCTCTTGAATCGGATATCTAGAAACGCCTGGTTCATATATCCTGCATGGATGGAGGTTCATGGTTTGGTCGGCTTTCCACCAATTGTGCCTCCTTAAAGAGTCAAGTCAGCATAGGAAACAAAAAAGACTTGCACAAATGACATTTTCTTCTCTGCCCTTGCCACTCCAAAGGCCAAGGAAGAGACTGCAGTTTCCCATCCTTGGGCAGCTCTTTTGGTTTCCAGCAGTGATCCCCTTCCCTCACCAGCTGTTTTGGTTTCCTAAGAATCGCAGCAATCCCTTCCCTTGGCAGCTCTTTTGGTTTCCTACAGATGGTTAGGGGAAAGCCTGCTCCCTTTGCTATGCAAATAGGACAAATAAATAAAAAATTGGACAATCATTAGAGAGAAGAAAAGAAGAAGCACCTTTCCTTCCATGCCCATCACAAGGCACACCAAGGAATATGGAGAGAGGAATGTATGAAAAGTGTGATGGGTTAAAATAAATTAATTGGTGGATTACATACTATGATTACATAATTACTCCATTCAGATTTCCAAAAAACATTCCATTAGCTTTGGATCCATTACAAATTGATGAATCATCCCATAGATTTATATCCTAAAATTTTATGGTGCTTATATCCTAGAATCTTTAGAAAAAAGATCCTTGATTCTTGTGTTTTGATTAAAAAGTTATCACTCCCTTTTAATAGCATACTACTACATTGGAGTTGAAAATCAAATCATATAATCATCCCATAGATTTATATCCTAAAATTTTATGGTGCTTAATGCTTATATCCTAGAATCTTTAGAAAAAAGATCCTTGATTCTAGTGTTTTGATTAAAAAGTTATCACTCCCTTTTAATAGCATACTACTACATTGGAGTTGGAAATCAAATCATATTCAAATAGTTTTTTATTAAACCTTCCAAAAGAACTAAGCAAAAGATTCACATCTTTTCATTTGGATCTCATATTGTACAATCATATAATGAGTTCATTTACCTGCAAGGGGTAAAGAGAAGAACTATAAAATGGATTGTAAATTTGTAAGCTGTACCTACATCTTGAATAAATGGAGATTTCATTGATAAAACCTCTTCAATTGCATTCAATATCTTATTACCCGACAAATGTGGTAGAAATAGAGGCATTTGCCTTTTACAGAGAGATAGTGGAATACAAACCCAACACATTATCTGGGCAACATGAGACTGGAGCTCACTCAATGGAAATTGTGCCAATAGGAGTTGTATTCTATTTAAACACACATACACACACAAACAGACATTTGGATTAGTATGTAAACTGTCAAATATTAACAGCCACACCCATGGCAAACCCCAATATGCACCTGCTTCAGATGCAGCGGCCTACGTTGTGCCCGTGTATAAAAATGCAAACAAATAGATATTAAGATCCAAGTAGTTTTACGATCAAAATCAACATCTGCTTATCCTATTAAATAAAGTAAAAAGACAATGAACAACCACTGTTGCAAAACCCAAGGAGAATACTAAAATTCCCTAAGCACAAGGATTTTCTTGTCAGCCCTCGAGGACACCTACTCAGAGTTGTATATTCCCCAGAAATTTTGTTAAATTCCCAGCTGTAATATGTTCTACCAGTCAGAAGTACAGGATTTCTAGTGGTACCTGCACTTATACTGTCAAGGCCTTCAAACTCATCCAATATCTATGTTTGCAGTCATCCCACTCAATTTTATAAGAGTATATCATCAAAAGGATGCAAGAAGACACATAAGCCCTTGAAGTGACTGCCCTTTAGAACACAATGTAGAAAGATAAACCCAAACACCATACAACAAAAAGGAATGGCTCCATGGAACCTGTATGCCTTTGAAGTGATTTTTATATACCTAGTCCCTGTACGTCTAAAACACTCACAACAAGATATTCAGGAAAAAAAACATAAATAGGATGTCATAAGCGCTAGTGTCTAAACTCTAACGTACCTCCTCAATTGGAACAGCATGATCAGCCTCCTGCAGACCTTCAGCATTTTGGGGAACATTACTAACATCATTCTGGTTATCAGCATCCATTTTGTCGGTCAACTCACCATCAGCAGCAGATGGGCTTTTTATATTTTCAGCAATCTTCAGATCTGCAGGAAGTTGTCCAGACTTCAATGCCTGTTGACAGAACCTTGCCAAATTAGTCAATTACTGGCAATTGAGGTTGATAATTTATATAAACAATGTCTAGCAATTGCATGAGATAAGTAGAATGTCCTGCCAGGAGTATAAAGGTATAAGTGCAAAAGGAAGCATATGATAATCAGATATCAACTATCACCTTTTCAAGCCTTGCAACCTCTTCAAGTGTCTGTGAATTCACGATAGCAGCCTGGATGAAACAATATACAATTTTATAAGCAAAGGTCCTCAAAATACTCCATACCAATAAATCAGAGGATCACAACCAGAACCTGACAGAATACATACTAACTGAGTGAGAAAGAGAAAGAGAGAGAGACCGAGCGAGGGAGAGAGAGAAAGAGCATGCGAGTTTTTTCAGCAACTGTCTGAGCATATGCGCTCCTGACTTTCAGACACCTCTAGAGATTAGAGATCAAGCATATATATTTCTAGTTTATAAACTCCTACATTCCTCGACTCAGACATCTACTTTCAAAATTTAAGTGCCCAATGATGTTTAACACATTGAAATTTCAAGGTCAATGGCTGGCCATTATATGTATTACATGGGCATCTTGATATCCTTGGCATTTCTGTCTGTAATCTTACCAATTTATTCTCAACTTTTATGATCTACCCACCTGGGTATCAACATGATTGTCTGCCTGCTTATCTAACATTTTAAGGCCCCATGCTCTTTAGTACCATTGCCTAGTGTTTATATTCATTGCATCCACAACAAAAAAAAGTTGTGTATTAAATGTCTTGTTTAATAACATGTAAATAGTACCTTGATAGCAATAATTTGCTCTGGTGTTGGGCCAGCAGCCTTGGGAGGCTGTTGTTCCTCTGAAACCTCTGGTACAATTGGTGGGACCTCCCCTGGAGTGAATGTCTTTGCAGATTCTTTTTTGATATTTTCTTGCACATCAGAAGAAACAAACATATTCTCTGCCTCAGCCCTTTCCTGCAATAAGGACCACACATTAGCTGGAAATGAACTGTCAAAAGGTAACTAGATGAATATGACAAGTACAACTACTGCATTTGACAGCATCTGAACCCATAATAGCTGACATCCAACATGGAGCAAAATTTATCCAACTCAGGCATGAGCATGAAATAAATTGCAATAATTTGAAAGACTCTAAAGATCTTTAGTTGGATATAAGTAATGGAAAAGAATGAGTTACTGATCAAACTATTCCAATGATATTAAGAATAACAATATCCACAACCTTCAAAAGCTGCCAAGGTGATGTGAATTCAATTCCTTCATTCAAGAGGATAATGGATTGGCTCCTAAGTGAGTTACTGAAAGGGATGCACAATCGCTACTACAACTGGAAGGGCCCATATTTCTTCATGTACAAACAGCAATTCCAGCAAAAGCTTACCTTGCATATTTTTCAGCATGTAACTGTTTCACAAACAGTTATGAAACAATAAAAACAGTTGGATTTTTTAAATTCTTTAAGTGTTTCAGACCATATGTGTTGCATTTGGGCTTTGTGACACAAAAATCACACCTCAAGGTAAGGCATTACAGTAAAAACATTGAGGCACAGGCTTAAAGCATTATTACCATGAGATGCACACTTCAATGTTTTACGTATCGTACGATACGAGCCTGTATCGTACGATACGTATCGTATCGATCACCATTTACGATACGGTACACCCCCCGTATCGTAAATGGGGGGTGTATCGGCCCTGTATCGCACGTATCGTGCGATACGAGCAAATTTTTAAAAAGAGACACCTGACGGCTCCTTTTTCACTTTTTCTTTAAAACGTGCGAGGGTTCTTCATTTGTAACATGGGGTTTGTGTGTCCAAGAGGGAAGATCATCAATTTTCACCGTGAAAACATCGATTTTCACCGTGAAATCGAAGATTGAAAGGTCGATTTGTGCGTGGGTGGTTGATTTTCGTTGAGAGGAAAGGGGTTTTCTTGATTTCTTCTTATAAGGTATGAAATTTCTTGTTTTTACCACATATTCATAATCTTTTACCGTAGAATCGTAGATTGAAAGATTTTGAATGTTTTTCATTAAGTTTACCATAGGATTTCGTTTTTTTTTTTTTTTGAAGATATGGATCCTACATGGCAATGGTGCGAAAGGGTGAAGGAGAATAACTGCTTGAAACTCAAATGTAGCTTTTGTGGGAATACATTTTCAGGAGGGATTAGTAGAATGAAACACCATTTGGCAGGGACCTCCAAAGATGCGTCTCCTTGTGTTGGAGGATCAAACAAACCTTTGCCTCCATATGTGCGTCAGCAATGTTTAGATATGCTTCATGCTTTACATTAAAAGAGGATACAGAAAGAAATTGAAGAGGCAGATGTAGGCTATAATGAGCCTTTGGAAGATGAAGAAGAAGAGGAAGAAGCTTATGAATGTGACGATGAAGATGATACAATTCTAAGAACAGATTTGGAGACCTCAAGAGGTAGAGATCGTAGAGGAAAAGGGATCATGTATGAAGGAGGTCGATCTGACGTAACGGGAAGGAAGAGAAGAGGCACAGCAGATAGGGCCAAGCGTGGTATGCGACCACCTAGTGGTAGAGTTCCTACTGGTAGGTCTAGTGTTGGCTCTATTAAGAGCTTTTTACCTTCATATACTAGCTCAGATGGTCAGCCGCAGATTCGTGCTGTTATGATATCTAAAGATATGCTATATCAAGCACAAAAGATGGTAAGAAAATGGTTTTATGATGCATGTATTCCATCTAATGCAGCTAATTCTTTTCAATTCCAAGCCATGGCAGATGCAATTGCTTCTATAGGCCCCGGATTCAAAATGCCATCATATCATCAGTTGAGGGGTAAAATTCTTCAAGATACAGTGAAAGAAGTGTCTAACATTGCGATCAATTGAAATTATCTTGGAAGGAAACAGGTTGCTCCATTATGTCAGATGGATGGACTGATACAAGGTCAAGAACACTTGTAAATTTTCTTATTTATTGCCCTAAAGATACAATGTTCTTGAAATCTCTTGACTTGTCTGATGTTCCTAAGACTGCTGAGATTTTGTTCAATGTTTTTGATAATGTCGTACAAGAAGTTGGGCCTGCAAACATTGTACAGTTTATTACAGATAATGTTGCAAATTAGAGAGCTGCAGGAGATTTGTTATTTCAAAAGTATGGAACATTCTTTTGGAGTCAATGTGTCACTCATTGTGTTAATCTTATGCTTCAAGATCTTAATGAGATGCATGATATGAAATCAGCCATTGACCAATGTCAAGAGGTAACAAAATTTATCTAATCATGCATATGTATTGAGTTTGATGAGAAAGTTTACAAAATGAGTTGAATTGATACGACCTGCACAAACTGGATTTGCCACAAATGTATTGACTGTGCAGAGTGTGGTGAAACAAAAAACTCATTTGAGGCAGATGTTCGCTAGTGAAGAATGGGCTGCATATCCACATGCTCATAAAAGAAATGCTTCTTTAGTTGTGGATATCATATTTAATAACGAATTTTGGGAATCATGTGTAGCTATAGAAAGTTTGTGTTCCATTAGTGAAAGTCCTCAGGTTAGCTGACAGTGAGGATAGGCCTTCCATAGGGTACTTATATGAGGCCATGGATAAAGCAAAAGAGGCAATTCGAGACAACTTAAAAGGAAAGAAAAAGTTATATATGCCCATATGAAAAATGATAGATAAAAGGTGGACTGGACAGCTTCATCAACCTCTTCATACAGTAGCTTACTATCTAAATCCTGCAAGTAGATTTTTTCCTACATTTAAGAAGGACAGAGAAGTCTTAAGTGGTTTGTTGGATTGTATTAACGTGTTAGTGGCAGATTCTAGAGAACAAGATGCCGTCGGCAATGAGTTAGATCTATATGATACTTGTTATCGGGGCATGGGACAACCTGTCGCCGTTCGAGCCAGGACAACCATGCGTCCAGGTAAATACATAGAAATGTTTAATTTACTTTACATTTGTTACATTTGATTCTTTTAGAACTTTCACATTGATTTGTTATAACATTATATTCTTGTTTAGATTTGTGGTGGAATAGATATGGGTTTGATTGTCAAACCTAGCACGTTTTGCAATCAAAGTCCTCAGCCAGACATGCAGTGCTAGTAGATGCGAAAGGAACTGGAGTGTGTTCCAACATATCCATAGCAAAAAAAGGAATAGTCTCGAACATAAAAGGTTGAATGACCTTGTTTTTGTTCGATATAATATGAGGTTGAAACAAAGGTAATATAGCTCAATGTTTACATTTTTTGTACAATATATTTATATGAAATTATATATTAACAAGCTTTCTCTTATGTAACGTAGAGAATTACAAAAAACATCAGCAAGGAAGCACACATCTCAGTTCGATCCTATCAGCTTGGAAAACTTTGACGATCTGGAGCCATGGATTGAGGAAGAACCGGCTACAATATTTGATGATGAAGATCTTGAATGCTTCAACCTTGAAGCTGAAGCAACAGAAGGCTTTGTTGATGAAGGAGAGTCTGCTAGTGCTACTGCTGGTGCTGAATATGTTGGTGAGGATCTTCCAATTCTTGACGATGAAGATGAAGAAGAAGATGAAGATGATAAAGATTATGAATGATGAATCATTATATGTATCGAACCACTTAAGAGTTATCTATGGTTGTTGAACACTTGAATGTTGTATGACTTTATCACTTTATGACTTATGCTTTGTTGATTGAAATTGAATGATATTGTTATGAATTTTGAAGTCTATGAAGTATGAATGATGAACCATGAACGCGTAAGTTTATAGCATTTAGCAATAATAATTAATAAGTATATCATTATCTAAAACATGTTTTCTATGTAGAATTTATTATTTTTAATTTTTTTGATTTTTTTATGAATTTTTCGATTTTTTTTTAATTTTTTCTGATTTATTATTATTATTTTAAAAAAAATTACGATACGGTTACGATACGGCGTATCTTAAAGCCCGACCGATACGCCTTATGATGCGCGTTTTACAACATTGGCACACTTCATACACCCCAAGGCATGTGCCTCTTTAAGGTGTGTATTATTTGAGGCATTAATGGGTCAAATAAGGGTTTTCAAGTTTCAACCAGGGACAGAGCCAGGGGACCAATTTATCAAAAATCAAGTTTGCTGTATTTTCCACAATGTTAACAACGTTGTATTCTTTACTGGTTTCACTTTTTCAAATAAGTTCCATTTTAAATGTTTTTTGCCACACTGCATGTACAAGGGGGCAGGGAGTTGAGTTGAGGGTATCTCGCCCCATCCCCCCAAAAAAAAAAAAAACAAAACCCCACCCCAAACCTTGGACTGTTTGTCCCTCCCAATCCTGGCTTCAATGATGCTCAAAGCCCTCGTTTGGCCATCTTGGAAGATGTTATATGACTGTTGACAAGCAGCTTTTGGATATCAGACGAAGCTGTACAAGTGCTAATCTTACTGTGGCCTATTAAATCTCTTTTGCAATAAGTTTTGCTACAGCACCTGCTGGTAGACGATTTCCACCCTTTCCTAGTATTATTTTTAGCTATGTAACGCCATGCCTAGGGCATATTAATTGAAGTAAATCCTTTTTTTTATCATGATATGTTTTTCAAACATGCTCTTATGAGGCTTACACTTTACCCTTGAGGCATAAGCCTCAGGTCATGTTATGAGGAACGCCTCGCTCTACCTCAACACTATTCACGACGTTGCTAGACCCAAGAAAGATGTGTACAGTCCATCGGAAACACCAAATTGAGCATGGAGAAACGCAAGGTAAACCAGCATCTTAACGATGGTTGACTTGGAATAATCCTATCACATTCATAAAGTCAAGAGGGAAAAATATCAGTTTAGTCCAATTAGTTGTGCTAAAAACTACTGCATACACAACGCCCACATTGACTTTTCAAGGGAAAATGAAGGAACTGAACCTGACTGAACTACATTTCAATCAGAATCTGCATGCAAACAGCTTAAATGTGACAAATATAACAGTCAACTAGTGAAGGCCATTTTACTCATTGCCCACACACTTAACTCACAGTGGTACGTGGGGGAGGACCACGTACCCATACCGGCATACCGGTACAGGGGTACCACTGGGTATGTTTGGATCGGTTTTGACCCAGAACCGATCCAAACCAAAAAAAAAAAAAACATTGTCTTAGTCTATTTATGTTTTTTTTATGAGATTATATGTAAGAACTATGAAAGAAACATTGTCTTAATGATGTGAAGATATCAACTTTGTTTTTTGGAATTAAAAATATATAATTATTGTCGTATCGCTATACCAAGATTGGCGAAAACGCCGTACTCGAACCAGCACCCGTACCTATGTGACATAGCCCACATTTAAAAGATGTTTAACAATGTGTCAGCAATCCAACTATTAAAACAACATGGTAACTACACTATGTGCTTATCTCCTAAGTTCCTCACATAATATAGGGCATGAGCTCAACCAAATTTAGTAGAACTGCTACGGACAAGCCTCGGATGTCCTCTTCACATGTCTTCCCCAGTGTTTCCCTCATCCTTATTACATGCATTATGAAGCAAACTAGACTTCATGTAAGCGCAGTCCCACTATTAAGTTAAGACTGACCAGGTGATATCTCTGTACAACCCAAAAGAAGGTTCAGCAGAAAAAGATGGCTCTAATCAAAAAGCTCGAAAGGATGTCAACAAAAAAGAACAAAATAAAAAGGACAGAACCTAAACATTTGTAGCACAAACAACAAATATCTGATCAAAACAAAGAAGAAAAATCTTCAGTTAATCAAGAATGAAGTCAAAATAGTGACAAGAGAGCCTCCATTGCACAACACTGGTACATGTAGAGTGATAAAAAAACAGCCAGAAGTAGGAAAAGATTTAACCAGTTTAAAATACTCGGTTAACTTTCCAGAAGTACAGCAATAACCATAGTACTCAAGGCAATAGCAAAACTTCAAGAAACATTCCCTTGCTAAAATTTATGTAATAAACTTGATCGGTTTTGAATTTAGTTGCAAAATGACCAAGAAAAAAGACGAAAAACAAAAAGCTGAAGTTCAAAGAGATAAAACTTTTTATTTGAAATTGAAAAATGGCTCACAAATCTCAGGAAGTTATGACTGACAAGAATAGGCATTATGTCCATCAGCAGAAAATGCAAGAAGTCTTTGCATTCAACAAAGACAGCTCAGCAGAAAATGCAAGAAGTCTTTGCATTCAACAAAGACAGCTCAGCAGAAAATGCAAGAAGTCTCTGCATTCAACAAAGACAGCATAAGGAGAAAAGACTCAGCCATTTTTCAACTTTACATCACACATGGCAAAACATTGGAAATTGCACTTCTTCTCAGGTGCAACAAGGTGACATGAATCATTAGACAAGACACAGAATCCATACAATTTGCTCCAAGCAATCAGTTATCACTTTATCAAGAATTTTCATCCAATTAGATTTTGCTATAAACGAAGTTAGCCCATACAAGCAGGGCTCATCAACAAGTGAAACAACAAAAAAGGATAGACCTCAAGATGTTGGTACCATAATGAAGTAATCAACATATTACCTTTTGCTTCACTTTCTTGAAATCCAGCAGACGTAGCTTTTTCAACTTGTGGATGACATATAGACGATAATTTGGTTTCTTTGTCACGTTATTATCAAGCAGACTAAGGCATTGCAACTTTGGAAGTGATGCAAGGGGGTCAAGCTCCACCAAGTTCACCAACCGATTGTTTGTCAGAACCAGAGTGTGGAGTTTAGGCAAGTATTCTGCATACCACAAAAAGGGAAAAAATGTTCTAATAATGAAAAAGTCCTCCCATCAAATTTGTAAATACAAAGACAAAAATTGGTAAATTGTGTGAAGCAACTAGACCTCCAATATTAGGATTTATACGCGTGATTCTATTGTTGTTGACCAGCAGAGTACCAAGACGATTTAGATAAGGGAAATTCTCAAGCTTGACAATTTCATTGTCTGACAGATCTATGGTATCAAATTGGTCCTGTCGGAAACAACCCACAAAGTAAGATATTATAACTGGTAATAAGAAAAAGAAAATGATATATCTTCAATTATTTAAGATAATTTTCAATATGGGGATCTAATCCAGTAGTGAAGGATGTCAATAAGAAGCACAAACAATAAAGCTGCTCCAATGTTGTCAAAGTGTAAGTAGGTAAACATCTGTATGTGTGATAGACAGTCAAATGTAAAAAAAATAGAAAGTATATGTACTTAAAAATGAATACGTGACGGATCTTATGTGTTCAGACCATGGACCCAGCCCATGATATAAAGTTATAAACATACATAAGGCTGGTTGTGTTAACTTTTTTCCATGAATGGTTAATCAAAGGAATTAGGGTTTGGCTTAACCTTGTGAAGGGGTGTGTGTATTTCTTCTTAATCCGTGTTTTTAGTATAGGTAGTCCAGCGACGCCCAAAGTACCTTTCAACCTGACCACTCTGAAAAATCTAAGGACTATTAGGACCCTATAGTTGCAGTTGCACTCTAGTAAAAAAAAAATCGTTATTGGAATTTTCTTGTAAAAGTTTTCATCAGAAGTTCCTAAAGGTTTCGTTTCCTTAGGAATTCAAAAAAATAAAGAATGCATAAACAATAATTATCGAATTATGAGTTTCCTACTAATACAAAAATATTGAGAACCATGCAAAACATTTCTAGAATTTTAAAGTAAAAATGGTAGAATATATGCAGAAAAAACATGCAAACAACGGATTTTTTAAAAAAAGAAAACATCATTAGCAGAATTTTGAAAATATTGCAACATTTTCCTCCATCAGGGAATAAAATTATGATACTGTCAAAACATTGGTAACTTTTATAACTATGAGTTGCAGTAAATCATATATGATACTTTTTAAATAGCATAATGGTGCCTTTCATTTGGTTCACCCCAAGTGACAGGGAGATGTAATACTTTCTAAATATCATAAGGGTCAGAGACGAGATGGACTAGCATACCATCAGTCGCAATATGTAAAACAACCAAAACAATTCATCAAGGATTACCTCTGTTGCACCTACATTTTCAATTACTGCTAGCCTATTACCTGCAACAGGAATAGCATCAAAAAGTTAGAAATAAATAAATTTTGCAGGACCTCACTAGTAATTATTCCTTTGCTTGTCTAGGCAACTTTATTCAAAAATTATATGCTTCAAAGGCAAAGCAGCAGAGACAACAAATTTGAGCTCCAAGATGTGAAAGTATGGAACAGAATAACAGGACGGAAACAATGTCCTCAATACATCTTCACTTCCGAAGACAGGAAAAAGGATGATGGTGGGCCAAAAATACATCCCACTGCAATTCCTTTAGCAGCAAACAGCCGAGCAACACTTTATGGTTTCAATAGTGTTTGCGTGATTGCAAAATAACATGATTGTTGCTTGAGGGAATGGCCCATGATATGAAACAAGAAAAAAGGAAAACTTGGGTTATGATGGAATTTTTTGGAAGTCAATATAAAACATCCTAATTAGTTGAGATAATGGAGCTATGCAATTGAAGTTCTCATTTTTTTTTTAAGATAGTTACTTCTCTGTAAAAATCTTTCCTTCCTATATTTGCTCTGCCAACATCAAACTCTTTTCACATTCACAGTGCCCATTTTTCATCATGATCCCCCTCTATTTCTCACAATGAATCAGTAATTACAGCCGCTATACTAGTCCACATGAAAGAATTCAAGCTACTGAAGTAGGGTACTAGAGTAGATCCACCACCGGTTTGAGTAACAAACATTAAACTGAGAATTATTTTGTCAATGCAGTCAGTTCATAGACAAGTGGAGCACGTCCCAAAAAATCCCTATCCATGCAATGGTGGGGTTGCACCCTAATATAAGGTAAGACTGGCACCAGACAGGTCATCGGACACCTAGCACTTGATGCTCCAAAAATATTTAGATAAGTAGATTGGTGGTTCTAAACGGAACTCACGGGGATACCTACCCATATATATTGCATTCCGGTTAATCCATAAATTGGTGAATAAATGGAACTTTTATCGTTCGAGGAGCCGGCGGGTTAGGCTTGAGGAAAGGGGAGGCACTCACAAGATATAACGACAAAACCCTAAACTCAGCCCTGAAGACAATTGTTGCTACGTCTCCAACTTCCCTTCCTAAACAGCACGAAAAAGGACCCCAAGACCACACACTAGAGACTGAAAGAAGAGATGCCGACCAATGCGTCCCTGGAGCCACTACATATCGCCGATGGAAAATTGCAGAAAAGAAAAACGAAATGAAAATGCCAAGCGATGATGCTGATACATTTGTATAACGAGATGAAGAGATGAAAAGCACCCTGGAGACAATGACGGGGTGAAGATAGAGAAAGGAGAGAATAGGGGAATGAGTACCTCGAAGATCCAATTCGCGGTCGCCAACGGGGTTGAAGAAGTGAGGGCTTTTCCATATCAAGTCTGCTGTGAGCCTGAACATGTTAAATCGACCCCAATGACGTGAATGACGCACCCACTGCAAATGTTGCACAAGAAAGACAACCCCAAAAGAAAAGAAATAAGACTGCTGGTATATTTCCCGTTGGAGTTCGTGTGCAGGTTGGTGACCCCCTTGAAAGGGGCTCTTCTTCTTCCTCTTCTTTTTGGAGTAACAGAATAATTACAACTAAAACCCTAAGCCCTACTTCGGCAAGCGGCAAGACTTTATGCGAAGCCTCACGTACCCGCGGGATGTCCGTCCGACACCAGTTTATATCAAAACGATTTTGAGAAAACGAACCAAGAAAGCACTTCCGAGTCCCGGCGACTGCGTGGCTATTGAGAATTAAACTGAAAAGCTTGCACATCAGTGGAAACAAGCCGAACGAAGTGTTCAAGAACATGTTAAAGTGGCTCAGAATTCGATTGGTGTTTGTTTGTTTTGATTAATAAAAAAATTTGAACTTAAATTTGTTTCATTTCCAAGGTTGAGGTAAGGTATGTGGCAATTTGCGTGCTAAAGTTATTTTATTGACGAGTGACTTTGTCCATAAATTGTTTACATAATATAAAAAATTGAACATCGTTTCATTTTTAAGATTGGGGTAAAGCAGAAAGAAGCCGAACGAAGAATTCGTCAAATTGTTTAAGTCGCTAAGTTCCATTCATGTTTGTGCATAGTCAAGCTAAAGTTAGTTAATGACAATGTACTCGATCTATAAATTGTTTGACCAACATTAAAAATTAAATTTAAAAAGGGTCTCAAGTATTGGCTCTAGTAAGGTAGCTATGAGTTTATACAATCATGTTATAACCTACAGGATTGGTGCAACAAATGGAGTAATGAGTTGGTAGGCGGCTAATATCTATTTTGATCTCTTTGCGCATTAACTTCTTTTATTGTAAAAATGAAAACATTGATATGCAAGTTGAAGCATAGTAAAAATTTTACCTTTAAACACTAAAAGCAATCTTGGGGGAATGAAGGGAATCGTTGTGACTTCAGCTAGAAGTAGGATGGGATATCCCTCCTACTTACTCTGGAACATATGTGGTCATGTTGGATTCACTAGTATTATTCAACCAACATTAGTTGAACGACCAATGTTGTTAACATTTGTATTAGCTTGACCCGATAAAGCATAAAGTATTTATAAAGCATAAAGTATTTTCACATATCTATGTATATTTTCTCATTTGTTTGAGTTTTTAAAATAGTTAACTTTTTTAGATCAATTTAAAAATAAAAAAGGAGAACCTATACTTGCAATTGGTGCAACATTATGAATTACTCAACTGAATCTTGACAAGCTTGCATAAGGTGAATCAATTTTAAGTTTGAGCTGCTTGTTCAATTCTCAACCATATTTGTAATTTAAAAGATCTGGCTTGACTACCTCAACATGAGGCAACTTGAGCAAGGAAGGGACTTTAATCTAGTTTGAATGGTTGTTTGTGATCCAACTCAGGAAATTCAAGCTCTTACATGTAGTAGTTGTGACGCATAAACTCCAATATTGATTGTCAAAAAATTAAAAAGGAAGCGTAGCAATGCCAATGAAAGGTGTAGGGAGGTAAGTTCCCATCTTTTATTATAAAAGAATTTTACATACAAAGAAAGAATGGGGATACAATGCATCGGCATAAAGAAACCGAAACAATTCCATAGTAGCTATACCTAGCTACTCCGACAAAGCAATTTAAGGATATACATTTTAGAAGATGTGATAAGGTCAGAAACATTATATTGGAAGAACTGTGTTTCTGTTTCTAAGGTTTCTATTGATGATGATCATGTTTAATTGTCTGACATTGATAAAATAGTAATAGAACAACAACAGCTCAAAATCTCTTAGTTGAAAAATCACAAGTCTTTTTTAGAGTTCAAACTCAACAACCTCAAAAAACTCAAGAAAAAATGTCATTGAGAATATCTATAGAGAGAAAATAAGTGCAATTTTATATTATTATGTTATATATATTAAAAAACATATAAGTATTGATGGAATGACCAGTTGACTTCCGTGAGGCCATCAATATTTCTAACTCCTACAAGTGGATCAAAGTCATGCATGAAGAGATGAAGTTCATGGAAGACAAGATCTTGACTCATTGTTTGTCGACAAAACTCATTGGTTGCAATGGATATTTAACAGTAATTGAGATTCAAATGGTTGTGTGAAAAAATATAAGACTTGTCTTGTTACTAAAAACTTCATTTAAAAAAAAAACATTGATTACAATGAGACTTTTCTATTTAGCTTCTTCAAAAGACACTTTTAGACATATACTGATACTAGTAGCTAATTTTGATTCAAAGTTATATTAGGTAGATCTAAAGACTGTTTTTTAATAGATTTAATTAAACGATATATATAGTGCAATAAAAAAACTTTGTAATAAGATATGCAAAAACATGGTTTATAAATTGAAGAAAACTATATATAGTGTTAAACAATTTTGTTGTTGGTGACATCATAAATTTCATTAAGCTATTGTCTCATTCAATTTTGAAGTAAATTTGAATGATGAATCCATACATCATAAAATTTTTACAGTTAAATGTACATTCTCGATATTGTATATCAACGATATACTTTTTGCAAGTAATGACATTACACGATGCTAAAAAAAATTATCAAAGAAATTTGAAGTAAAAGATCTTGGTATTGCCTTTTTTGTATTTAGAATTCATATCCATGCAAGTCGTTCTTGATATATTCTTATATTATCATTAAAAAACTATATTAATACGGTCATAGAAAGATTTAACCTAACAAATTTACTATTAACAAATACCTCAAAAACCAGTTTGAAGTGAAACTAATTGAAAAGATTATTTTTTGACTCGACTGCTCTAATGGACATTCACATGTGTACATGCCCAAGAGTGAACCATTGGAAAAATGAGCTTTATGTTATCTACAAATAATAAAAGAGTACATGCCCACGTGTAAAAAAATTAGATCATTTGAAGGTCATTGGGTGTTTTAATTTGATCTTGTGGATGCTAAGATAGTTGCAGATCCACATCATACTATATTTATCTATTGACTGGGAGCATGATTTTGAGGAGCACACTCATCACCTCTTTCACTATGCGGGGGATCCATCGAACCAAGGGCCCAAACCTAGAAGTGGGTTGGATTGTTACAGTAGTGTTGGAGCCAGTTTAACACTCAGACCTAGGGTTCTACATGCACTGAAGCGTGTGCCTTAAGGGAGTAGATTGTAATACCCCAAAACTTAGTCTGGTATTGAAAATTGTGAGGGATCTTCAAGGGCTTATAAAGAGGGTTATTAAATAGATAATTGTCATTTTTTATAGCCTTTTTGGGGTTATAGCCGAAACTGCTAAGGGGCGGGTTGGGATCCGTCGAATCAAAGGCCCGAACCTAAGAGTGGATCGGGTTGTTACATTGATTCGTACATAATATCATTAAAAAAAGGATACAAATTTGTGATTGCTCCTTAGTATCAGCAATGTGTCTGAAAAAGTATTTAAAAGGATGAAATTTATATATTTACACACTATGGCATATATGTTTGGAACAAATTTCATTTTAGAGATTTGAAATAACTCCTTATGAGTTAACAAGCCATGAAATATGACTGTAAAACTTTGTCATTTAGTTGTATGTTGTAAATGAAGTTGAAAGACTGCCAAAGACAATAACTATACATATCAATATTCGAACAATAATAGAAGTTTAGATATGTGTGCCTTTAATGAGTTTATACATGAAGTTTAGATAACAACAACAATGCATTGACAATAATTTTCTCATTGTCAAAGGAAAAATTCAAAAGTGGTCAAGCATCTGTTGAATGCATTGGAACAAACTTTATAAGTGCAAATTTACTCATTAAGGGTGTTCTACCCAAGGTCTCTATGAGCATATTGCTGATATGGCCGTTTTGTCATTTAGGACTTATTATTGATTTGAGTGGGAGTTTGTATTTATACACATTTGTGACCGACATATGCGACTTTTGGTTATAAAATGATGTTTATGTTTCTAATTTACTCTGAGATTGTTGATTGTGATCTCACTAAAAGGTCTGACCAGTTAGAAATAAACAATTGCATTGAGTGTAATTTCCATGCTATTGACGGGTCTAGTCACAATTATAGTAATCATGATCCCCTTGATCACCGATTAATATGGTTAATGGACAAGATTGTTTGAAATGATGGCAATTGTATAAGTTTTGAGTTCATAAGGAATAACTCGTAATACATGATTTATGATGACATTGATGGCCAAATGGGTGATTATTAGAAATCTATTTAATGACCTTATACATGTCGATAATCGTATACATTATTTGTATAGATAGGCTCATTTAAACAGATTTCTGGTAATGAAGACTTATATGAATGAAAATGTACAACCATAGTTTGGGCAGTTTTTTGGATTTAAACGCATAAAGTTGCAATAATGGCACAACATCGAGCTCCAGTAGTTATTATACCAGGCACATGAATGGAGCTAGATGGAATCTAGGGAAGACAAAGGCGGCTATCATCTAGATGTTTTAAAAGTTTGAAATTTGTGATGATTTTTATCATTTTTAAATGTATGAAAAAGATAAACAGGCCCTCCTAAAATTGGTAAGGACTATTAACAAGCCCTCCCTGGACTTTTCTCTGGTGTGCCTTAGGCCGAACGAATGCAGCTCAGCACTGCTTTACAAGTTCAAATTAATATTTACATGGAACTCAACTTATATGTTTCATTTGAACTTTTTCAATGGTCGAATTATCGTTTGCCATAAAATCATACATGAGGACGAACTTTTTCTTGCATTTTAGCTCGCATAAGTACGTAAAACACATGAGTATCGAAAAAGTATAAAAAAAAAAAATCAAAGTGCGACGCAGAGTTTTTTGTGAACAAATCGGATCTGTTCTCCATCCCATGAGTCAGTTTGGGCTCGATTACGGTGACTACTGTTCAACTCTCACGATTATTGGCTCGGTACGATATACACTCTCTCTCGAGGAGAAGTATCAAATTCAACAGCTGAACGAAGGCAGATTTATCACTGTTGCTTCATTTTACTTTGAACATTGCTCTCAGAGCTTTCTCTTGCAGCTTTACCACAACCAAAGTACGGCCACCAATCCATCGGGAGGGAATAGGCAAAAAGTGCTTCTCCGTAGAGCAGAAAGGGGAGTTCTAGTCACAAGAGTACAAGGAGAGCACCAAACGAAGTCTTGCCACTCTTCAGGTAGTCCCCTGATCAGAGTCGGGTTGATCCTAATACGAAAAAGAGAGGGAGAGAGAGAGATTAGTTCGAGTGGTTTTCTTTGTTCTTGGGCTTCTTAACGATCATGACGGTACAATGGGCATGGTGTGCACAGTAGTCGCTCACGCTTCCCAAGATTGCCCTGCCCATCCAGAAAAAATGAAGAAGAAGAAGATGACATTTTTAGCGGCGATCGAGTAAAAGGAAATAAATGCTTCTTTCTGGGACCCACGGGATGAAGTGGGCATGGCCGATTTTAGCCTACCTCCTGAAAGCTCCGTGACCATGACTGCCCACGACCAAGATGTCGGCGTGGTACTTTTCGACAGCTTGGCACAAGGCGTTCCTGGCATCACCCTCCACAATCTCCACATGGAAATTGATGACCTGCAACACGACGCACGAATGACCCAAATGAGCGAGAGAGGAGAGAGCCTAAGAAAGGATGCCTAAGGGCATGCCCTCGTGTTTGAATGCAGAAGGGAAGAGGCATAACGGATTTGCGCTTGCATAGCTCCTTGGCTTTGTCAGTGACTACAGCAGCCGTCTTCTTCAAATCAGCTTCAACCGTTGGCAAGATGTCTCCGCCGATCCCTGTAAAACAACAAGAGAGAGGGAGAGAGAGAGAGAGGAGATGTTAAATACGGGCTGTCAGCAGGTAGATACATACATAGGAAGGCTCAGTTACCGGGGCCGGAGACGCGCAAGATGGAAAGAGCCGGCAACTTGACATGGACCAAGACGAGCTTGAAGATTGAATTAGGAGGGTCAGGAGCAAGCAGATGATCGATGGCCCATTCCAGAGAATAGAAACTCGCATGACTCTCGTCGATGCCGACCAACAGAACCTTCTTCTGCATAGTTCAACCGGAAGAGGTAGAGCTGCTCCTTCTGATCTCTTCTGCGCGGGCTCGCCGTTTTGATGTAACCCCCGACCTCCAGCTTTCTTTTTTATGTACTGGGTGCCAAATGTCGATGGCATTGACCTTTTCGTTCTCACCCCATTCGCGGGCAAACAAACGCGCAAACGGCTTCGTTGAGAAGAGAAAGGAAATTGATTAGATGGCAATCTCGTTCTGCGACGCAGAGAGAATTGCGGGGGGACTGCTTGCGCGAGACATGGTTGAGGCTCGCCCATTTTACCGGCGTCCAAACTGCAGGCCTTTGACGAGCACCGCTCGTTAGGCCAAATGACCTCTGGTTCAGGGCATTGTTTTACATATGAAGCATGCGTGGTTGCCGGGTCTTTTGAATTATTCTTCCAAACAACGTGAAATGTCTTGACCACACCCAATATATATATATATATAAAGAATAGATGTTACAAGTCATCATATATGCAACATCATATGCTTAAATTCCTACTAAAACCAACTCATTTTTGTTTAATGTGGACATGGCATTCATCCAACGAAATGTGTCGCCTGCTATTGGCCGCAAGCCGCAACCCAATGCGACGATAAAAAACAATAGTAAAAATTTTATCTTATTTTTTGTATATTTTCAAATACTTATTAATTCGCTTCAAATTAAAAAAGGAACAGCAAAGTTTTCAATCAATAAGCAAATGTGAGGACTTTATGGTCAATCATTTCTGAGTCAACTGATCTAATTGATTGTTCTTCACGGTACCATATATTTTTATATACAATAGTAAAAACTAGTATTTTGAACTACGTCACCGGCTGCGTTTCCTTTGAGGTCGCACCCGCACCCGACGCGTGCACCTAAACCGCACCCGGAGGTTGGATCTAGTTCCGAGTCAAAACCAAATCCAAAATCCACAAAATCAAATCCACCATTCTCACCCGTCGCCGTTAAATCTCATTTAAGACATCTATAGATATATTATATGTTCTCCTTTCTCTTTAAAAAAAAAACGATACAGGACTAAAGAATGGTGGCTTTCATATAAAACGATCTGTTTGCCTTTTTTTTCAAACATTTCTTTTTTGATTTTTTCCCATTATCATAAAATGTATAATTTTAATTGTGTTATTCAATTTCTACGAAAAATTAATAATAATAATAATATTAATATTAATATTAATAAAATATCTTCACCGCACAGCCGCACCTAATTTTTTTGAGATGTGCCGCACCGGCACCGGCACCCGCACCGGCACCGGCACCCGCACCCCGCACTCAGGTGACATAGATTTTGAATGAAAAAGTACGTTCGTTTGTCACATTATAAATCATCAACTAAGTACATAAAATAATCCATAATCTGTTCATATGAATCTCACAATTTACTTAGTTCATGCATCTCTAGATTTATTTTATATATAAAATATACATACATACATACTTACATATATGTGTGTGTCTATATATATATATATATATATATATATCATGGAACGAATCATGTTTAAACTATATATTTATATATTATATCATGGAATGAAACATAGTTTAAAGTAGTTTTTTGTCTATTTCATATTGTTCGTACTCCAAATAATATAGTAACTATTTGAAATGCTAACCTATTCCCTTCGATGAGATGTCATGCTTATTCTGGATACATATCAACAGGCATAACTAATCATGCACTCATATTCCTTAAATATTGGAAGAAAATAATTGTGCAATTAATGAACTGCCAAACGGAAAGAGGTCCACTTAAAACTTTAAATCGTAACTGATATTTCCAGTTGGTTTTTGTGGAGCGATTAAAGGTCTAAAGATGATTAGGGCACTTACATGCGCATCTTCAATACAATAATTGTTCAATATGAATCTCACAACATTTTTTATGTATCTGAATCATTGCAACCACAACTTGGACCAACTATTGTTTCTTCAAACCATAATAACCACAGAAAATCGGCTTGCATAGGTGCTGTTACATTCTGACCGAAGTTCTGATTCTCTCATTGAAGATATCCATTTAACTAGATTCAACTTTTGGTTTTCGATTAAGTATTCCATTTTTGTTAGATTTAATCTTTATGTCTGTATAAATCTGCCTGATTTATTTTAATGAAAGTCATACACACACAATTTAATTGGCATAGTCCACTGTCTAATTCACACACACACATGTATACCGATAACTACTAGACACCCATATACCAAATTTAATCAGAATCATCTAGGTCATCGATTTTAAGGAGATGAGACAATAGAGTAAACTCATTTGTTTCTCTTCCTCTCTCTTTCTTCCTTTTTGTTGGGTACTTAAGTTTTCCAAAAAATAATTGGGTTCCCATTTTATACTTAATCTCCATCATTTGATATTTTTAGAATCAAACGATCAGATTATTCTTATTAAGAATGATATATGAGGATCTGGTACGTACCAATTTGTAACACACACACATGATACGGATTTCTCCAGCCTCTCACAGCATACAACCCAATGCAATGCATTGGGCTGCAAGTGTGAGAGAATAGATGGATAGATGGCAGGAGGATTTCAACTCCTCACAATATATATATATATATCAAAATCAATAAGGGATCGATGAGAGTAATTCTACCGTTTCACATCAAATTAGACAGAAATTCATTGATTTGACCTACCGGCATCCATCTGGATTACATATGCACGTGCACACACACGCACAAGCGTCTCTCTCTCTCTCTCTCTCTATATATATATATATATATATATATATATATATATATATATATATATATATATATATATATATAGAGAGAGAGAGAGAGAGAGAGAGAGAGAGAGAGAATGGGCTCAGCCAATATTATTTTGCAATTTGGGTTTTCAACTTTTCTTCTGCATCATAGCCACCTTTTCTTTCCTCCTCCTTTTCTGCATTTCTTTCTCTTGGTAACTTTTGGTGACAACTTATGTATTTTGGCAACTATCTTTCCATTTCCTCGGCGCTTTCTTCTTCTCGGCTTTTCCTGTTCAGAATCATCACAACCTAAGAATTTTAAACTGCAAAATCAGCTACAAATTTTGAGCCTGCGATGTTGTGACCAACTACTTAGGTAATTTCCGGCGCTTATTCAAAGAACTGCAGGTGAACGTAAGTGCATATATGGCTTCAGTTGGCCCCATATCGACTGATCCTTAAGAAGGCCTCGTCGGCCTTTTTATCATTGCAGACTTGCTGCGAGGGGACGTGTGTCGGCTGATAATGGGAAATTTGCGACCTATAATTACAATAAATGTACCCATAGCGTGAGCATTTACCTTAGGAATTACCGACACTGAACATAAGATCAGCTGGTTAAACAGAGTGCAAACTCAATGCAAGTCAATCTCTTACAGTGCCGTCAACTACATCAAGTATCTAAAGAGACATAAGGCAAATCAGATAGATTTTTACTACAGAAAAATAATGAACGAACTAAAACTACTTGATAGTTTTATCACATCAAACAGATCAATTATTCAAGCACAACTGTGATTGTACAAGCTGTCTCGCATATTGTACACATATATTACAATAGTATAAGATGCCTCAGCAGTTGTTAGCTATTGTCACGCTGCAAATTTGACATCTTGGAGTAACAAACTTTTAGACGCCCTTCTTCTGAAGCAGCAAGTCCTGAAATTCTTGTAGTGAACCTTCAACCTCAATTTGCAGACCACATGAAAGAATCGATTCTATAGCTTAATAAGCAGAATATGACAAAATTTATGCTTCAACTGTTTGTCCTTTACGTAAGTGAAACAGATGACTTGCATCTAGTTTCAGAAATGATGACAACCTATAACTCAAAAGTGACCATGAACGGGAAACCAAGCTCCAAGGTGCACTTTCCATTTACAGTTCTCGTTACAGGACAATAAGTCTCTGTGCATCTCAACTGATGACACCAATACTGTACAAAGAGCGGTAAATGCATGATCAGGTCAAAGTAGGTACATTCCGATGTGTGTCAGCAAACTCTCTGATTATATGCTTTAGTCTTTTTCCTCCTTTACCCTGCATGTGCCCATGGCTTTTTTTCCCCGCAATAGAGGTCATGCTCTCAATATAGTCTGATGCTGCACTTGCAAGAGCATTCAACCACGAAGGCACCAAAATTTCTACCTCCCCTGGCTTCAAGTATTCAGATGGCAAAGCTTGCACCTAAATTTGCAAAGGCATCTAAAATAAGTTTAACGTAGACACATCACTACACACACGTGCACCTGAGCACAGAGAGAGAAAGAGAGAGAGACCGTTGAATGTAGCCATCCATGCAGAGATTTCCAACTGAGAATTGTTTTCATGACTGTTTTCTCACTCAGACAACACAGCGCTGCCAGTTGTTGCAATATTGTTGCTGATTTATGAACCTATCAAGGATAAGAGAAATGAGTCCGAAATTTTGATCATATCTAGATAACAATCTCATCCATCCAACATAAAAGCAAAGGAACTAAACATGGTATTCATCTGCTTGTCAGAGACAATCAAAGCAACAATACTTCGACTTTATAGTTTCAGCATTATGGACGTGTGGGTAAAGCAAGCGACAGGGCGACATACTAATGATTTTCCATAGTGCTGTGAATATTTACTTCATTCACAATTGTTTTTTTTCAGAAACAGAAATACAGGAATTTATATCAACATATGAAAAAATATTAACTTAAAGGAATCTACTCAATCACTTGCCAATCTATTTTATAGGTATGGATTCAGTTCCGATTGGCTGAGTTCGAACAAGCTAGTACTAAGTAAAACCTCAAGCTCAGTCCATTTCTAACCTTAGTCATTGGGCCCTATTCCTTTCCAATTTGCAATCATCAAAAACTTCAAACTTACATATTTCTTATTTAGATCCATTGAAGACTATAACGGTCAGGATAACTTCAATTTCAGAGAGAGAGAGAGAGAGAGAGAGAGACTGTGTGCTGGAGTTCATGAGATGGATGGAAGGCATTTTTGATGTGAGCAGTTGCGAGGTCCACCAACACAAACAACAATGTGCCGAGCAGCATGCAGCTATCAATGCCCTTATCTAGAAGGAAAACAAGACCGTTTGTTTCTTCAACAGACATATTCAGAATAACTTGTCCAATCCAATTTCCATGAAAATTTGATATACTTGCATCTCACCCACGAGGCGTCAGTGTGTGTGTGTGTGTGTGTGTCTGCATCTGTGGTTGTCCCTCTGGCAAGATGCAATATGAGAAAAATATTTACCCTTGACATTGCTGAGACACCAAGTAATGCATACACCACATTAGATATCAGTCCTTCACCACTGTGACAGCAAATTTGTATAGCTATTGCACCGAATGATCCCTCAGTAATACAGGCAATTGATTCGAGAGTAGATGTTAATGCTGCTTCTAAGAAACCTGCAACATATTTCACCAACTTGACAATCTTCCAATCCAAATAACACAAATCATAAATAGATGGCTGGACTTCAAGAGATCAAGCAAAATAGAACTAGCAAAGCTGTAGCCAGAATTTTAAGAAACCATTAGTCAGATTTAGTGTTTGTACCTCTGTTGCATTAAGTCCCATAACACACACACATTATACATAGAGCATACACATATACAGACGAAAGATTATAAAAAGTTTATTCTAACATCATCGGTTGTGTCCTTACATGACATGTATGACATTGCAGACAATGCTGCTCCACGATGCATCGCTGTACAACATATAGCAGCTTTTTGGATAGATGTCTCAAGCAGTGAACTGCACATCGCCATAACTTCCTGCCATGCATTGGCTTAGAAAGTAAGTAATTCCACTCTCTAATCAAGATTTCACAATGACAAAAGATTATAGAACCTGCTTTGTTCAAGCACTTGGATGATGATACCTTAGGACAGCAGCGGACAAAAGTTGATGCAAAGCTTGTATAGGCCTCAACTAGATCCGGCTCTTGGTCACAAATGTAAGAAGAATTCAGAGCAGCGACTGAATCTGCTGAAGTAATTCTTTGGAATGTGGTAGCAAATAATGAACCATATTCTTCTCTGTGCCCAAATTCTTCAATTGCAACAGCAGCTGGATGATTTCATTATGTACAGTGAATGAAAGCAGTCATAATGCAGAAAAAACTGCCCATTTCTCAAAGATATCCTTGTCAACATGTAAGATTCTAAGTACACAAGATTGTACAAAAACACACCCAAGCACAAGAGCATACATGTGAAGAGCATCAGTCTTCAGCAGTACGTCTTGTAACACAACTGGTGCTCTTAAAAGAAAAAGGTAGTGAGAAGGACATGCAAGAACATTCTTGTGTTCAATTCTATCTGGAAAATAAAATCAACGGTCAAGTAGTTATATCATCAATGGTGACAAATCCTCTGAAGTTCTTGAGACATGTCCATGAGGAAACCATTTTCTGCACATTGTAAATCCCCTTTTGAGGTGTCAAGGTTAAAAAAAAACATCTAAATTTAAAATGGAAAAAAGAAGGGCGAAGAAGCTTTGTGAAGATCAAAGTCGTGCTTTTAAGTGTCCTTGTTTAAACAATGGTGCTCCAAATCCTTCGCTGTAAGCTTCATACTTGTTTTGTCTGCCCCAACTTCAACTATTTTCTACTTGTGTACTTGTAAACTCAAATATAGTTTAGACAGTAAGAAATGAAATTCGTGTGTACCACGTATGTCTCAATTTCAGCATTTATATGCTCAATTCACCTAGCATTCCAGCAAACTTCAAAGGCTGATTCTGGTTCTCGATTATTGACCGAATTATGAAGGAGGCAGTAAAACCTCATAGAACTGCCTATTTGGATGATGCAGCAACATTAGGACTTTCAAGGGCCTAGGTTTTGGTTATGCTTGTTCTAATGGATGCTTTGAACAACTAGATGGGGTAAACCCTCTGTTCAAGCAGTAGGTGCTCCACAGGGACTGCAACATGACCATGGTACTTTACTGCATGTTAACAATATCACTTTCCATTTTATCATAGGGAAGGGCTTGATTTCCTCCACTACGAGTTATGATAAACTTGACTAAAGTATGGGTTTTAGGTGGTGAACAATCATGAGAAATAGGTGTATATTTCCTGCCCATACCAAGCTGTTAAGATTGTATGATTTGGATCGGGTCAACCAGACCCGACCCATCTTCTCCACACGCCCAATCATAATGGGCGGTGGCATACTTGTATTTTTTTTTACATTGTTTTGTGTACTTTGTTGTATACCAAATCAGTATATAATGATATCAAGAGGCAGACATTAGGGTTGCTGCTCTCTTTCTTCTCTCTCTCTCTCTCCTATACGTGCAGCCCGTTCCTCTTCTTCTCCTCTTGCATCTAACTTCATCCGGTGGTTTGACATTAAATCTCAAAATTGTTGCAGCGGAGAAGAAGAGAGAGAGAGAGAGAAGCTGCCGTGAGATTGAACCGAAAGAACTATTATTACGATAACCCTTATCTCTCTTATAAAAGAGATTAGGGTAGAAAAGGGATTTACAAAATAACTCAATGGGAAATAAGGAAAATATTAAAGAGATTTTATAACTCTTTAATATTACAAGGAACCTCCTAAAACATAAAACTTTTCTTGTTCAACACTCTCCCTCAAGCTGGAGCATACATATTAAACATGCTCAGCTTGTCACAACATCTAGAGAAATCACCAATAGGAAGAGCTTTGGTGAAGATATCTGCAGCTTGATCTTCTGAAGGAACATGAACAGTGGCAATGGTTCCTGCTTGAAAGAGATCCCGAATGTAATGACAATCCACTTCAATATGTTTAGTTCTTTCATGGAAAACTGGATTGTTTGCAATGTGTGTGGCTGCTTGATTGTCACAATACATCTTCATGGGAAGTGTGATTGACACACTTAGGCTGGATAGCATGGATCTAGCCCACGTCATTTCTGCTGCTGTTTGAGCCATAGCTCTGTATTCGGATTCTGCACTAGATCTTGACACCACACCTTGTTTTTTGCTTCTCCACGATATGAGATTGCCTCCCACAAATACACAAAATCCTGTGGTACATTTTCTGTCCTCTACTGAGCCAGCATAATCCAAAGTCTTGCCTTTTGTGAACAAAAGGCCTTTGCCAGGAGAAGATTTCAGATATTTAACCACCATCAAAGCAGCATCCCAATGAACTTTTCTTGGTTTTTCCATAAATTGACTTAGTTTTTCCACTGCAAAACTAATGTCTGGTCTTGTCACGGTAACATAGAGAAGTTTTCCAATAAGGGATCTGTAAGATCTAGAATCCACTAATTCTGTATAGTCATCATGAAGATGTATACATGGATTCATAGGTAAATTTGCCGGTTTAGCTCCTAGCATCCCTGTGTCCTGCAATAAATCAAGAACATACTTCCGTTGAGAGAGAACAACACCCTCCCTATTGCGAGCAACTTCTATTCCCAAGAAGTATCGTAGAGGACCCAGATCTTTCATCACAAAGTGTTTTTGAAGAAACAACTTTGCATCAGAAATTTCTTGATCAGAATCACCCGTCAGGATAATATCATCAACATAAACCACGAGAACAGTTATACCTCTGGAAGCCTTCTTGATAAACAAGGAATGATCAAGAGGAGATCTCACAAAGCCACACTGTGAGACTACCTCGGAAAACTTGTGAAACCACGCACGAGGACTCTGTTTGAGTCCATAAATAGCTTTCTTCAGCTTGCACACTTTTCCACACTCCCCCTGTCGTTCAAATCCCGGTGGTTGTTGCATATAGACAGTCTCATCAAGATCACCATACAAAAAGGCGTTTTTGACATCCAGTTGATACATGTGCCAGTCATGGTGGACAGCCACAGAAATAATAAGACGAATGGTTCCCAACCGAGCAACTGGAGAGAAGGTCTCAAAGAAATCCACACCGTAGGTCTGCGTGTAGCCCTTAGCAACCAATCGAGCTTTGTATCGTTCCAAAGAACCATCAGAATTATACTTAACTATGAATACCCACTTTGAGCCAACAATATCACATCGAGGAGGAGGACCAACAAGTTCCCAAGTGCCCCTCTGCACTAAGGCATCCATCTCATCTTGCATAGCCCGTCTCCATTGGGTGTCTAATAAGGCCTGCTGGTGACACGTAGGAACTGTATGAACAGCCAAAGCATGAATGAATTGTTGCATATTTTTACCAACCCCATCAGTAGACACAAAATGAGATATAGGATGTAAAGTACATTGTCGTCTGCCTTTGCGAAGAGCAATAGGTAAGTCTTGACAAGGATCAGAATGAGTAGGGCTATGCACTTCAGATGTACTTACCTCCTGAGAAACGGTTGGCAAAGGATTATGAGAAGGGTCCTGTCGACGTGTGTAGACCAGCGGTGGATCACGAAACTTGGACACAACAGACGAAAGAGATTCAACAGGGAACGACTCCAAAGGAATAGGAGGAATAGGTAGTGGGTCTGGAGACCGTGGCATCTCAGCAGATATAGGAGTGAGGCTATAATAAGGTTGAGACTCAAAGCATGTGACATCCGCACTGATATACTCTTTTTGAGTCAAGAGATCAAAGCATTTGTAGCCTTTATGGTTTCTGGAGTAGCCAATGAAAATGCATTTAATGGCTTGGACTCCCAATTTGTCACGTGTGGGTCCAAAAATGTGAACAAAGCATGTGCAACCAAATACTTTGGGAGCCACTGAAAACAAGGATCTTTGTGGGTGCACAGTTTAATGGGGATCTGGTTATCAATGGAGGATGAGGGTAAACGATTGGTCAAGTAGCAAGCAGTAAGAATAGCATCTCCCCAAAAATATGCAGGGAGATTAGTATGAAGCATAAGGGAACGAGCCACATTTAAAAGTTGACGATGTTTTCGCTCAACTATTCCATTTTGCTGGGAAGTATGAGGACATGTAAACTGAGGAGAAATGCCATTATCTGAGTAGAACTTCATTAAGGTAGATGCCTTAAACTCAAGAGCATTATCAGTGCGAATGTTTTTAACCAGAATACCAAACTGGGTCTTTATTTCAATAATAAGGTTTTTGAGAGTACATACGACTTCAGACCTTTCCTTCAAAAGGAAAACCTAGGTGACTCGAGAATAATCATCTACGATGATAAGAAAATAACGAAATCTTGACCTACTAGAAACTCTGCTAGGACCCCACACATCAACATGAAGAAGATCAAATAGTCCACAACTGGACGTACTAAGACTCGATGAATAACTACTACGAGTGTGTTTGCCAAGTTGACAAGCTTCACACTGGAATGACTCTGGTAAGGAGAGATGTGGAAGGAGATGACGGAGCTTGGAGACAGATGGATGACCAAGTCTGAGATGCCACTGGAACGAGGAGGACAACGATGTGATCGATGATGCTGCAATACCCACGGGATCCGACAGGAAGTAGATGCCCCCTTTCTCATAGCCTCCACCAATCGTCTTCCCAGTTGGCAAGTCCTGAAATGAACATAAACCAGAGTCAAACGTAACACGACAATGTAAATCATTAACCAATTGTCCGACAGATAACAAATTTGTGGGAAACTTAGGAGCATATAACACATTGGGAATAGTCATAGATTGAGAGATCTTGATATCTCCATATCCCATAATGGATGACAATCTACCATCTGCAAGTCTCACATGACGTATCTGAGGTAGTGAGTGTAGCACAGTAAACATAGAAGGCTTACTACAAAAGTGCCTCGATGCCCCTGAATCAATAATCCAAGTAGTACCTGTATCATGTGAGATAGTGTCAACAGACATAGCGCTGTCAGTCATAACTGTGGAGGCCGATGGCTGAGTAGATCAGTGTGCTAAAAAGTCCTCATACTCTGACTTATTGATACTCACAGTCATTGTCTCAGGCTGAGAAGAAGATAAAGACCCATCTACTACTGATGACGCTGCTTGGGCCGCTCCAATAGAAGACTGTAAAGAGTTCTTCCCCAGCTTTGATGTAACATTTCTGCCTAAGGATGGCGCTGCAGTAGGACGACCATGTTTATCCCAACATCTGTCTTCCAAATGACCTATTTTCCCACAATAAGTGCACTGAAATCTCCCCCGACCTCCTCCTGACCCACGGCCCATGCCTCTTCCCCTGAATAAACCGCGTCCACGTCCTCCTGAAGCTGCTAAGGCAGAGGCATGGATATCACTGGCAGGTGAAGAGAGGGTCACAGCGAGACGACTAAGCTTGTTGTAGGCTTCAGCTAGATCAGGGATTTCTGCTCCAGTCAGCATCTGAGCCTTTGCTACTGCATATTCAGAGGAGAGACCCTGTAGGAATTTCGCAACCATAGACTGTTCACCATGGGTCTTATAACATGTTGGACATTGCTTTAAGTCGCTCAGAGATGGACTTAAGGGAAGCGAAGTACTGAGCAAGACTTTGGTCACCCTGTTGCAGATTAAGTAGTTCCTCCTCTACCTGCAATATTTTGCTAATATTCCTGTCATTCGAGTAAGTCTGTTTCAAGAAATCCCACATTTGCTTAGCCGAGGTGTAGTATGCAATAGTTGATGTAATTTGGGGTTGCACACTATTCATGATCCATGACATGACAATATTATTATCTCCCTTCCATGAACTATATTTTCCACTCTTTTCAACAGGTTCGTTTTCTTCTATAACATGCTCCTTTTGATGTCCAATCACATCTAACTTTAGAGTAGAACCATACGAAAATGGATTTCCTCCACTTTTAACTTCATGAGAAAAATCAGATTTATTACTTTCAGCCATCATAAATCTGTCCACAAGAGATCAACCACCAATAGCAAGAGAATATATATATATATATATATATTTCTATTGAAAAAGAAACTGATCAACAAGAACAGACGTCCCACACGGCAACGTTAGGTGCGCAGAAACAATCAACCTGCTGTCCAACTGTTGACAGCAATACCACAACAAAGAAGACTGCAATCTGAAGACAGAAAAACGCTGCTATCAGCAAGCCCACAACTGAAAACGAATCCCCACTGTTTGTATTGTTTGTGCTAACCAACGACTTATCTATTTATGCATCTAATGCTGTTGTACCACAGTTTATCCTTCACAGATCATGAATAACGACAGCAAATAAGACCATCAACATAAACTTGCCATAGACGTCATAGATAACAGTCCTCCACTTGGCTGCGTTGATCATATAATAGGCGATTAATCAGCGCAGACTCCCACACAGCTGCGATACTATATACACTTCTGAAAATCCACGGCTGGAGTCTATTCACGCATCTCTCCTAGCGTGAATAGACTCCTCCACACTGTTCCGTTGCTGGAAAACAACAACTAGAATAGGCGAGAGGTGAAGGAGAAAGAAACGGAGGAAGTGGAAGAGATCAAGCCTGAAAGGAGACGGAGGATCGCCGACGGTGTGCGTCACGTCCGCGCGCCGGCTGTGTGCTTCACGTCACCAGATGCATGGACGTCCGCTGTCCGCACGCCGGCTGTATGCTCCACGTCTCCAGTCACGTCCGTAGCTCTGATACCATGTTGCAGCGGAGAAGAAGAGAGTGAGAGAGAGAAGCTGCCGTGAGATTGAACCGAAAGAACTATTATTACGATAACCCTTATCTCTCTTATAAAAGAGATTAGGTTAGAAAAGGGATTTACAAAATAACTCAATGGGAAATAAGGAAAATATTAAAGAGATCTTATAACTCTTTAATATTACAAGGAACCTCCTAAAACATAAAACTTTTCTTGTTCAACAAAAATCTTACATGGTATCAGAGCAGGTTTTGCCATTGAGAACGTTTGGTAAGAATCTATAATTTCTACCCTAATCTTTGTTTCCTCCCTTAATCCCCAAATTTCTGCTCTAACCTTAATTTCTGCCGTCTGCCCTAATCCCTGGTGTCTGCCCTAATCCCCAAATTTCTGCCCTAAACTCTATTGTGTGCCCGAATCCCCAAATTTCATCCCCAACCTGCTGCCCTATTCTCCAACATTCTAATTGCTACAAGTATGGATCCCCACTGGATTTCTAGCATCTTGTCGTCCAATTTCCTCTCCCAACTCGTCTCACAAAAGCTAAATCATACCAACTATTTGACATGGAAACGTCAAATAGTCCCGTTCATCAAAAGTCACAGTCTCTATGGACATCTTGATGACACCACACCTGCGCCACCTGAATGGATCATGCAAGAGGTGAAGAATGCTGCAGGGCAAGTTCAAGAAACTGTTGCAGAAGTCAATCCTGAATATGAGACGTGGATGGCACATGATCAATCTCTCGTTGCCGATATTACCTCCACACTATCAGAAGAAGTTCTGGCGGGCATTGATGATGATCTTTCAGCACTTGAGTTGTGGATGTACTCGCTATCACGTATTCTCTAGTATCAGAAGCGAGATTTCTACAACTCAAGAGGCAATTTCAGGATATCAAGCACGACACACGTTCAGTCTTGGAATACATAAATGAAATAAAAAATGTTAGCGATCAACTTGCTATCATAGGGCACCCAGTCAGCGATAAGGACATGGTACAACATGCTTTGAGTGGATTGGGGTCCGAATTTGATGTTTTCTGCACTGCTTTAGAAGTATTGCATGTTCTTCCCTCTTTTAAAGATCTGAAAGCGAAATTGATTCAACATGAAGCGAGTCGTGTACAACGACAAGAGTTAGTGCATTCTGGCAGTCACAATGTATTGGTCACTGGAGCCCATGCTTTGCATGGTAGTTGTCAAAGAAGGTATTCTTCCTATACTTAACACAAATGCACAGACAAATGTACCACGAAGGATACCTACTTGTTACTATTGCAATAAGAAAGGACATGTGAAGTCAGAATGTTGGCATAATCCCCAAAACAAGGTAAAACAGGTCAAGCGTGACAATAAGGCAGCAGGGTCGACTGTATTGAACTCGATTGCAACGTCGAACATTTCTCCTGATGTGTAGCAGATTTTAATGACAACTTTGTCTAAAATCAATCTCAGGCAAAATGAGGAAGGACAATGGTATGTCGATTTTTGTGCTGCAGACCATGTGGCCGATGATGCAAGTAAGCTTTCTGGTTGCTCTCCCTTATTTACTAAAGGCTCAGTTGTTACAGGAGATGGTTCCCATCACAAAATATTACACATTGGAAATGCACATATGTCCATAGCTCATTCATCCATACCTTTAAAGAATGCCCTTGTTGTTCCAAATGTCAAGAAAAATATCATTTCTGTGTCAAAGCTTATCGATGATACTCATTCATGTGTTGAGTTTACTCATTCTTCTATTTATGTCAAGGATGCTTGAACCAAGAAGACATTCGCTGAAGGTGTTCGCAAAGGAGACAAGTACGTCATCGAAGAAGCTCCAAAGCTGTCCAAGTCTTGTGTTTCAACTTTCAAATTGATCCTATTCCAGTCATAGTGAAGTCAATATAACAGAGTATTAATAGCCATCCATTTGGCATGGTCGTCTAGCCCATTGTAGTCGGTCTTTCATTCAAAGTCTTGTTGTAGATGGACTACTACAAAAGTCCAGTAAATGAGTCTAGCATGTGCTCAAGTTGTCATATATGTAAGAGTCATGCTCTTCCTTTTCAGTCAGTAAACAAGAGAGCTTCGAAGTTATTTGATACCATATATTCTGATGTTTGGGGGCCTGCTCCTATTTCTTTTTCTTTTGGGAGTAGATATTATGTTGTTTTTATTGATTCTTATTCTCGTTACACTTGGATTCACTTCATGAAAAACAAATCAGAGGTTTTTCGCTTGTTCACCCAATTCCATGCCTTGGTCCAAAACAAATACTTCAGTAATATCGTGCATTTTCAATGTGATGGTGGTGAATTCACTTCAAACAAATTCACTGAGTATTTACTAAATCATGGGTTCACTAGACAAATTTTCTGTCTACACACACCACAATAGAATGACATTGTTGAAAGAAAGCATAGATATATAGTTGAAAGTGCACTAAGTATGATGCATAACACAGATGTGCCCATGAATTTATGGACTGAAGCTTTTCATATTGTTGTTCATGTCATTAATTGACTGCCACTATCTCTATTTGAGGGAAAATCTCCCTTCTTTGTTTTACATAAAAAACAGCCAAATTAGGATGAGCTACATGTTTTTGGATGCATTTGTTATGTTCATGTTCATGTTTCTCTGAGAAATAAATTACAAGATCGAGCTGTCATATGTAGATTTGTGGGTTATGTAGAAAATTATAAAGGCTATCGCTGCTACAATCCAAAGGCTAAAGACTAGACGTGTGCATATTTCACGACATGTTGTTTTTTATGAGCTCAAGTTGAAGGATTTAAAGGAGACACAGGCAACACCCAATGCAAAAAATGATGCATATGATACATGGCTGAATGCTGAAATATTAGGCCAAGGATCTGACACACACCACACACAAGGTGAGAGGATTATTGATGAGTCTGAGACAGCCAGACGGAAGACACATCTTCATCTACTCAGTCCAACAACATGACTTCACCTAATTGTTTTTCAGGAGTAGTGTATACTCGACAATTAGTTCCAGCAACTGCCCCAGAAACTGCCACTATTTGTCCACGTAGATCAGAACGTGTGCACCCCATTGATAGATAGGTAAGTTATGATAATTTCTCTTTGGATTTTCAGCTTTCATGACAGAATTGAGCAAAAAGGTGAAGCCAAAATGCTATGAGCACGCATGCAAAAACAAATATTGGGTCGAGGCCATGAATGAAGAAATGATTGCCTTAAGTGAATGTCAAACTTGGGAGATTGTTCCTCGTCCAGATGGTAAGAATGTAGTGGGCTCAAAATGGGTTTACAAACTCAAGTATAAACTCGATGGAAGCATTGATAGATATAAGGCTAGACTTGTAGCTAGAGGCTTCACTCAGCAGTACGAGAAGATTATGATGACACTTTCAGTCCAATCATCAAGATGAGAACAATCCAGGTTATCATATCTCTTGCAGTCTCATTTGGATGGACCTTGTATCAATTGGATGTTAAAAATGCTTTTCTTCATGACTTTCTTAAAGAAGAGGTATACATGGAACAACCCCCAGGTTATGCTACAAATGGTCCCGCCAAATGGGTGTGCAAGTTACAAAAATCGCTGTATGGGCTTAAGCAAGCATCTCGTTCATGGTTCGATAGATTTTCCCTTCATATACAACAGGCTGGTTTTCGCAGAAGTTCACTTAGATCACTCCTTATTCATATATCATTCAGGTGAAGTTACCACTTGGCTGCTTATATATGTGGATGACATAGTTCTTACTGAAAATTTTTCATCTCATATATCCCATGTAAAGGAGGTATTGAAACAAGAATTCAAGATGAAAGACCTTGGCAAATTACGGCATTTCTTGGGACATTAACTCTTACGCAACATAAATATACTCTTGATATTTTGGACAGATCAGGTATAACAAATTGCAAGCCCATAAATACACCTAGTGTTCTCAACACAAAATTGAATGCCTCCGATGGGAGTGATGCATACTCAAATCCTAGTTTCAATTGGAGTATAGTTGACATATTACAATATCTCATTTTTACACGCCTAGACATAATATACGCAGTGAATCAAGTATCTCAGTTTATGCACACACCCACAAAAGGGCATATGGATGCTACCAAAAGTATTTTGAGTTATCTTAAGGCTACTCTTGGGGATGGACTTGTCTACACAAGACAGTCATCTGTTTTACACGGTCACAACATTTCCACCTATACTGATGCAGATTGGGCAGGTGATCCAGACGATAGACGATCAGTTTTTGGTTATTATCTATTTCTTCATTCCAATCTTATTTGTTGGAGTAGCAAGAAACAACGTGCAGTTGCCAGATCATGCATTGAGGCAGAATACAGGGCAATGGCTGCAAGCACGGCTGAAGCTTCATGGTTAGGTCATCTGCTTGGGGAACTCTCCCTTCTCATTGCTCAATCATTTCTATATTGTGACAATCAAAGTGCAATCAAGATTGATCAACATTTCATTCGTCAAAAGGTTGAGGAAAACGAAATTGTTCCCATTTATATAGCCACATCTCAACAAGTAGTTGACCTTTTTACTAAAAGACTCACACGACATCATTTCTAGAAATTGAAGAACAAGTTGTGCATGATCAAACCACACGCACAACTTGAGGGAGATGATTTGGATCGGGTCAACCAGACCCGACCCATCTTCTCCACACGCTCAATCATAATGGCCGGTGGCATACTTGTATTTTTTAACATTGTTTTGTATACTTTGTTGTATACCAAATCAATATATAATGATATCAAGAGGCAGACGTTAGGGTTGCTGCTCTCTTTCTCTCTCTTGTACGTGCAGCCCATTCCTCTTCTTCTCCTCTTGCATCTAACTTCATCTGGTGGTTTGGCATTAGATATCAAAATCTTACACGAACTTTTCAAGACAGTCACTGCACCCAAACCAACATGACTCATGCATGTGCTGGTGCAGCTTGTAAATGGTTGATTTTGTTGTTTGTGGACAAGTTATACACATGCACACACACACAAAAATTTTGCTGCACCTCCACCCTGAACCTATGTGACACAGCTGACAGCTCTTACTTGACGATGGCACCACTCAGATCTTAGCTCTTAAATATCCTTTTAAACACAGAACAAGTAAAAATTGTCTGACAAAAAATAAAACGAACAAATAAAATGGCAACCATTATTCAGCAAAGGTGGTGCAGTACATTTTCCAAAGAGCAGTTGCGATTGCATGTTTTCTATGCAGAACAGTTGAAGCATCAAGTGTGGGTGCTTAAGTTGCATACCTGTTCGGATATAACATTCATGACTCTGGAATGATAAGAAGTTTGTGGACAAGCAATCTAACACTTGTGGCAAGAGAATCAGAAACTGCTGTCCTGTTTCAACAAACAATATGCAGGTGTCATGTGATAACTTTCTTGCTAATTTTGCATCAAAGATCCAAATTGGTACCTGTTTTTGCTACTGATACCTGATGATTGAATTGCTTGAGAAAGAGATCGACAAGCTGCTGTGGCTAAACTAGCATTCTCAATGTATGCAGACTTAAAAAGCCTATGTAGCAAAGGCCAAAATACACCCAGCAAAGCGAGCACAGGGTCATCCTCAACTGGATCAGGTGACTGAGGAGCTGTAAGATTACTAAAGACAGAACCCAACCTGAGAGCAACAAGAAGAAATCATAAGTTGCCAAAGGCTAATATTGTAAGATAAACTAAAGGAACATACACAACACTACCAAATTTAGCACCGGCTACAGTAAGGCTTCAGGAAACTGTTATACAAAAAAAATATTTGCTGATATATTAGTTAAAAAAGTTAGTACATAATGGCGTAAACAAATAAATCAAAAAATTGTAAGAATACTGGTTCATTGTAGACCTTTCTTATATTTAAGGTTCTCATGCTATATTAGCAATTAGACCTCTGATTCAATCCTCCGACTGTAATCCAATAAGAGGCAAACAGTTGCATCACTTTATTATTCACCTATTGATATCCTGTTCTTGTGAGTGTCATTCTCATGGCAGGTTCTCTAATACAAATAATCAAAATAATATCATTCTAAATAATATGTGCATGGCAGCTATATTTTCAGATACACAACATACCTACAAGTGCCTGCACCAGTGCATCAAGAAAGTGCTTCTACCATTTTTTGGCTTTGCAGCAAGGGATGTGGATGGTCAGTTATTAAATTTTTATTTGAACTCATGTTTTAAGTTCACCAACCTAGCTAGATGCACAGTTCTTTGTGGGCCTGTGACGAAATCAGATAGTGAAGATTTGGACGTAAATCAAAAGAGCAAAAAAGATACTAAAAGGACCCCATTTATCTGAAAGAAATTTGTGAACACTAACCAGTTTGACAGAAAACTTCCTGGCAAAGGGGCTTAGCATGAGAGGAAAAAATGAAGAGACCAAGTCTTTTGAATTCTCAACATAACAATATCAAATAATGACAATTGAATCAAGAAAAGTGCATGTATAGTGTATACCAATGTCATAGATATCGTGATATTTTTGAAAATATGGTGATATTAACGTCAAAAATAAGAAAAACGAAAAAAGGGAAAAAATCATGATATTTTGAAAAAAAACCAGAAAAATATTTATTGTGCAATTATCGCGTTATTTTTTCAATTTCTGATATTTTCATTTTTTCTATTTTTCAGCATTGATATTATCATGGATTCAAATATAAACTTAAAGTAGATTATTTTCATCATTTTTATTATCATTAAGACATTCCTTTTAACACTTTTGTATAGTTTTTATTTATGTTTTTCTATTAGTTTCTCATTTATTTCATTTATACCTAATTTTTTATTTTTTAAAATTTTCTGAGTTTTTTCCGAGATTTTTGCCAAAAAAACAACTTTGCTGTTAAAAACCTAAGAAAAATCTTGCCATTATGAACGATATTTGTGACAATTGTGTATACAAAACCAGCAAAATTGGTCAGTCCTGGGCCCCTGGCCAAGTTTTAACTGCTTGTAGTGACCATTCATTGGGTTACCTCAATAAATCTGGCCAACCTGGATACATCAATGATTTCGCCTAGCAGGCTCCTCTCAAAAAGCTTTAAAGCTGATTCATTGTCTAGATGTTAGACAAAGGTATCAGCAAAATTCCAACATCAAACTCCGTATGTTCTAAAAACCCTGTTATGGAGTAGAAAATATAGACTAATGAAGTAAATAACTTTCTGGTCTAAGAGGTCCAATCAGGCACACAGTAGTATTTCCACCCAACCTTCAGTGCATCAACTATGCTCATTTGAGCTGGCATCAAGAGATCCACCTGTAAAAACCTCTGGCAGTAGAGTACAATGCATGGGCATATGATGCAGGATCTTGTGTCAAGGAGCTACTATTTTCCCCATCAATCTAGATAAAAGAAAGGGATAAAAAAATCAGAAATGTGCCAAGGATTCATTCACAGTTTATAAATTAAAAAATATAAATTTATAATATCCATGTCATCAGTGATTTCATGAGTGCCCACTATATTCTCTTCCAAGAATAGAGACAAGTTTGATGATTTAAATTTCTCATCTATGATGTGCTTGTACAGATGACCTAATACATGATCATGATCCTTTTAACTCAACAACATTAAATAAGCCGAAATAACTAATGCAGGAAGGGCTTGTTATATTAGCATAAAACATAAAATGCAATATAATATGACGTAATAAATGCACAGGAAAAGTCTCTGGCCATTCACAATTTCCCGTGAGGATCTTTAAGAAAGGCTACACAAAAAATGGTTAATAAAGGAAAATATTAACATATCTTACATGGAGAAAAATATTATAAAACAAAAGGTATTTGAGAATATAGAAAACATGAGAGTTTTTTTCATAACAATGATAAGAATAATTTTTGCATCATAATTAAGGAAAGAGGAAAAAAAGAGAAAGACACATTAAATTGCAGATTATCCACTCCCAACTGGGTCATGAGCTTCCTGGTTTTTCAAGAGTCATGCAAAAATAAGAGCATGAGCTAATAATGTAGAAATAATTAAGAGCTGTCGACAAAAAAAGAGTTAATATCCACACATCTAAGGAAAAAAAAATCCTTGGAAATTATTAAAAATATTAATCAAAGACACAAAGTGAGTAAAAACATAGAAATTAAACAAAAACTGATGACATGGATATTTTAGTGATCATTCAGATCATTCCATGACACTGAGAAGTGATAACTTGTTTTATTTTATTTTTGAGACAAAAAACGAGGCAAATTTTCCAAAAAGATTAAAAGAGGAATAGCAACTTGATGCCTTCAGCTTATCATTGTATGCTCATGTAGGTTATAGCAAAATAAAAATAAAAATTCATTAAAAGCATCTCCATTTTTTGGTATTCAAAGTACTGGGGTTATCTTCAGTATCAGGAGGCAGAATGTCCAGGTATAAACTACTTGTTAACCCATAGAGACTACTTATATTTTATATTAGACAGAAAAAGCAAAATTTGAAATATAAAGCTGAAAACTTACAAGCTTTTCAATAGCTCCAAAACTTGACCGAAGCAATCTGCCTAGACAGCTGTTTTTCAGGTCTTTATTTGTAACTGCATTAAGAATGACGGTTATGGCACCAACAACTTCCTCCTCCTCTTCAAGAGGTAAATACCACTTCTCCAATCCCTGAAAGAGAGGAAATAAGTAAAATGCTTTGATCCTTTAGCCAATGCACATGCGCTCTCTCTAGACTCAAAGACGGAAAAAATTGGACAACATAGTCCTACTTTTCTAAGGCATGACAAGTTAACATCATGAACAAACCACCGGCATTTCTTAGCATATCACGTCTGTGGAAAGCCTGCAGCTATAGAGGACTAAAGATGTATTATGGTAATATACGTGATAATTGAAAATTTAATCAGAAGAGAAGTTTGATGTTCAAGCCTTCAAGGGGATCAGTGAGGAAAGAGGAAACAGTCCATGTCAGGAGATAATATATTTTTTTTGCCAAAAATGCCACCCATCCATCCACACAGCCTCCCTCCCCCCCCCCCCCCCCCCCCAAAATCACATACAGATACACAAATGCACATACATGTAAAATTGTAAAAATTATCACATATTTTAAAAAATATATATTAATATTAATCAAATAGAGAAGAACAAAAAACAGCCAACATATTGACATACTTTGAAAATGTCACCAAGAAAATACAGTAATAGTATCTTGATATTTTCTCCATTAGAGGAAACATTTTTATGTACTTTAAACCTTTACTTTGTTTCTTATAATGTTTTAAAACTATTTTGATGTTTTATCAATGTTGTTGAAAAATTAGAAGAAATATATATTAAAAAAATAAATGCTAGAAATATCCGATTAGAAACTCAAGAACAGTGTTTGTGATAATGATGCACACACAAGCATACATGTCAGTGTGGTTGTGTGTGTATTATGTACTAACTTTCAACATATCATGCAGAAAAAAATTTACCTCTCCTATCCAAATCAATATTTCCAGATTGGAGGGTTCACAGACCACAGTGGAAGCATCTTCACAAATTTTGCGCAACGCTGTACAACAAGAATTTGCACATGTGGGCTCTGTTATTCCTGATGCTACAAACAAGCTGAAAATAGCAGATCAGTACAAAAGGGAGTCAAGACCATCTAGGAGGAAGCAGAAAATTTTCTGGTGAAAGAAGCAGTAAAGATAAGATAATGAAATAAAAGGTCTCTAAGAAGGATTATTACAGCAAACGCCCAGTCGCATTATGGAAAGAGGATATCCATTTGGAATATGAACCAACAACATCAGCAACTGATCGATATACCTGTCAATAGCAGATCATCTTTGGTAAAATCCTTAAAAGCATACAATCATCAAAGATTCACATAGAGAATCAGCACAACCTGACATTAAACAACAGCCACTGCAAACAGCTTAAGATGGAAGATGAAAGAGTTCATTAGAAAGACACAACTTACAAATCCCATAAATCCTTTAAGATTATCTGGAGGTATATCAGATAGGACAGTCACCAACTGCATAACAATAGAAAAATCAAATGGATGTCCTTCTTGTAGGATTATCTCTGCTACCTGTAGAACAAAACGTATCAGATTAGTTTGCATCAAACAGTAACCTAGAAAAATATAACCGACTCAGAGCAATCAAAAGTTTTTTTGTTGGACAGTATTAGCAAAACCTCCTTATCACCTAGTCTTATAAGGAGGATACTTGTGAATAAGCACTTGCAGAGCAATGTATCAGTTTGACAAATGATTATCAAGACTTTAAATAAGAACCTATGTCACATAGGTGAGGATACAAGTGCAGAGATGAGCACACATATAGACACTTTTGCCTTTATAGTTTGACTGCAAATTTTCATTTTCTTTAGTTTTATGGTTATTTATTGCAGTTTTTTATCAAGAAAAAATCAAGTTCAAAGGACAAAAAAAATGAAAAACTACAGTCCTCCAAGGGACAACTTGATTTCATTTACTCTTTGTAAAAATAATAGACGCACAAGAAACGAAGATCGAACACAGATGTAACGTGGAAAACCCTCAACTAGAGGGAAAAAACCACGGGTGAGGAGATCTAGTGCCCACTAGCCGCCAGACTCTCTCTCTCTTAGAAAACTTCATTAACATGCAAGATTAGGGTTTACAATGGCATAAGTATGCCCAAACCAGGACTCACTGGATCGAGTCCAGACCTGGACCCATACATCAAGATCCGTCAACACTCCATCTCAAGTTGGGCATACATATCAAACATGTCCAACTTGGATACATTTCTCTCAAATGGAGTTACATGTAAAGCTTTAGTCAGAATATCAGCAGTTTGATCTTCAGACTTCATGTATGGTAATGTTAACTCTCTGACATCAATTCTTTCTCTAATGAAGTGATAGTCAATCTCAACATGCTTTGTTCGATCATGAAGTACTGGATTGTTAGCCAAGTTAATCGCAAACTTGTTATCACAATACATCTTCATAGGCCCTTCAGTCTCTATCTCAATATCAGTCAGCAAGATCTTCCGCCATAACAACTCTGATACTCCAGTAGCAACAGCCCTATATTCAACCTCTGCACTTGAGCGGGAACAAACATCTTGTCTCTTGCTTCTCCAAACAACTAGATTTCCCCCCAAGTAGACGCAGTACCCTGAAGTAGATCTTCTGGTGTCAACACAACCTGCCCAGCCTGCATCAGAATACCCTTCAATTTCAATAGACCTTTGTTTCACATATAGAAGTCCTTTGTCGGGATTCTTCTTCAAGTAACACAAGATTCTATCTACAGCCTTCAAGTGCGCATCCGTAGGTGCATGCATAAATTGGCTCATCACATTTACAACAAAGGTGATATCCGGTCTAGTCAGAGTGAGGTATATCAATCTACCAACTAGACGTTGATATCTCCTTTTAACTTCTTTACACAAAGGTTCTCCATCCTTGCTACCGAGTTTGTGCCCAGCATCCAGAGGAGTAGAAGCTGGTCTGCATCCCAGTTTTCCTGTCTCCTTCAGTAGATCCAAGGTATACTTCCTTTAATTAAGCACAAGAGTCGTACCTGATCTGGCAATTTCAATACCAAGGAAATACTTTAGCTTGCCAAGGTCCTTGAGATCAAATTCAGCAGATAGTAAACTTTTTAATCTTGCTATCTCTTTTTCATCATCACCTGTAACAATCATATCATCAACATAGACCAACAGTAGAGTAACTTTGTCTTCCATCCTCTTTATAAACAGGGTATGATCTCCATTTCCTTGTTTATAGTCATGCTTTTTCATAACAAGTCTGAGACGTTCAAACCATGCTCGGGGAGACAGATTGAACCCATACAAGGCCTTCTTCAGTTTACAACATTTTTCAGGTCTCTTAAAACCTGGGGGCATACACATATACACTTCCTTTTCGAGATCTCCGTTGAGAAAGACATTTTTAACATCGAGTTGGCACATCTCCCAACCCTTCAGCACCGCTAAAGAAATAATAACTCTAACGGTCTTCATCTTTGCAACAGGAGCAAACGTCTCTAAGTAGTCGATCTCATATTTCTGACTGAACCCCTTGGCCACCAGACGTGCTTTGTACCTCTCAACATTCCTATCTGGTTTGTACTTAATGGTGTAGACTCACTTTGACCCAACCAAATGAGTTGCTTCAGGAATCTCTACCACTTCCCATGTCTGATTTTTGTCTAAGGCTTCCATCTCTTCTTGCATAGCATGAGTCCACTTGGGGTCACTCTGAGCCTCTGTAACATTCCTGGGAATCACAGCCACAGACAAGGAGGATACAAAACATTTGTAGTCAGTGCTCAATCTAGAGTAAGACACAAAGTTACCAATAGGGTGTTGAGTACATGACCTGACACCCTTTCTCAGGGCAAAGGGAAGATCCTCCTTTTCATTTTCTGTCTGACTTTTTCTCTCAACAGGTTGCTTCTGAGCATGACTTGGGTCATCCAAGGAAGAAGTATGATTGAGATTCGGAGTGGACTTCTCCCCATCAATCACCTTGTCAATACAAAATCTTCTAGAATACACCTGCCCAAACAGACGATTGCATTCTCTTTTTGTCTCCATAGAACACTCTCCCTCCTTTTCCTATTCATGTACCTCAATAGACGTCTCATCTTCTTCTTTTCCAAGCACCTCAACAGATGGATTTTCTTCGCGCCTATAATCCAAAAAATCTATAAACTGAATTTCCTGACTTGGAGAAGAATAATCTTCCTTAGACATTGACTTCTCCCCCTGAAGAAAATTCTCACCAAAATAAGATACATGTTCCAAGAATGTGACATCCTTGGTAATGTGAACTTGACCAGTGGTGGGATCTAGACATTTATACCCCTTTTGAGTAGGAGAATACCCAATAAATATTCCCTTAATTGATTTGGGGTCAAGTTTTTTCACATTCGGGCTGTGGTCATGAATGAAACACACACATCCAAAGACACGAGGAGGAAGGTGAAAAGGTTGGCTACTCCCTGGAAGCATGGAGTAGGGTGTACGACCATTTAGATCTCGACTAGGCATGCGATTAATCAAATAGACACTAGTAATAACCGCATCTCCCCAATAATATTTTGGAAGATTCCTTTGGAACAATAAAACTCTGGTGACATTAAGTAACTGACAGTTTTTCCTTTCAGCAACTCCATTTTGAGGGGGTGTATAACTACATGATGTCTCATGAACAATCCCCCTCTTTTGAAAGAATTCCTCAACAGTGAGACACATATACTCACGAGCATTATCGAATGGGAATGTCTTGACAGACCCACCATACTGGTTTTCCACTAGGAGGATGAAGGTTTCTATAATATGAGGCACTTCGCTACGGTCTTTCAACAAATAAACAAAAGTACACCTTGAATAGTCATCTATGAAAGTCATAAAATACTGAAAACCACCATGAGAATGAATGCCTGAGGGCCCCCACACATCAGAATGAATCAAGGAAAAAACTTTATTAGCACAACTATTTGAAATTGGATATGAAGCTCTAACATGCTTCGCAAACTGACACACATCACAAGATAACATGGAAATGTTCAAACTTGAACATAATTCAAGGAACAATTGTTTCAAAATCCCAAAAGGGAGATGACCAAGGCGTTCATGCCAATACAAAAATAACTGACAACATTCTTCCTTCTTCTTCTCTGTCCTGCTAACTGCTGACATAAGAGCTGTGGCAACGCGTATAGGAAGCCGATACAAACCATCAGACACCAAACCAATCTCAATCTTCTTCTTTGTCACCAAGTCCTGCAAAACACAACGTTTTTCAGAAAATATAAGTTCACAGTTCAGTTCCTTGGTAATCTTGCTAACAGATAAAAGATTTAAGGGAAGATGGGGAACATGGAAGGCTCCATGCACTAAAAAATTGTTCAACAAAAAAAGACTCCCTTTTCCTGCCATAGAGGTAAAGGAATCATTGGCAAGGGATACACGTTCCTTTCCCGAGGATAGCTTGTAGTCATGAAAGAGTTTGGGGTTGCGATGAGTGGCACCACTATTAACAATCCACTCCCCCATGCAAGAAGTACCTTTTTCACCCGAAACGGCCAGTGCCTGATTGACCTTCACCTCATCTGACGTGTCTGCCTGACCAACATCAATCTGGCTCAAATATGCTCGGAGCTCACGAATTTGTTCTGCAGAAATAGAAACTTTACCGTCACTAGGGTTCATTGCATTCGAAACAGGCTTCTTTCTACCAGAAGACCTCCCCCTACTATTCTTCTTCTCTGGATGCAGGTCCCAACAAAACTCCATAGTGTGACCTAGTTTTTTGCAGTGAGTACATTTACGGGAGGAACAGGCAGTTCCCATAGAGGCACGGCTAACGAAGGCTGACCGTTCATTGTGAGACATGTGATCCCCCTTTCTCCCATTTATGATCAGCCGCCTTTGCTCTTCAGCTTCAACACGGGAATAAACATCTTCAATACTGAATGATTCTTCAGAGTTGAGAATTTGACTCCTTATATTTTCGAATTCATCGTTCAGTCCGGCTAAGAAAAGGAATATCCTATTCTCCCACTCCTTGGTCATATAATGCATCTGGTCTTGAGGACAACTCCAGATATCATCAGAATGGTAGTCAAGATCCTCCCACTTAGATTTTAATGCAGCGTAGAAATCAACGACCGAGAGATCCCCTTGTCGAAGAGCATACAAGTCCTTCATTAGTTGATACACACGAACTTTTCTCTTCTTACGTGAGGAAGTGAGAGACAAACCAGAGGGGCTGGACCATTCTCATGTGTGTATGTAAATATATATAAAATAAATGAGTAAAACCAGTCTCAAAATGCACTTGACTTTAAGTCCTTCACCATCTCAAAGATCTACCAACTAAGGTGGAGAGGATGGTTAGGGGAAAAAACAGGAAGAGAGAAAAAGCAGGTGTACACACACACACATATACAGTAGGAATGTGTATATGTATGTACATGGAAAGGGAAATGGCGGTTCCTCCTAGTCAGAGGAGGTTTAGATTAGTTTTATAATTTTCTTATTTTGCGAAAAACTCTTTCTGGATTTGAACATAGATGTGATTTACACTATGTCACAGCGGTATGCCAAAAGGAGTCACGTACCCGTACCGGTACGGCAAAACGGATACGATAGTACGGGGCGGTACGCTGGATCCGGATTTGGGTTAGAACCAGATCCAAACAACTTGTTGAAATAAGAATGTTTATGTTTCTAGGTGGTTCTTTGTAATATTAAAGAGGTATAAGATCTCTTTAATATTTTCTTTATTTTAGATTGATGTAATCTGTAAATCTTCTTTCTACCCTAATCTCTTTATAATAGAGATTAGGGTTAGTGAATTGAACAAGTTCTTTTCTTCTCAACTCTCACGTCTTCAGCCCTCTCTCTCTCTCTCTCCACGTTTCAAGACTGCAACATGGTATCATAGCGGGACGTGACTGGCGATGCAACTTGAACAACCGGCGATAGGCTGCAGACGTCCGTGAATCTGGCGATGTGACGTGAACAGCCGGCGACCCTCCTTCTCCTTCTCAGGCTATCTCTTCTTCCGTCTCTTCCTTCTTCTCTTCTCATCTGTTCTTGTTGACTAATTTCCAGCAACGAAACTAGGTGGAGGAGTCTATTCGCGCTAGGAAGTATGCGTGAATAGACTCCAGTCATCTGGACTCTTATGGGTTGATGTGGTCTATGATCAAGGCAGCCAAGTGGAGGACTGCCCTTTATGATTTTTTTTGTGGCAGTTTACGTTGACTACATTTATCTGATGTCGTTATCCATGATGTGTGAAAATTAATGTGTGGTACAGCTGCGTTAGGTACATAAATAGACAAGTTGTTGGTTGGTTAAGGCTGGTTTTGCTTGTTTCCTGCTGAGATCGTGAGGAGGAGCTCGAGACAGCCCTGTTCTGAAACAGCCTGTGACAGGCGACAGTCCAGCTCCTTGCCTGGACAACGAGTGGACCTTAGGGTGGGCATTTGTCCCCCATCTTTTGGGCGTCTGTAGATAATCATCCCAGCAAGCTTCAGTCCAAAATTCAGCTTGATCCGAGCTCTGGATGAATTTTGGCGGATTTTAGAAGTTTCAGCCCTGTTCTGCCTTGAAGCTGCCTGCGACCAGTCCCAGTCCAGCGCCTTCCTGCATCAACGACTGGACCTTAGGGTGGTCTGTTAGCAGTTTTTTTTTTCAGATTGCTGTTTTTTGTTGGCTGTGGGTTGCTGTCAACAGTTGGACAGCGGTTTGTTTGCTCTTGTGCATCTAACGTGGCTGTGTGGGAAGTTTGGTCTTGCTGATCAGTCTCTTTTTCAATATATATATATATAATTTCTCTTGCCTGTGGTGGTTGATCCCTTGTGGATAGATTTGCAATGACTGAAAATCTCAGGACTGATTTTTCTTATGAGGTTAAACGTGGAGGAAACTCATTCTCTTATGGTTCTACGGTAAAGTTAGATGGACCTAACTATGAGATTTGGTCTCGTGTGTTTATGATGTCAGTGATTGGACATGAGAAGGAGCATGTTATAGAAGAAAATGAGCCTGTCGAAAAGAGTGGAAAATATACTTCATGAAAGGGAGATAATAATATTGTCATGTCATGGATCATGAATAGTGTGCAACCACAAATCGCATCAACTATTGCATACTATACCTCGGCCAAACAAATGTGGGATTTCTTGAAGCAAACTTACTCAAATGACAAGAATGTTAGCAAGATATTGCAGGTGGAGGAAGAATTACTTAATTTACAACAGGGTGATCAAAGTCTTGCTCAGTACTTCGCCTCCCTCAAGTCCATCTATGAACGACTTAAAGCATTACGTCCCCCATGTCCAACATGTCATAAAACTCATGGTGAACAGTCTATGGTTCCGAAGTTTTTACAGGGTCTCTCCCTTGAATATGTTGTAGCAAAGGCTCAGATGTTGACTGGAGCAGAAATCCCTAACCTAGCTGATGCCTACAACAAACTCAGTCGTCTTGCTGTGACCATTTCTCAGCCCTCTAGTGACTTACAGGCTTCGGCCTTGGTAGCCTCAGGAGGTCGTGGATGCGGTTCATTCAGGGGGAGAGGCATTGGTCGTGGGTTAGGAGGAGGTAGGGGAAGATTTCAGTGCACCTATTGTGGTAAAATAGGACATTTAGAAGACAAAAGTTGGGATAAACATGGTCGTCATTCCGATGCATCCCTAGGAAGAAATGTTGCATCTAAGCAGGGCAAGAATTCTTTACCATCTCCTATTGGGTCTGTTCAGGCAGCTTCATCAGTTGTAGATGGGTCTTTATCGCATTCTCACCCTGAGACAGTGACAGTGAGTATCAACAAGTCTGAGTATGAGGACTTCCTAACACTCAGATCTTCCCCGCCGTCGGCCTCTATAGTCATGATAGACAGTGCTATGTCTGTTGATAGTGTCCCACATGATACAGGTACTACTTGGATTATTGATTCCGAAGCATCGAGTCACTTTTGTAGTGAACCTTCTATGTTTATTGTGCTACACATGTTGCCTCAAGCACGTCATGTGAAACTTGCAGATGGTAGATGATCACATATTCTGGGTTATGGTGATATCAAGATTTTTCAGTCTATGACTATTCCTAATGTGTTATATGCTCCTAAGTTCCCAACAAATTTGTTATCAGTTGGACAATTGATTAATGACTTACACTGTCGTGTTACATTTGACTATGGTTTATGTTCATTTCAGGACTTGCAAACTGGGAAGACGATTGGTGGAGACTATGAGAAAGGGGGCATCTACTTCCTGTCGGATCCAGTGGGTATTGCAGCATCATCGATCACCTCACCGTCCTCCTCTTTTCAGTGGCATCTCAGACTTGGTCATCCATCTGTCTCCAAGCTCCGTCACCTTCTTCCTCAGCTTTCAATACCAGAGTCGTTCCAATGTGAAGTCTGTCAACTTGGCAAATACACCCGTAGTCATTATTCATCGAGTCTTTGTCCGTCCAGTTGTGGACTATTTGATCTTCTTCATGTTGATGTGTGGGGTCCTAGCAGAGTTGTTAGTAGGTCAAGATTTCGGTATTTTCTTGTCATTGTTGATGATTATTCTCGAGTCACTTGGGTCTTCCTTTTAAAGGAAAGGTTTGAAGTAGTATGTATTCTCAAAAATCTTATTATTGAAATAAAGACCCAGTTTGGTATTCTTGTTAAAAACATTCGCACTGATAACGCCCTTGAGTTCAAAGCCTCAACATTAATGAAGTTCTACTCCGATAATGGCATTTCTCCTCAGTTTACTTGTCCCCATACCTCCCAACAAAATGGAGGAGTTGAACGTAAACATCGCCAACTCCTAAATGTGGTTCGTTCCCTAATGCTTCATACCAAGTTACCTGCATCTTTTTGGGGAGATGCCATCCTCACGGCCTGTTACTTAACCAACCGTTTACCCTCATCCTCCATTGACAACAAGGTTCCCATTAAACTTGTGCATCCACAACGACCTTTATTTCCAGTGGCTCCCAAAGTATTTGGTTGCACATGCTTCGTTCACATACTTGGACCCACACGTGATAAATTGGGAGCCCAAGCCATTAAGTGTATCTTTATAGGCTACTCCAGAAACCATAAGGGCTACAAATGCTTTGATCCCTTAACTCAAAAGGAGTATATCAGTGCGGATGTCACATTCTTTGAGTCTCAGCCTTATTATAGCTCCTCTTCCATCCTTCCTGAGATGTCACCATCACCAAACCCACTACCTATTCCTCCTATTTCTTTGGAGTCGTTTCCTTCTGAATCTCCTTCTACTGTAGTGTCCAAGTTTCGTGATCCTCCGCTGGTCTACACACGTCGACAGGACCATTCTCATAATCCTTCGCCAACGGTTTCTCAGGAAGTAAGTACATCTGAAGTGCATAGCCCTAGTCATTCTGATCCCTGTCAAGACTTACCTATTGCTCTTCGCAAAGGCAGGCGATAATGTACTTTACATCCTATATCTCATTTTGTGTCTACTGATGGTGTTGGTAAAAATATGCAACAGTTCATTCAAGTTCTGGCTGCTCATACAGTTCCTACGTGTCACCAGCAGGCTTTATTAGACACCCAATGGAGACGGGCTATGCAAGATGAGATGGATGCCTTAGTGCAGAGAGGCACTTGGGAACTTGTTGATCCTCCTCCTCGTTGTGATATTGTTGGCTCAAAGTGGGTATTCACAGTGAAATATAATTCTGATGGTTCTATGGAATGATACAAAGCTCGGTTGGTTGCTAAGGGCTACATGCAGACCTATGGTGTGGATTTCTTTGAGACCTTCTCTCCAGTTGCTCGGTTGGGAACCATTCGTCTTATCATTTCTGTGGCTGTCCATCATGACTAGCACATGTATCAACTGGATGTCAAAAAACCCTTGTTGTACGGTGATCTTGATGAGACTGTCTATATGCAACAACCACCAGGATTTGAACGACAGGGGGAGTGTGGCAAAGTGTGCAAGTTGAAGAAAGCTATTTATGGACTCAAGCAGAGTCCTCATGTGTGGTTTCACAAGTTTTCCGAGGTAGTCTCACAGTGTGGCTTTGTGAGATCTCCTCTTGATCATTCTCTGTTTATCAAGAAGACTTCTAGAGGTATAACCGTTCTCGTGGTTTATGTTGATGATATTATCCTAACAGGTGACTCTGATCAAGAAATTTTTGATGCAAAACTGTTTCTTCAAAAACACTTTGTGACGAAAGATCTTGGTCCACTTCGATACTTCTTGGGAATAGAAGTTGCTCGAAATAGGGAGGGTGTTGTTCTCTCTCAACGAAAGTATGTTCTTGATTTATTGCAAGACACAGGGATGCTAGGAGCTAAACCGGCTAATTTGCCAATGAATCCACGTATACACCTTCATGATGACCAAACAGAATTAGTGGATTCTAGATCTTATAGATCCCTTATTGGAAAACTACTCTATGTTACTGTGACAAGACCAGACATTAGTTTTGCAGTGGGGAAGCTAAGTCAATTTATGGAAAAACCAAGGAAAGCTCATTGGGATGCTGCTTTGATGGTGGTTAAATATCTGAAATCGTCTCCTGGCAAAGGCCTTTTGTTCACAAAAGGCAAGACTCTGGAAGTGGAAGCCTATAGTGATGCGGACTATGCTGGCTCAGTCGAGGACAGAAAATCTACCACAGGATTTTGTGTATTTGTGGGAGGCAACCTCATATCATGGAGAAGTAAAAAACAAGGTGTGGTGTCAAGATCTAGTGCAGAATCTGAATATAGAGCTATGGCTCAAACTGCAACAGAAATGACTTGGGTTAGATCCATGCTATCTAGCCTAAGTGTGTCGATTTCACTTCCCATGAAGATGTATTGTGACAATCATGCAGCCACATACATTGCTAATAATCTAGTTTTTCATGAGAGAACTAAACATATTGAGGTTGACTGTCATTACATTCAGGATCTCGTTCAAGGAGGAACCATTGCCACTATTCATGTCCCTTCAGAAGACCAAGCTGCAGATGTCTTCACCAAAGCTCTCCCTATTGGTGATTTCTCTAAATGTTGTGACAAGCTGAGCATGTTTAATATGTATGCTCCAACTTGAGGGGGAGTGTTGAAATAAGAATGTTTATGTTTCTAGGTGGTTCTTTGTAATATCAAAGAGTTATAAGATCTCTTTAATATTTTCTTTATTTTAGATTGATGTAATCTGTAAATCTTCTTTCTACCCTAATCTCTTTATAAGAGAGATTAGGGTTAGTGAATTGAACAAGTTCTTTTCTTCTCAACTCTCACATCTTCAGCCCTCTCTCTCTCTCTCTCCACGTTTCAAGACTGCAACACAACTAAAAAAGAAGTTAAAAAACTAAAACCGCCCATCTCCTCCCTCCCTCTCGACTTTCAATAGAGCTGAAGGCTGAAGTTCTTTCGGCAGGTGTTTGGGCAGCTGCAGACTGACTGCGACCGGCGATGAACGGCGACGGACGGCGAGTGGGCGACGCCGACGCAGGTTTTTCGTTTGTTTGTTCCTTTTTTATTTTTAGGGTTTCCAACTTCCGATCTGCTTCAATGTTGCGGGATTTGTTCTTCTCTCTAGTTTCCCAACATTGATGGCACATTCCGACGAAATTTCCTGCTCCCTATTTATCTGTTTTCAATGTCATCTTTTTCAAGAACTTGTTGTTTGTTCGAGCCTCCATTTTCAGCCGCTTCATTTTAAGGAAGAAGAATAAATTGGGTGTTGATATGTTCCTTTTGTAAATTCTCACTGTTAGGAGATGCACGGTTTGATACTTATACTGCACGTGGTTGTTTATGTTCAAGGAGAGGATTTTTCTGTTTCTATGATTTTTCACTTTCCTGCTTTTGGTATGTTCTATATGCACTATCTAGCTTACGGTTATTGTTGACTTGTTATATCCAATTCCCTTGATTCTTGTTGACAAATCTTGCTGTATGAGTCCGGGTCTGTACCCGATCCAGTATGTCCTAGTTAGGGCATACTTATATCAGTGTAAACCCTAATTTTAAAGGTTAATGAAAATCTTAAGAGAGAGAGAGTTTGGTCGCTAGTGGGCGCCAGTTCCTCCTCGTCCGTGGTTTTTTTTCCTCTTGTTGAGGGTTTTTCCACGTTACATCGTGTTCATCTTATTCCTTTGTTCTTGAACTTCGTGTTTGTATATGGTATCAGAGCCGTGAAGTTCTGGCGTGACTGATTCGAGTGTTTGTTTCTGTTGTGGCCATGTGAGAGGAAGACTCGTGCCGGTACTGTTCATTGCCCATCGCCCGACGGTTCACTGCCCGACGTGGTCATCGCCCGACGCTGTTGGAGTTCCGGCATCTCTTCCAGCGATGCTCTCGACGCAGTTGGAGTTTCGGTGACGCCTCGATGCCGTAGGAGTCCCTCGACGCCATCTGAAGTTCCGACGACTCTCTGTTTCTGCCCTGCTTGCCGTCGCCGCCACCAGCTGTGTCGCCCGCGGTTCTCTGAGTCGCCCGACGTTGCTCTGTTCGGTCCCTGTTTTTGACCCGATGCCGTTGGAGTTCCAGCGTCGCCCTGTGCTGGTCCGCCGTCATCTTCCTCCTTCGTCTGTTTTGCCCAGGCCGCTCGACTCTGCCTTGGTTGCTACCGTGAGGTCTGGTGTTCTTCCGCTGCTGGATCGTTGCCCTGCTCTTAGTCACCACTCTTTCTGCCGTTGTTGTCCAGTGTTGCCGCCAGCGTATCGCTGCTGCTGGTTCTTTTTCGTTCTCTTTGTAGGGCTGATCTATAATTATGGCAACGTCTTCCTCGTCCACCGTCAACACTGCTCAATCTGAAATTGGGGCTTATAGAACTGAGAATGTTCCCGTTCAAGTCACTACTATTCACCTTACCAAGGAGAACTATCTCCCGTGGTCGGCCGCTATGACTATGGGGATTGCAAGTCGCGGTCGGATTGCCTTTATCAATGGAAGGAAACCTGAACCGGCAGAGACAAGTGGTGAGTGGGACACTTGGTTTCTTGAGGATAATCAAGTAAAAACTTGGATTGTCAACTCTGTTTCCGCTGATATCCAACCCCTTATTCTTTGGAAGAAGACTGCTAGAGACATGTGGGTGATTTTGGAGGAGATGTGTGGTCAGAAGAAAACAGTTATCCAAACTTACCAACTAATGACGACTATCTATGGAATTCGGCAAGGGAACTTATCTGTTGCAGATTATTACGGGGCTTCGAAAGCCAAGTGGGAGGATCTTGACTATTATTCTGATATTAATTGGCATTGTCCTCACGATTAGGCACTTTATGTTGCTAAAGAGTGGGAAAATAGGGTGTTCCTCTTTTTAGCTGGTTTAAATGATGAGTTTGAAAGCGTTAGAAGTCAGATTCTGAATTCAGGAGAAGTGCCGAGTATTGAAGATGTGTATTCTCGTGTTGAAGCTGAAGAACAGAGGAGGCTGGTTACATCTGGGGGAAAGAGAGATCTCATGTCACATAATGAGAGATCTACTCTTGTTAGTTGGGGTCCTGGAGGCACTACTAGATCTCTTCGTAGATGTACTCATTGCAAGAACAATGGTCATACTGTGGATTTCTGTTGGGATCTTCATCCAGAGAAAAAGGGTAACAAAGGGAAGTCTTCTTACGGGAAGCCGACTGTGCCTGAAGAAACAAAATCTAGTGGAGGGAAGATCTCTATTTCTGCTGAACAACTTCGGGAACTAAGGGCTTATTTGGGTCGGATCGATGTCAATCAGGTCGAAGCATTAGATGAGACAAAGGCTAATCATGCTCTTGCCATTGTAGAGGATAAAGGTAACTCTTGTGTAGGGGAATGGATCGTGGACAGTGGTGCTACTCACCACATGACGGGTAACCCTAAATTGTTTCATGAATATAAGTTGTCTTCAGGACGGGAACGAGTATCTCTTGCAGATGGTTCCTCTACCTCTGTGGCCAAAAAAGGGAGTCTGTCCTTGTTGGACAAATTTCATGTGCGAGGAGCATTACATGTCCCTCAACTTCCCTTAAATCTCTTGTCAGTTAGTAAACTTACTAAAGAGCTGAATTGTGAACTCATCTTTTCTGCAACTCGTTGTATTTTGCAGGACTTGGCGACAGGGAAGAGGATTGGGATTGGTTTGGCGTCAGATGGCTTATATCATCTTCCCATACGCGTGGCCACGACTCTTATGACAGCGATCAGCAAGACAGAAAAGCGAAGAGAAGATTGCCTTCAGTCCTTCTTGTATTGGCATGAACGCCTTGGGCATTTACCTTTTGGGATTTTGAAACAGTTGTTTTCCGATTTGTGTTCCACTCTAAATTTGTCATTGATTTCTTGTGATGTATGTCAGTTTGCTAAACATGTGAGGGCTTCGTAACCTATTTCTACTAGCTGTGTTAATGAAGTTTTTTCCTTGGTTCACTCTGATGTGTGGGGGCCTTTGGGAATTCATACCCGTCAAGGTTTTCAATATTTTATAACTTTTATTGATGACTTCTCTCGAACCACCTTTGTCTACTTGTTAAAGGATCGCAGTGAGGCACCTCATATCATAGAGACCTTCATTCTACTTGTGCAAACTCAATATGGTGGAACTGTTAAAACCTTTCGATCGGATAATGCCTGTGAGTATATGCGCCAATCAGTCGAGGAGTTCCTTCAAAAAAGGGGGATTGTTAACGAGACGTCCTGTAGTTATACTCCGCCACAAAACGGGGTGGCTGAGAGGAAGAATCGTCAGCTCCTTAATGTCACCAGAGCCCTTTTGTTTCAGAGGAATCTTCCCAAGCACTATTGGGGTGATGCAGCTCTTACCAGTGCATATCTCATCAACCGCATGCCTAATCGTGTGCTGAATGGTCGGACTCCCAATTCTTTACTTCCAAGAAGTCGTCAACCTTTTCCCCTTCCCCCTCGTGTTTTTGGCTGTGTGTGTTTTATTCATGATCACAGTCCCAATGTTAAGAAACTTGATCCCCGGTCTATCAAGGGTGTGTTTGTTGGGTATTCTCCTACTCAGAAAGGATATAGGTGTCTTGATCCTACCACTGGCCGTGTTTATGTTATAAGGGATGTTACTTTCTTGGAACATGCTTCTTATTTTTGTGAGAATCCTCTTCAGGAGAAGAAGTCTGTGGTTGGGGAAGAGTATTCTCAGAGTCGAGAGATTCAATTTACAGATTTTCTGGACTACAAGAAAGAAGAACCTCTCACAGCTGTTGATGTGCCTGAGAAGAAAGAAGGGTGTGGCACCGGAACTGAGAAGGAAGGTCATCGTATGTTTGGACATGTCTACTCTAGACGAGGTGCTCGGACAGAGGATGTGACTTGTGGTGCGAGATCTACTTCCAATCCCAATGCCATTCCTTCCCTGGATGAACCAAGTCCTACCTTGAAGACTCAAGATGAGGTTGAAAAAGAAATGAAGATCTTCCCATTGCCCTGAGAAAGGGTGTCAGATCATGTACTCAACACCCGATTGGTAATTTTGTATCTTATTCAAGACTTAGCAAGGATTACAAGTGTTTTGTATCTTCTCTTTCTTTGGCTCAGGACCGTTGCTGAAGCTCAAAGTGATTTCAAGTGGGCTGATGCTATGAAAGAAGAAATGGAAGCCTTAAGAAGAAACATGACATGGGAAGTTGTGAAGATTCCTAAGGTAGCTCACTTGGTTGGATCCAAGTGGGTGTATACCATTAAGTACAAACCCGATGGAAGTGTTGAAAGATACAAAGCTCGTCTTGTGGCCAAGGGGTTTAGTCAAAAATATGGGATTGATTATTTAGAGACTTTTGCTCCAGTTGCAAAAATGAAGACGGTTAGAGTTGTTATGTCCCTAGCTGTGATGAAGGAGTGGAGGATGTACCAACTCGATGTTAAGAATGTCTTTCTCAATGGTGATCTCGAAGAAGAAGTATATATGCGTATGCCCCAAGGATATGAAGAACCAGAGAAATGTTGTAAGCTGAAAAAGGCCTTATATGGCCTCAAGCATGGTTCGAACGTCTTAGACGAGTGATGCAACATCATGGGTACAATCAAGGGAATGAAGACCCCACTCTATTTGTGAAGAAAAATGAGAGCATGGTCACTCTTTTACTCGTCTATGTGGATGACATGATTGTCACGGGAGATGATGAGGAGGAGATCTTCAAGTTAAAAGTGTTATTGGCTGCTGAATTTGATCTCAAGGATCTTGGCAAACTAAAGTATTTTCTTGGTATTGAGATTGCTAGATCTAGTACTGGCCTTGTGCTAAACCAGAGGAAATATACATTAAATCTGTTGGAGGAGACTGGTAAACTGGGGTGTAGACCCGCTTCTACCCCACTTGATATCGGACACAAGTTAAGCCTTAGAGATGGAGAGCTGCTTTGTGAAGAAGCTAAGGGAAGATATCAACGTCTGGTTGGAAAGTTGATTTATCTTACCCTTACGAGACCAGATATCACTTTTGCGGTAAATATACTGAGTCAATTCATGCATGCACCTACTGATACACATCTGAAGGCTGTGGATAGAATATTGTGTTATTTGAAGAGAAATCCTGGCAAGGGACTCTTGTATGTGAAACAAGAGACTGTAGAGATTGAGGGGTACTCCGATGCAGACTGGGCAGGTTGTGCTGATACTCGAAGGTCTACCACAGGGTATTGTGTCTACTTGGGAGGAAATCTTGTTGTTTGGAGGAGCAAGAGACAGGATGTGTGTTCTCGATCTAGTGCAGAGGCAGAGCATAGAGCCATCGCTATGGGAGTGTCAGAGTTACTACGGCTGAAAATATTGCTGACTGATATTGGAATAGAGGTTGAAGGACCAATGAAGATGTACCGTGACAACAAGTCTGCAATCAACTTAGCTAACAACCCTGCACTACACAACAGAACAAAGCATGTTGAGATTGATCGTCACTTCATTCGTGAAAGGATTGATGCTAAACAGTTAATCTTACCTTACATGAAGTCTAAAGACCAAACCGCTGATGTTTTGACGAAAGCTCTATCATCAACTTCATTCGAGAGAAATGTATCCAAGTTGAGCATGTTTGATATGTACGCCCAACTTGAGGGGGAGTGTTGTCGAATCTTGGTGTATGGGTCCGAGTCTGGACCCGATCCACTATGTCCTAGTTAGGGCATACTTATATCAGTGTAAACCATAATCTTAAAGGTTAATGAAAATCTTAAGAGAGAGAGAGTCTGGTCGCTAGTGGGCGCCAGTTCCTCCTCGTCCGTGGTTTTTTACTCTCGTTGAGGGTTTTTCCACGTTACATCGTGTTCATCTTATTCCTTTGTTCTTCATCTTCGTGTTTCTACAATTCTCATTCAAAGGTTTCTGTTTTACCCTCACGTGTTATATTATCTTTGTTATTATAGTATGGGTGCCTCAAGTAAAGGGAAGGAATAGTGTATGTTTTATTAGATTATCTATGATCTATGGAACATTTTATGTTTTTTTTTTAATTATGAACATTTTAAGGAATATCTATGATTTATGGATTCATTTGGTTTTTTTAATTTTTTGAATTAATTATATATAATAGTCACCGTACCCATACCAAGATTTATGAAACGTCGTACCAGTACCTGTACCCGCACCCATACCCGTACCATTGTGACATAGGATTTACATCATTTTTTAGTAGAAATCCACTGTTGGCCAACCATTCACAACATGAGTGACCAAATTTAGGAATTCCAAAAGATTAAAAGATTAATGTTCACAGTTATCTAGATTTTTAGATCTCAAAAGTCTCTTTTTTGGGGGTCAGAATGGACATGACTCAAGAGTTTATTCCTCACAAAAGAACCACACCAATTACATTTCCACTGTCTCATTTGGGCAACAAGCTTTTTAAGAATAAGAAAACACAACTGTCCATAGCATATAGATAGTAGGAAGCAACCAATTTTATATATATATATAGGAAAATTGAATCGTGATTCTAGTTTTTTAGAGTCACCCAGCCATCTAATCAGGACGTCCAATCCAACATGATGGACGGTTAAACAAAAAACACATAGAAAAAGTAGGTGGGTATTTTCGTCATGTAGTATTAATTTACACCTTTTTCTCCTTGTTTTTCTCTCAACCATCTATCCTGGTAGATGACTGAGTGACTTTGGATACCCAACTCATCGTTTAATCACTCTGTATATATAAATACATATATGTGTGTGTGTGTGTGTCTGGAGAGAGAGAGAAATATATTTTTACTAATTATGAAATGCAGATCTATAGAACTTCATTCTCAAAGACCTGTGAGTGTCAGAACTTCTCACCATATTAAGAGCAAACATTTTACTCTCAACCTCTTTCCAAGGAATATGAACAACTGAAGAGCCCCATCTGCTGCAGAAGAGCTGCAAATGGTCAAAGATAGTTACACAATTGGATTTAACAAATGAAGCAAGCATATTGAGACCAGATAAACAAGCATAATTCATATAATGATTCTCAAGGTCAGTTCAAAATCGATATATTATCAACAAATTGAAGATCTTGATTGAACAACTCCAATTCAGTTGTTTCAATTTATGTTGAATGACCTTTCAAATTGGTCAAGCCCGTCAATTTGATGGCTACCTTTCTATGGTACCTCTTGTTGCTTCATTAATTGAAAATAATTAATAAACCCCTGTTTGACATTGATCTACTAGTGGAAAATACTCATATTATCAACGGACAGGAATTCAATCCACAGGGGCACAGACTTTCAATTAAGTTGTTAGGCTTAAATTTGGATATCAACAGATAAATTCATTCTTCTGGTATTAAATCAAGTACAAGTAATGAAATCACAAGTAATATCTGTGAACATCACATTTTGATAAATTTTAACACAGTTTTGTAATTTTATGTAATACTTTTGAAATTTTAATTTCCGTATGCCTTTTATATTCTATATTTTTAAAAAGAATAATTTATCAATATTTTTTCAAAAAATTCTTGAAAAGATAACTAAAAACAAACAATGTAAGTATCAGATTATCTAAAAATAATAAGTTTTTGTACTTGACAAACATAAAATGATAATTTGTAAAAACTTGCCTAAAGCTTTTGCCCATCTATTGCTAAAAACTATTAAACTGGTATAAAGAATTTACAAAGAAAATACTTTTTAAAGTGAATTTAAACCTAAACATAAACAAACTCAAAGCTGCTATATATATTTAATGCTACCTTCTCTAAAGAAAAAAATGATATAAATATACATTTCCATTTTCCATGTTACATTTTCAAATATTATATTTTTTGTTATTTTTCTTTTTCCGAGGGGCAAAACAAGAAGACAAAAAAATTAGAGGGAACAATAAGATTAGATGGTCACTAAAGTAAATTACAGAACAGAGTCATAATAGCTTTCTTTTAAATTAAAAGAAAAGAGCAAGAGTGCAGGTGCACACCTGACCATAAAGTGGTTCCACTTAATAGCTTTCTTTTAAATTAAAAAAGAAAATTGCAGGGTGGGCAGGAGTGCACCTGACCATGAAGTTGTTCTACCAGTGACAAAGCTGAAAAGGAAGCACAGACACACACACCACACACATGCATACACACACATATGGGAAAATTAGGTTTTGAGTCTCCTGACAATCCACACCACTCACTTATCACTTTCATTATTCTCCCCCAATAATTCAATGAGGAGAAAGATACAAAGAATCATGGGGTTGTTAAGATGTTCATGTTGGGTAGTAGATGCAAATAGGGGCATTGTTTTCAACTGTTGTAATAATCAAAAGGCATATAGCTGTAGTAATCAAAAGGTGTAGAGCAAAGTCACGTCCCTACATTTTGAGAATTGTAAGTTGTAACCATTGAGCACCCCCTTCTTCTCCTTCCCTCATTTTTCTTGCAGAGATTGCGGTGACTGTAAAGTGGAATACAAGATATAACATATGTGCCATATATGAATATGTTAGGATCTAATTTCCCTGTACACATTAGTTTTTGACGACTCGGACCAATGTTATCCGTATCGTACGATACGAACGCGTATCGTACGATACGTATCGTATAGGTCAAGAAAACCTATACGATACGTGTTTGAAACACGATACGCATCCATATCGTACGCGTATCGCCCGTATCGTACGATACGAGCAATACACCCCTGTATCGTACGATAGAGAAAACACATATTTCATTACTTTTTAAAAGTTTAAACACTCCTCCCCCTCTCTCTTCTTGTATTTAAAGACTCCAATAGATGTAGGAGGGAGAGATTTTGCCCATTTTCATAAAAAATAACCAAGGATTCATCAATTTGGGAGATATTATCGTTGAATCAGGAAAGATAATAACTATATGTTTTGAACTTATAAAATTGTGATGTAATCTAAGTCCTAAAACTCCAAGTCCTAAGACTCTAAGTCCTAAGATTCTATAAAATTTTCAAGTTTAAAATCGTGATGGATGTTTATATGTTATTCTTGAAGATTTGATTTCTTATTTTTGAATGTGTCGTTGATACACATGAATGTTCCTTATGTATGATGATCTTTTTTATATTTGAATACATTTTTCTTAATTTCTGATTTTTTGTTCATTTTTTCAGATTTTTAATGATTTTTCTCTATTTTTATGATTTTTAAATATTTTTTAAAATTAAAAAATTCATTTTATGATACGCTACGCTACGTTTGCGATACGTTACAATACGGCGTATAGGTCGGCCCGACCGATACGGCGTATAGGTCGGCCCGACCAATATGCGATACGCTACGCCTTTTATAACATTGACTCGGACCACTTGATCTCTCATCCTCATCAAATGTTAGAGCATTCAATGAGAGGAGAAAGAGAGAGTTATCATGAAACACACACACACACACACACACACACACACACAAAACATAGAGAAGTAAATCAATCCAACATTTTACAATCCTACAAACCCTACATGCGCCTCTATGACACACCCTTATCATGTCAGCATTACACCCTCTCCTTTTCACAGACGGGTAGTTAGAGTGTTTAGGACTGTGGATATGTGATTCAATTCACACAAACATATATATAATGACCTGCTAGTCATGCAGTCAAAACTTGCCAAATGAGATTGGGTGATCCAGCCAGCCTCTATGACACACCCTTATTCAGCATATTACACTCTCTCCTTTTCACAGGGGTAGTTAGTGTGTTTAGGACTGTAATATATATGATTCAATTCACATACACACAAACATATACATAATGTCATGCCAGTCACACAGTGAAAACCTGCCAAATGACATTGGGTGATCAAGTCACACTCTGAAATACCAAATAAAAAAGGAAAGTATTGGTTTTGAAGTCTATAACCAAATCTAATTCTGAGAAGCAACTAACTGAGATTCAATAATTGTTCTCACCAGCCAAATCAACATAATCAACATTCAGGATATTGTGATAGATAATCTAGATTGACATTATGCTTGTGAGAATCACTTGACACAATCTGAGGGGTGTGACCTAATCTCATCCTAATTATATATTACAAAGACATAACATGGAAAATAATGCCATAAATCATAGAAACAGATTACAACCATATTAAAATGTAGAAGATGTGGATGCCCAAATATACACCATGTCTCAATCTGGATCAGATCTCAATTCAGACCCAAGATGTCATCACAATCAGCACTTGATATTTTGGATCCAGGTGCATCACATGCACCCAAAAGGAAAGTCGTTGGAAGACCCATAGACAAGCACGTGGTCCAGTTGATCTATCGCAGGAAGAGCACAGATATTGCAGTAGAAAAAGTACCATTTTCCAAAAACATCCAGCATATATAAATAACGGAAATAATTTGACTATGTATGTGATACTGTGGGAGTAGTAGCCACAGACATTTCTATCGAGAGAAGACAAAATTGTCAATATCTAGTTAGGCTTTTATAGCTCTTCAATCATTATCAAAATTAGATCAGCACTGCTCAACTCTAGTTATCTATCTAAATTCTACAGGGGTATTCCACTTTTTTTCCCCCTTTTCCTCGGGCGGAATATAATACTTTCTAGAAGCAACTAGGGAACAAACGGTACATAGGCTTCCTAGTTTCTTAGGCAAATACAGCCTTAATAGGTTAAATGCATTTGAATGTGGAAGAAGCATACTACACAAAAACAAATTCTATTCAGCAGGAAAAAGCATCCCTAGATCCCACTATTTTTTAAAGATGATCCCCTTCTTGCTTCCGCAAGAAATGCCTTCTTTGACCAAGACTTTTATGTCCCACAAACTGGCCTCACACCTTCTGAAGCAATTATCAAGTGAAAACATCAGAATAAAAGTACAATTTTACACCTGCAGTGATTTCTAATTGCAGTTCAATTGTGCTATTTCCAGAATTTTTTTATATAGTTTACCTGATGCACAATGCATTTCTTGATCTCTACTGTGTATATTATAGGTCCTGCATGTTAGGTTCAAGCTTTGCAAAATAGTACTGTTCAAGCTTTGCAAAATAGTACTGTTCAAGCTTTGCAAAATAGTACTGCACCTTTGCATTTCGTTACTGGTTTGATATTCTTGTAGTAACATACTCACCTTAGTACCTGTTTTATTCATTTTAATAAAATTTTCAAATTTAACCATCAGAATGTACATAAAATAATATTGGCAGACATGACATAAACAGGCTAACATAAAGCATATGTAAATGAGAACTTTGAAAAAACCAACGGAGTGTCTAAAGATATAAGTAAAACATCATATTGAATTGAATGAGAATTGTAAAAGAGAGAGAACCTTCTGAACAAATGTGGAAGATCCTAAAAGGTGGCATATATCACCCAAAACCTCCTCTATATTCATTCTAAATTGAATAAGACCATCAGGAACACTGTAAGCCCCATCGTCATCGAACTCATTGGAATCAACCTACAAAAAGACAAGCAATGGAAGCCATTAATGATGAAAGGATCCATCAGAAAAAAGATTAGTTAGAAACGAAAACACATTGTCAGATGACTAATATGCGTCGCACAATAGAATTAACTTGGTACAATTGCTAAAAATGTAGGACTCCTAAGCACAAAATCCAGCACTGAATTTTAAAGCACTTACTGAAGTAGCCAGCTTCCAATTATATACAAATGGAAATTACATAATATTGAAACAGATAACTTTTATATACTACTTTATCTAACTAAATATTGCTGCTTAACCTATTAAATAGTGTCCATATTCAAGCATGGCCATGACTGATCCTCTTTGCAGATTTAGCCGGAAAAATTATGATCCACAGCGAAAGTTAGGAGAATCATGGAAGAAGATATTGCTGCCTTAGATTTAACCACTATAATAAAAAATATAAATCAAGACTGCAGCGGAATTAAAAAATATCAGTATCATAGAAGTTGCCTTGGTCATGATTCACTTAAATAAGAGAAGGAATCAAACTGCATTCAGCATCTGTATAAACAAAACACAAATCTTTTAGCTGTAAATCAGGTTCTCAAGAAGGAAAACTAGAATGACTGTCTAATCAAAGATCCCTAATTTCCAAAGCACAAATAATCATAAATAGTGAAAATCACCTGTGCACGTAATAAAAGAGCATCAAGTAATGCTGAGAAAATAGGTAAAAACATTTCCACGGCACTTTCTTTATTGCTTCCTTTGTCATTATCTGGCCCAAGAAGATAACTCGCCAGTGTGCACCTATTTAGACAAAAAATTCAGTGGAGAATAAAAGAAAAATGAAACCCACCAATCAAACCTGAAGATATATTAAAAAAAATGACCAATAGGGGTTGAAACCAATCCAACTTTTATCTTTCCTGACTGATGCAAGTATCTGGCTGTTTATCATACAGATGGAACATTATCACTCGTCAGAAAGAAGGCCAAGCATACAAACCAGAATTGCAACGTCGAATCTGATATCTCCCAGTCTTCACTTGGAAATGCAACACAACTGCCAAAGCCCCAATATGAAGACAATGAATGAGTGCACAGCACATGAACTGGAAAGAGAAAAGACTTTGAAATAATCTAAAAAGTGGCACAATGACCATCTTTAAAATGGTCAGATTTGGATATCAAAGATGAATAGATTATTGTGCGGTCCCAACATGATTAAGGACTACACTCTGAACATGTTCAGTGACAGTAAGTGGTAACCTCAAAAGAGCATTTGCAAGCACAAGCGCTTCTGGACTTGCCTCAGCAATCAATCCCGGTGCCTGATTCATGATGAACATAATATCACAAACCTATAAGAAATGGTTGGCTTCAAATGCAGTATATCCATCAAAGCAGGCTATTTGCAGACCAATTTACTCAACACAAAGTAAACATAAAACCATTTACTGAAAGTAACCACCACGCCCAAAAACAAAAGAAACACATAATATTTTCAGCTAGGATGAAAAAAGTTCCTCACCGCTTGCCCAATTTCAGCCATTAGGCATGCTAGACCACCGATAACCTTTTCATCTCCATTTGCCAAAGCAGGTTGAAGAAGAATTTCCTTGAACGACTGCACTCTAGAAAGCAACACCTGAGGCAAACCCTGAATTAAAAAACAAAACCGTAAGAAATAGAAGATGATGACAAAGATGACTCCACATTGTAATTATCTTATCCTCATCCAAATGACTGTTGCCATTCAGAAGGGCCCAGACTAGCTAAGAGGAAACTGCAAATTTTTTTATCCTCATCGGACTCTGACAAGAATCAATCAAAATCCAACAACATATGGCAGGGATTCAATCCACTTGCATTCTAAGTGAGTTTTCATATTGGATCAATGTTCTATGGGAATCAAGACTCATCCCAGTTGCGTCCAAAATGAGGCATCATAATTTGATGAATGTTGTATGCAAAACATAAATTAATGAAACAAAACAAAAGGAAACTCCTCTCCGTGTTCCACTCACATCAATCAGACAAGAGGAACGCCATGGGAGGGGAAACCAACTGTTCTTTTTCTTTCCTTTCTTTTCCAGGATCACATGCCTGGATTATGGTTTGGATTTAAGATTGAGATTTACATAAGAAATCCAAATGGAATGAGTAAGGGAAAAAGCACAATTAGACAACAAATGCATCTCAATATATGTAATTAAAGGTGACCAAGAAATCTTGAGGAAGGGTTTTATGTCATTCTAACATGGAACACAAAATAGCGTATGAGCATGTAAGTACAGTATACATTATAATTTTTAGAAAAATGTTATGGAAAAATTAAGAAGAAGAAATTTTTTTAAAGACAATCACAGTTACTTCCTAGCATAATTTTATCATTAAAGCTCCAAATATAGATACACCTTATATGCATGCAAACAGCCAAAACAGTAAACACCATCCATACCTCATGTCGACTCACAAGTTCTGTAAGAACTTCAATAGCCAAATCAAATGAAGATGAGACCTGGACAAAGACAAAATCTGTTAATCAGCCAAATGCCCGTTGTTTCTACTATTAAAACATTTCAAACATGACCACTTCACTAAGGACAGAAAGGCCAACCATTAACAGGGTCATGCAATTAAATGTGGCCAGATTTAATTAAAATTTAACATGTGTAGTAAGGTTCTTAAACCCCTTCAAATATTTAAAGGACACAGCTACCAGATCAATGTTATACCAATCAGCTGCTCGTAAGCTTGTCTAAATGCTCAGTCAAGTTCCTGCCTTTATGTGCTTCTCTTTGACATATGCCAATACATTGTTATGATCTTATAAAGTACCTACTTCACAGAACTGTTATCAGGACCAAGAAACTCTGTGAAGGACACAGAAAATGGGATTCATAGACCCAACAGATTCAGGAAAGTGCAGAGTGAACACTATATGCTGATTACATAGGTCATCACAAATCTCAGCCCATCAAGAAAATACAAATTCCATAAGCAAAGAATTTCCACTGGCCTCCTCAAAACTACAAGATTATGCTGCAAACTTCAAGTACACAAACAGCACAAAGAAGAGAACATGTAATTTCAAAATTCTTATCAACAATTTAAGGCTTGCCGATTACAATTTTTTCCATTATAAATTCAATTACTAGCTTGACATGCTCCCCCTATATAAATTTTTCAAAACACATGGCCTTTTGTTGGTTGTGCCATTCCATAAATATGTTATCACATAGCTGTCCCATGCAAGGAAGTCAATGGATAGGTTTAAGAAGAAACACAGATAGCAGAAACCAGAAAATTGAATACCTGCATCGAATTATAAACAAAATTAAGCAGTGGATGTGTTGGCAAGGAAGACGGAGTTAACTCAGCAAAACATCCAACACGCACCTGCAACATAATTAAGTGAAACATTGAATTATTTATAATGCATATCTCACATTTAGAGTGTCCATGTTCCTATATCCTTTAAGAGACACATAACAAAATGAAATCTAGACCTCATGACAAAACTACCACCAGAAAAGTGATGATTAGCTATAGTCTACTTCCTGCTTGAAATGTTGAGATAAATATGGCGTGGTAAGAGTGACGTTCGAGCCTCTAGCAGGGACACTAGGAAGAAATTTACTACCAGCTAGTACAATGAAAAGCCATGTAACTAACTGCAGTCCACGTCCTACTTGCAGTTTTGAGTCAAATATGGCCATGGAGAGAGTGACATGGTGAGGCTTGTAGTAGGGATGTGAACCAAAGAAGATGATACTGTCTTCAATAACAGGAGAAGCAGCATCAGGTGAAAGCTAAGTTTTAGTGTTACACAGTCAACCAAATCATGCTATACAAAATTGTTAGTCATACTGATCATGAGAGAAGGTACCATGTGCACAAGAACCATGGTTCATTTCCATTCTCTACTACCTGACATACTTCGGTGTGTCTCTCGTCCTCATCAGGATTTATCACAGGCTAGTGCAGCTGTATTAAACTGATAGGCTCATGGGTGGTTGACTGAGCTGAGCTAGCCAACAGCATGACCTAACACAGGCCTCATTCATGCCAGCCCATGAATGGGTGCGTTGCTATACGTACACACATACAGATGCATACATAAATACATATATAGCACAAATTGAATTCTTAATCCACAAATAAGACATCAAGACTTGCACCACTTCCATGAGCATTTCTTGTTAAATCTGACACACAGATGTTATCTACGTGGGCAACAGGATGATTTCTAAGGTTTTTTACACACAAAAATCACCTCCATGATTGTCAAAATTACTCATACTTTTACCTCTTGTCCCCAAACTAACCACATGAATGTGATTTTCACACCTTCTTCCATACCCAAAGTGGCTTTGTCACAAGATGAAATGATAAAAATCGAGTTAAAGTGTCCTTTTGAACCATTTCGGCTATTTTTTATAGATAGATTGTAGTTGTCACTAGCGCAATATATGATTTCGTTGTGACATGGTCGAATTAAATGAACAAAGTTAGAACTAATTGTTATCATCAGTAAGAGTGTAGACACAGAATTCCAAAGGCAACACTCATTTTAAAATTCACACTATAAATTTGCAGTAGCAGTTGATAAAATTAGCAAAAGTATCGCAACCTTTCCAAAGTACTGATGAAGAAATTATACCATAGCAATATCATGATTATAGAAATAAATATCATAGCATTTCTGCAAGATTCTTGGGGAAAAAGATTCTATTGATATATTTTTATGCATATAATTTCTATTTACGTTGTTTTTTTAAGGAACTTTTATGATCATCTCAGTATATTTTTGCAAGATACATATGTTAATACATATTATTTCACAGTCTTTCTCCTGTTTTTTCTATTTTTCAATTTTATTTCTATGAGATAAGAAACCTAGAAAAACCCACAATACAAATTTGATGAATGCGTAATGGTTGTTGGCTCCAAGGTTAGCTCTAGTTTTGTAATATGTGCCGCATTTCTCCAGTAATAACTGAGTTGCGGCAGCATTCAACGATCCAAACTTGTAATGGAAGACCATGCAGGTTAAACCATGACAAACAGAATATCATTCAACATCACAACTAAAAGGCTAAGCAATGCACATAAGATAAGGCAATTTGACTCACCCAGCTCAACAGACATCTTAAAATTTTCCGGTTTCTCTCATGAAGTTGAACGCCATCAGCAGATCTCTGCTGAGACTGATGCATCAGGAAGTCAAGAACAGCATGGGTATGCGATAAGAGCTGCCAGAGGAAAAATCAAACATAAATTAGGGACACCTAATGCAACATAACGGGAAAACATCCACTTCCTACAGCAATAACAAGCACAAGATAGATTAAGGAAGAGAAAAAAAATCTAAAGATCTTCAAAAGTAGAGAGGGATATAGATGTTCGAACCAAAGGTGGAAAAAAAGAGCACCCATATCCATAAAATCTTGAGCAAAACAAATGTAAACAATTACGGACCTCTTGACCCAATTGCCACCTAGTAGAGGAACTTAGCTTATTGTTCTTATACTGGTCCTCAATAACTTCTTCAGGAAGAACTGTCAACATTTCTAGCACTGCAATATCACCATTGCCTTGTAGTTGAAGTTCCTGAAGACTTGAAAAGAGTTGCTCAATAGGCTTCTTATGTTCCACCGCACAAAGGACAAGTGCAGCTAATGCAAGGCAGATTTGAGTTAACAGCTGTAATAACAAAATGACAAAGATGGCATCATGGTAATCTCTCAAGTTTAATCAATGAGAGAGAAACAAAATCCAAGAAGCTTGACATTTTATTAAAGGCAAGAGATTTTACTATCAGCACACAGATGCAAACACTTTTTTAGAAGATAAAGTACCTGATGAGGACCCAAACTGAACCTTTTTGCGGCAAGGAGGAGAGAGCTCAAAAGAGCATCTTTAGCCCCTATATGCAAGTAAGTTCCTTCAGTCTGGATCTGTGGTGACAAGAAAATAATACATGTGTAAGAAGAAGCCGTTGCAGTATGTCAAAAAACTACAGAAATAACTAACTAATAACACTTTAAGCATAATGTACAGTACCATTAAAACATTCATGAATTCAGTATTAGAAAATCAATGTACTATATATATATATATATATATGTATGTATATAATATGTCATTATGTGTGTACATTACTGTTATATATGTGTTTAATGTTTATACAGATTTGATCAAATACATATATATTATATAATATGGCATGTGTGTGTATAATAATGTACAGGTGTATATAGGAGTCAACGCATTTCATTGTCACACAAATATCACTTTTGGGTATTAAATGGCAAGGTTTTTTAGAGTTGTTTTCTTGGGAAAATATTGGGAAAATCTCACTAAGCTTTAAAAAGTTAAAAAAGGAAACATTCTAAAAATAGCATGTGAAAATAAAAACTAGTAACCTAAAAATGTAAAAATGCAAAAAAAAACAAAAAATTGAAAAAACAAAACAAACGTGAAAATAACGTGGTTTTTTTCATTTTTACATTTTTTTCAAAAAAATGTGTTTTTCCCCTTTTTTCAGCTGAGCTGTTTTTAATTTTTTGTTTTTTGCATTTTTTCAAATAAAATGTATTTTCTCCGAAATGATACTTTTTTTTCTTATTTATTTGTAATTATGTTGTTTTTATTTTTATTTTCTTGGGTTTCAGTCTGGTCAGGTTTAGGCTTTGACCAGACTTATCTAGCCATTGGACCGTTTCAAGGTTCAACAGCTCTATTTGGAGCCATTGAAACAGCTCCAACGGCTAGCTCTTGCTAGCTCTATTCTACTTTATAAATAAGGGAATTCTCCTCATTGTAATGTTTCCCCATGCCAATATTATTCTTTCTTAATAATATTCAGCTTTTATGTAACTTAGTGCACTTTTCATCATTAAGAGTGAACTTTCTTGAATTTGTCTCATTGTGTGCTATTTGTTGAAGACTTTATCAAGTCATTTGAACAGGATTTGTCATTTGTATGATTGAACAAGACTTTTACATTCAGCGCAAACAACCATATACTCATAGACTATTAGATAATATACGAGTTCTTCTAATAGGTGGTCAAGAATCCATGGGAATACGAACACCCCAATATAGCTCAGCATTTCTAATTGAAATGAATCTTAAATTGGCTAAACAATACCCAGAAGTAGAAAACACAAAAGGCACATACAAATCCACAAATGTTAAACCACCATCCTACTATTTAAAAATCATGCCTCAAGTGTCCCCAATAATACCAAGTTACCAACCAATAAATATCATGATACAAAACACTAGAATTTAGAAATTGTTAATCAATGTTTTTTAGACAATTAAGTGGACTATTAAAAATTTGAAAGTTGACAAAAATCATGGTTTAAATTTTTTATTTGTCCATATATTATAATCCACCTTGCATATCCAAGACAGTTGACATAATTTTATCTATATCATAGAACCCCATTCATGTCACCCATATCATGAAATCCTGCTTGCAGACATGCAGAGACACATATTTGCACATACTTACACAACATGTCCGGTTTCCAATGTTAGCCATCCTTGAAACTAATACCTGTGTTCACAATTCACACAACACAGGCACTTTAACAAATATGTACACAATTTATTTCTCAATATGAAGTCCCAGAATCAGCCAAGCATGTCACGACTAAAGGTGCAAAAGGTTTTCTCAGTGCAATTCATAGGTTTGCCTAAAGTCTGTACCCAGGGCAACCGTCTGATTTTGGCTGAATTCCTAAATAATCAGCAAGTAATGGTTTCATATTCAAGAAGCCGACATGTTAGTGACTTCATGGAGATCAGAGTTCTACAAATTTGAGCATATTACCACTTTCCCAAGCAGTCAATAGTTCATTTTGATTTGTATCTGGATCAGAATAGCAATCTATTTACTTCTCGACTAGTGTTTTATGGCCATGTCTTGGCAGGGTGTTGATAATTCAGATTCTTATGGTGTTAGTACAATCTATTCTACTATATTGCATGTATAATGTGTATAATAATGTAGACATGCAAATAAAATGCAACTTTTAGTGATATCTTTAACTGTGGCTATTATTGCATGCATATGTATCATCTTTTTAAATACAACATATTGAAAATTTATAGAATATGCATGTGTGTGTGTGTGCTTGTGGGGCACAAACATGCCTTAGATACATCACTTCGAGTCAACCCATCTATCAGCTAAGTGATGCTGAAACTCATAAAGGTCGACCTATTGATCAGCTGTCATGCTAAAACTAAGGACCAGTCTTGGAGGAACTGATTATTTCTTTATGACCAAGCAGGTGACTGGATCAGACAAGTCAGATGAGTAGATGGTTGTGGGTTTTTTAAGCACTCCACTGAGCTAAACACAACCGGCAAGCTTTTAAGTTGGAACAGGTGCTAATGTGTTGGCTACTGAAGCCATCTTAAACATGACAAGTTTTTGCTAAAATAGCATCAAGTTCTCCGTTCCCTTGCCTATAGTAATAAATGATGGAATACGGTGGAACGTATCCCAAACCTATCTATGCGCATGACCCAATAAAATCTATATTTCATGCTATCCTTACCTACACAATGTCAATGTTCCGTTTCATTTGCGCCCCTGAGCAAAGGTTTATATGCCATCCACAGTCTGTTCTTGTCCTAAAAGCCTTGTCGGCCTTGGAAAGGGTAGATAGCCCGATAATCACTTGAATTATATCTTATTAAGATTTTCAGGGTACTGAAGTAGTTGGTACAAGAAAAAACGCTACTCGATGGCCGAAAACCAAAACACGAAACGCATTAAAGCCACTATTGTAACCAATCTTGACGCTTTTGACAGTTCCCTTCAATTTCCAATCGTTGAGTCTAAACCTTTTCCAAACCTTCACGAAGGAAACGGTTGATTGAAGAAGACAGGTGAAAACAGTTTGTTTTATTCTGAGGATATACATGCGGATGGATCCAGGCAGTAGGAATGGCAAGGGCAAGCTCCACAGTTAATCTTGTCTATCAGAAAGCAAGATAGGATACTAAGCAGAAAGGCAGATAATTCGTAGAGAAGGATGTAGTGGTCAAGAAACGATTTCCCTCACCCTCTAGAGGGCATGACAGTACGAGGGCATGGATAGAGATAAAGAAATGGGATTGTACCTTTCTTCTGATAATCTGAGCGGCAAAAAATTCGACCTCGCAATCGATGTAAGGGGAGCATTTGGAGGTAAGTATGGAAGTGGCAACCTCCCAGGCGGCGTCGGTCTGTTGAAACATGACCAGCCATTGATTGGCTGCAACCCTGAGCGACGATTCAATGCCGTGGTTGAGCGTATGAACCGCCTCCGCCACTTTCATCTGCAACTCCATCCCCCTCTCTTGCCCGCCTCCCACCGAAGTCCCTCAAGAAAGAAGGATCCAAATGGAGGGACAAAAAGAAGAGGAAGAGAGGGGAGAGCGGCGTGGGCTTCTCCAGGAGAGGAATAGGAGTAAGAATTTAGGGTGCTGCAGTCAACGAGAAAAGGACGGGTCCATGAAAACCATTGCAGCTTCAGACGGAAGGGGAGGAGCAGAGACGGTGGGGTTTAGGCTGCTCCTGCAGGCTCGGTTTTTTCGGCAGCGTCATCATCAGCGATTGGAGGCCTCAACGATCGGCTGTTGAGGACGATACTCGGCGTCTTCTCATTAGCGCCCGTCTTCCTCCCCCCTTTCTTTCATTTCACACTTTTTTCTTTTAAATAATAATGCGGTTGCGGCCGGTGATTCGGCGGCGGCACCAGCAGAGGCAATGTGAAGAGAGTGATGACGATGACTATGATGATGATTATGATTATGTCAGAAACAACCGCCCGTAAACCTTCGGAAAATATCCAACGTATCATTCTCGCTCCATAGCTACAGCTCAGCTCGAGAGATGCAGCCTTGCGTCCTAAATGCTTCACAAGCTCTTTCTATGCTGTGAACGGTCTTGTCTTGTCAATTGTAGTGTAGGTGAGCTCAAAAACCAAGTATTTTTGTTTTGTTAAATATTGAAATTTTTTATAAAATTATTTTCAGATTAAAATTAAAAAATGGTTGGATATAGAGCACGATTGATGAGCTTACCTCAATTCATATATCAGCTTGCTTTTGCTGAAATAAAAATTCGTACTGATAAAATATTGTTATTTTACTTGTCTGAACTAGCAAAAAAGTTTGATCTATGATAGCAGAGGAGAAAGCCTGACTTTATCTATATATAAATATGAAGTGTTGAAGATTAAAGATGAACCCAAATCAAAGGATCTATGATCGTGGTGTGGTTTGTTGCCAATCCTTATTGGCAAATGAGCAAAAATAGCTGTCCATAACCAAATTTGCTGTTTGAATTTAAACAAAAGGATCTGACAGCTGCATACCCATTATCACGCCGTCGTGAACTCTAGGCGAGCTCCTTGGCTTGCTCATATCAAAGTCTGCCCACTGTTGGTTTATAGACAGTGTAGCTGCATCAAGATAATCCGCCACCTGAGTAGCAGCTCATCTTGTTAACCCTTTGTAGAACAAAGGCCCATTGGGTTGTTCCTATAACTGAAGTGTGTTTCCGGTTGAAACCGCTTGTACGATAAAGTGTGTTCCAATCAATCTTGCAAAAACTTTGGCTTTCCTCGGAGAAAATTATACAACCATATGTAAAAGTTAACACTATTTTTTAGTTTAATTGAATCTCTAAACATGAACTTGACAAGTAAATTTCATACAATATTCTTAGATTATCATCTAATCGTGTGTTCAAATCAACAGTCGTTATTAAATTGAACTTTCTTCATGTTGATCATATTTTTAAATGGCCATAAAATTACAAATTAACAAGACATTGTTTCTGCAAAGAATAAGCGCCATTCGACTTTTAAAATTTAATAAATCAGCATTCAATTGACTCATGCAGATGGCCGTCTTAAGGGGCCATTTGATGATCTTAGATTTGAAATCCATGACTGATGTGGATTTGATATAGCATGTTTTTGTTGATGTAGCTAATAGCATGTTTTTGTTGATGTAGTTAATGTTCAATGGTAAAATCCATGGTTCATCAAATTAAGGATATTAAGTCCGGCCTCAAGTCTGTTGGAAATGAAGCGGTGGAAGACTCTTCAGGGTCTGGTAGTCATCTAAGCAAGTCACCAGTGAAGGGTTCGGGTCTGCGCATGAACTCGAGGAAGCGGTAGCAGCAGCAGCTGAAAGAGAAGAAGAAAAACCTGTGTTCACGGGTTTGCTTTTGTGAGGCGCCAACTAAGGTGTTGCTTAATCAAACCCAAGTCAGGGAATCGCTGGGGCTTTATACAGGCCAGCCTCACAGTCAAGATTTTTCCTCTTCTTCCTTTCACCCACCAACTGAAATTGTCTCGGTGAGTCTTTTTGTGTCAAATTACTGCTAGCACCTAGCAGTATTTTTCTAATATTCAAGGCAGAGGGGGAGAGAGAGAGCAGAAACTCTTCTTAAGCTGCTTTCATTAGGCACTTCAACGATTTAACCTGGGCCCTTCCAGTGATGGTAGTGGTCTTGGTGTCGTATTGATTCTATTTCTCTGTTTTGGTCTTTCATTTTTCTAGTTTGAAAGATGTGGCATAGTTGTTAACAGCTGTGAGATCGCTCCAATTCTGTGTTTCTTATTTTTGCCATTTCTGCTTTGGGTTGATAATGATCTGGCTTTGATACAGAAATGGGTGCCCATTGGATGGTCTTTCGAAAATGCTGCAATAAATTTCATTTTCATTTCTGCAAGTTTGGCCCGATTCAGAAAATGCAAAAGTGTATTTGTACCGAAAAATATCAGAAGGCTCTGCTCCTAGTTTTAGATCATTCAAGTTGTTGATTCAAGGACTCTGTACTGAAAGATTGTTAGATGATGCTGAGTTGGTTCTAAGAGAGATGATACGGCATGGATTTGTTCCTCGAATGGGAACCTGGAGAAGGCTTGTAAACAGAATGTTCCCAAGGGCTGGCAATATATATGTCCACAATGATGTTCTTGATGAAGTCCCTTCTCATTTTTGTGCCAGACAAATTTTAGTATGAATAGTTAGTGTATTCATGACAGCTATACTTTTTAAGTGACAAGATTGAAAATGGAGATGGATCGATTTCTGCAGAGCACTCAGACGATGCATAAATAAGTCTAGATACTAAGACCATGGCTCAAAAGACCAAACTGTAAATTTACTGTAAATCAACTTAATCTAAAACTGATTCAACATGTTCGAACTGCAAAGCACAATTGGAAATGGACACATTCTTTCCTTATTATCAAACTCAGAATTAATTTTCTAAAAATATGGAAATATAATTCTTTTTCATCAAACATAGAAATATATTTCTGGAAATATATTCCTCAGTCATCACACACACACCAAAATTGGAATCAGAAAGATTTTCCCCATTCATTTTTTCCAAGAAATATATTTCTAAAAATATATTTCCAATTCCACATTTCCAAGCCATCAAACGGCCCCTTGGTGTTGCTGCTGCCTCCTCAAGCACAAAGAAGACGCCGCTGGTGCGCAGAACTTGAGCCTCTCACAGACACCGTTCCGCACACTCGAAATGCTTATTTTGCCTTTTGTATCGATAAAAGGTTGGGTTCAAGATTGAAGGGGGAGAGGGGTTGGATCTTAACGCAACATTCTTAAATCTTGAGGATTTCATATCAAAAGCAATCGAACTGATACATCCCTTATTTTGACACCATTGAGGACGGCCGAAGGCCTGGCCGAGAGCTCTAGAATGGAGCCGACCAGCGGCGTGAGTAGCAGTTGGGCACGCCGATTACCACCCGATAGGCTTATGTCCTTGTTGCCTGGTGAGGTTAGCCTCGGTAGGGAGAGCCGTGAGCAGCAGGCCGCAGCATGGCGCACGGCCAAGGATGGGCGCAAGCCCAAGGAGCGACATGCAGGGTTGAACTAGCACCTAGGTACATAGGGCTAAGTGCACGCGAGTGAGTTGGACCACACGACACCTTGGCATGGTTCAGGGTTCGACACTAATAGAACCATTGGGTATTACTTATATGGCTGCAGTGGGAGGAGCGGGTGGAGCAGCTAAGGTCGAAAAAGGTGAGACAGGGTCCGGATCCGTAGAAAGAGCGGGCGCAACCAGATCCAATCCAGACGCCCTTTTGTTTATGTTTATTTACTCTTTTGTACCGTCTCGGTTTGAGACGTGTTAGAATCGTTTTATTTTAAGTTCTTTGTACCGTCTTGGGTTAGGAGCTAAGTGAACCGGGACGCTTCTCATGTATATAAGCTTTGAAATTAGGGCTTTTTGGATTACGCTTGAATGAAGAATGAACTGATTTTCACTTTGGGCGTCACTTTCTCTCTCATCCCATCTTCTTCTCAACCAAGTCTACTCGTCTTCTCGGCGACGGCCGGATTGATTTCTCCTCACCCTTGACCAGCGACGGCTGGTGTCTTTCTTCGATCTGATGGCGTCAATCCTCCTCCCGTCCTCAATACTCTTTTTTTCTTCTCCCCAATCGGCCGAAGGAACATCTGCCTTCACTGTTCTTGCGATAGAAGGAGAAGCAGCGGCAGATCAGAAAGTTGAAATCGATTTGCCCTACTGAGCGTGATCTTGGGTAGAGATAGCGTCTTGGCAGCGAGGTTCTATCACGAACACCCCCTTAAAAGTAATTATAGAAATAAATACTAACTTGCTTTTAGACTAGTAAGGTTGTTCTTGATGTTGCAACCTGTGAATCATTTAATTTGATTGGTTTTCATGTCTTGAAAATCTGTTATGAGAGCGAGCGAGCGAGCGAGAGAGAGAGTCTCAACTTTACCAACAAAACAAAGCCAAACGGGAGACTGGAACTAATAACAAACTATAGGAACATAATTTGAAAGATCAAGATCCAAGAAACACAATTTTAGATGAACTAAATAGTGCTGATATCCTAACTCAATATAATCCCACATGTCTACCCAATAAACGAGACATCTACTAGAACCTCCCAACAATATAGAGAACGCATTTGAAACTTAACGCCCCATATAAGTAATATTGTTTATTTTGATCCAAATGATCCATCATGCGAAAAACAATCAGGTCCTTCACTGCAGCCGTTCTTTTCTTGCTATATCGCATAATAGACAGTTCAATATATGACTTTGGAAAGCTATAATACATCTGACAACGATATCAAGTTTCATCTAAGTATGCTTGAATGAAACAGGTATTATTAAGCCCAAAAAATAAGTGCATTGTATCTTCTTTACCTTTGGGCATGCATAATACACGTTTACTAGGAGGCTGAAAATACGAACACTACAGGTTGAGTTGCATCTACAACTTGTCATCCACAATGAGCCAAGACACCATCTTAGTCCACCGACCCAATTTTCCGCACGGTAGACCCCTAGGAAACCACTTCACTCCCACAAGCAATGGTGATTGATGCACTCTTGCACTAGAAAAGTGTCACACTAAAACATGCCCAACTAAGACATATATATATATATATATATATATATATATATATATATATATATATATATATATATATATATATATATATAGCTTCTATCATGGAAACCCTTCACTTGAAAATATGGATTGAGCATGGCAAAACTTCTGACTTAGCATTAGCAGGACCACCTAACCTTCCGATTGTATGTATGCCTTAGAAAAACTGACCAAACTTATTGCAGTTAAAAGATAGAGGACAACCACTTGAAAATAAGAGTACTATTAATGTGCCATATGGCGGAAATGGCGCCTAATCCTCCACAATGCGTTGGACATGTAGTACTTGACCAGTTGATGAGATGTCAACGATGATTGGAAGCGGCAGACAACAAAAATCTTCGTATACAAGAACCTTGTACTTATTCTTTTCCACCTTAATTGACATATATATAAGAAAAAATTAAGAGTATCGGCAGACTTAGGATAATAGGAACATGACATTCAACACCAGATGGCCTGCAATGAAAATATTTTTATGCTTTTCAAGTCTGCAGTTTCAATTGTACTTTGTTCACAATTGACTCTTACAGGTAGTACAAGATAAATGAGTCTGCCTCTCTTCTCGTTCTCTCTCGGTACTTTTTCTTCCTCCGCGCAGTCTCAGATGGCTTCTCCATTCAATGGCTACATGATGGCCTCTTTGATCCAGTTGGGCAGTGATCTGGGAAAAAATGTTTTGCAAGGGGTATTTTCTGATGACAAGTGGAGTGGTGATTTGTGGAATGTGGAACCCTGGGCGGTGATCTGTTGTTTGCGCAAACGTTGGGCCTAGTCATTTGTAATTTTTTCTTAATATATTCTTGATAAAAAAACCAATTTTAATCAAGATTGCCCTTATTTCTGCCTTTATAGACAGAAGACACTTCTGCAGAGACCCATATACTGTACAATTTTTGAACCATCTAACATGTAAGCAATTGTGTTTTGCTCGTCAATATCTCAGTGCAATGCGTCCACGAAAATTACCAGGTATTGGAAGTGCCACCCTTGGAGTATTCAAGAGCGGCAGAAAAACCACGACCATGTTTAGAGGACCGGGAGTCCTAGGTAATGGCTTTGAAGTACTTGCATGCTCATAGAGCAAACTTGAAGTATGTTTTGCTACTTATGTGGTAGTCTGCTGCATGCATGTACAAGGCTTCAAAGACGGGAGCGGCAGAACGACCAGGGCACCTCTTCCATTCGTCAGTTTGAGTAAATCCCATCCCTTCTCTGCAATACATTGACTGAGGCGAGTAACGAGACGATCACCAACTCCGTTTTGCTGGCACTCCTGCCGAATACATGGAATGTAAAGCTATCGAACAGGAAAGCGAAACCTTTTCCACGAAGCTCCGCAAAAGCGGCGACGGGAAAAGTTCAAAGAATCGGTGTCTTCTTTTGGCTATTTCTGGCAAATGCATAGGAACAAGCAAGCAGTACCAGTAAAGAATCTCCGTCCCCCATCTTGAATTATAAATTATAATTGTTGTAGGTTACAAGCCGCTGCAAGATGATTTAAGGCCTGCAACGGCGCAAAGAATAGATTCTTATACATAGCTATACAAAATGAAGATGCCCCGGAGAGGGGTATACAAACTTCTGCTGACAGAACTGCCGGTCACAAAGATGGCGCAGCTGATGATAAATGTACCTTGTGGTCCCAGTCGCCTTTGACAAACGGGTTTCCTGTGGCATCAACATCTATAACAATAGTATCACCTGCCTGAAAATCTCCTGCAAGGAGTGCATCGCTTATCACATCTTCAACCAAAAGAGTTACGGCTCTTCTTAAAGGCCGGGCACCGTAGCTTCGGTCATAACCCTGTTCGCATATAAGGTTCATGGCTGCATCGGAGACCTCCAGGCTAATCCCCAGGGCCGATAGCCTGCTTCTAACCTCTCGCAACATCAAATCAAGAATCTGAAGCATCTGGTATCAGAATCACACAAATAAATCAGAGAATAATCAATACCAGCCAGAACTTAGTGATGTACACGCTTAATGGAGAATGCAATGCAAGCACCAACAGAGAAAAGCTAGTGGACATGAGTACGATTTGGTCAACTTCAGATGCTTTTCACTCACACACATCATCGTATATAAGAAACCCTAGCAGAGCCAGAGGGCACTTCTCAGCAGTAGAATAGGCATATGACAGCTGATGTTACTAGGAAACAATACCTGTGCCTTCTCAAGAGAACGAAAAACAACCACTTCATCTATCCTGTTGAGTAACTCTGGCCGAAAATATGCTTTTAACTCCTCCATAACCAGGGCCTTAATAGCAGAATATGAAGAATCATTGTCCTCTGCAATCATGAAACCAAAGTTGCTGCGCCCACCTTTCGCAATGGCTGTGGAACCGATATTGGATGTCATGATAATTAATGTGTTCTTAAATGAAACTCCACGGCCCTGCACATTGAGAACAACAATGAGCAATTCACAGCAAAGCTGAGATGCAGAATATTCACCAATAGTACATAATCATGGTTGTTCATTAATGATATAAAATCAATGACCCATGTTCGGGCTAAAATGACAGTTTTAGTGAATCCAACATACCTGAGAGTCAGTCAGATGACCATCCTCAAACACTTGCAACAGAATATTGAATATATCTGGATGAGCTTTTTCAATCTCATCAAGCAATATCAGAGTGAACGGCCGTCTTCTAACAGCTTCTGTCAAGGTGCCACCTTCACCAAATCCCACATATCCCGGGGGTGAACCAATCAGCTTGCTTACTGTATGGCGCTCCATGTATTCACTCATGTCCAGTCTTATCATTGCATCCTCCTGGAAATAAGTTGAAAAACTGTCAGGCAAAAGGCAAAATATGGTCTAATCAACCAGGAAATACAGAGAATATCTATGCCAGAAAGATGTGACTGGGAGCAAGTTTATGACTAAATGACAGGAGGAAACACTGGCACTGCAACTAAGTCGGACAAGGGCTAACTGTTTACAGTGATCGTATGCGACTTACTGATCCAAAATATGATGCAGCTAAAGCCTTGGTGAGTTCGGTTTTGCCAACTCCAGTTGGACCACAAAAGAGCATAGCTGCAGTAGGTCTATCAGGATCCTTTAAGCCTGTGCGTGATCTTTTCACAGCACGTGAGATGGCACTGACAGCATCGTCCTGACCAATTACACGTTCACGAAGTTGTTCCTCAAGCCCAATGAGAAGCAACCTTTCATCAGCCGTCAACTGCTGAACTGGGATCCCCGACCACAAGGAAGCAACTGCAGCTATTTCATTAGGACCAACCACTACGGGCCTGCAAAAGAAATCAACTGAACCAGTAAGAAAACTAGTTTCTTCAGTCAACACCTTCAGGCTTGCTTGGAAACTATATATATTAGATATCATACTCGGCCTCATCAGAATCCAGACAGGATTCTGGAACAACTTTATCATTGCCTTCTGTCTCAGTAGGTGCAGCATTCTCATACTTTGAGGCATCCCCTTCAATTGAATACTTAATTTTATTCGACAAAACCTGCATGTTTGATTCCATGAGTCCTATTAAAACCTTATAACTAATAGGTATGAGAACCTTAAATATGTGCAGAGCATACCACTTCCTGTAATGTCTGAACAGCTCTAATTTCTTGCCAATATTCATTTGGTGATTTTGAAAGTATACTGGTTTGCTTTTCTTTTCGTCTTCTAAATGCATCCATGCGGGCTCTGCTTCCAGCTTCATCAAGGAGGTCAATAGCCTTATCAGGAAGGTATCTGTCTGCAATGTATCTTGCAGAGAGGTAGACTGCTGCATTTATAGCTTCCACAGTGAATCTACACTTGTGATGGGCCTCATACTTGTCACGGATACCCAGCAAGATTTTGACAGCATCCTCCTGGGAAACATTTAGAAGAGAAACGATTAGAAAAGAAATCACAGTGCCAGTCTTTGAAGATTATATAATAACCTACCTGGCTTGGTTCGTTCACTAAAACAGGCTGGAATCTCCGGGCCAATGCCTTATCCTTTTCAAAATGCTTCCTGTGCTCATCCAACGTTGTAGATGCAATGCACTAGATAGAGTTGGCATATGTCAGTATCCCACCAAGAAAGAACTACATATGCATACCATCAACATGTAACTTCAAATGCATCATGACAGGGGAAAGAGGAAGGGAAAAGGAGAGAAAAAGGAATCCAAGCTGAGAAAGGCTTGTTGGCTTCGTTTTTCATTGTTAATTGAATTAGACAGATTAGAACCTGGAAATACATATCACCGGCAAAGTACAGGGAAATGCCACGATCTCATTATTCGATTTTTATACAAAAATTGTGGAAAGAAAGCAGTAAATATAATATGTATGTGCATGCATTGCTTTTGGTTGGAAGATGCATGTACCTGTAACTCTCCCCTCCCAAGGGCGGGTTTCAATAAATTAGCCATGTCCAGCCCCGCTCCTTTGCTCCCTTTTCCAACAGTGCCAGATCCAACAAGTATATGAACTTCATCAATAAATAGGATAACGTTACCTGCATTACAGAATATGTTAATCAATGAAAATGACAAGTCATCTGAACGGTGTATAAACATTTCAGAATTCATCCATGTACCTTCTTTCTGCACTTCACTGATTAAGCTGGTGATACGTGCCTCCAACTCTCCCCTCTCCTTCGCACCTGCCATCAGCAAGCCTATATCCAAGGACATTATACGTTTTTCCTGCAGATAACATTTGGCGCTTCAAAGAAGTGGATAAGAAAAGCGTCTCTTTAAAATGCACCATGCAAGGACACACTGCAATCACCAATAAGCTCATGTTGTTCGTGTGTGTATACATACCCAAAGAAATGTAGGAACATCTCCATTTGCAATGCGCAGGGCCAACCCTTCAGCAATTGCAGTTTTCCCTACTCCTGGTTCCCCTAAAAGAATTGGGTTGTTTTTAGTTCTGCGACCAAGGATCTGGACAATCCTCTGAACTTCATGGTCACGACCAATCACTGGATCAATCAAATTCTCACTCGCTCTAGCAGTAAGGTCAACACAAAATTGGGAGAGAACACCTTTCTCTGCAAAGAGCATTGGAACACAAGGATTAGAATTTAAACTTATTCCGTTAACGACTAGTAAAGAAGAAGGAAAAAGAGGACAGGAAACTAGCCAGGTTTGACCTGAATATTCTCCTACCAACCTTTCTTCTTATCTGTATTCCTCGCGGTAATGGGCATGCCAGAAGTTGGCTTAGACTTCAATTTCTTGATCATATTAGGTGGCTCTCTGCCATCCTTGGCTAGCTCTCCCCGCAGCCTTAAGACAGCAACAGATGCCAAGTCATCTGCTTTTACCCCCAACCTGCAAGAAACGTTACCATGATCACATTATTGCAGAAACAGGCTTAAAAGTATGCAATAACTACTATTTGTGGTAAATCTAGCAACTAGGAAGTCGCATCCAATGGTCTGCCTACTGACTCAAACTTTGATGTCCTCACGTATATGCATGAAGAATCTCTCTAGATGCTACGGATAGAGTAAACTGAAACGTGACTAGTGTTCAGGATAAACAACCAGCCATTAAAACTCAAACCAGCAGACTTTCAAATCGGTAGTCATGGAGCCTCTCCCTCACATGCCAATTCAGGGGACATATAAAGAAATCCTTGTTTGATTATTTCTATTTGTCTCCCGCGATACTTACAGAGTCACTACGTTCTTACTCCAACACAAGGTTCACCAAGAACGTTATCATACTCCATCCATCTATCCAGTAAACCCCAATCAATTCAACTTCAGCTTGACGTTCAGTTGATGAAGTTTTACGAGGATATTGCTGCTATATCCTCTCGGTTTTTTTGGCTTAAATTGGACGAGCCGAGACAGAACTTCACTATACAAGAAGAAAATTGGGACAGCAAAAGAAAACCAGATAGCATCCTTCAACGTCTAGAAAGCAGATCAGATGCGAATATAGAAAAAGAAGAAGAAAAAAACGAATAATTTCCACTACCTCTCCAGAACTTGGGTAGCACTGCCGTCGTCCACGGTGAAAAGCCCAATGGCAATGTGCTCGGGGGAGATGTAATTGTAACCCATACTCCTCGAATACTCGACGGCGGCCTCAAAGACGCGCTTGGTACTGATGGAGAAGGGGACATCGGTGGCGGAGAGCGTACCGCTGGTTCCTTCCTTGGTTGAATCATCCTTCCAGATACTTCGGACGGCCTCTCTCGCCCGCTCGATCATGATCCCGGATCCCAGGAAGCCTTCCGGAGACCTGTCCTCGGCGATGAGGCCCAGGAGTAGGTGTTGGGTGAAGACCATGTCCTTGCCCAAGTCCCTCGCCTCCCTTTGGGAGAGCATGACCGACTTGATCGCCCTCTCCGTGAAGCGCTCGAAGACGGCCGACACGCGCAAGCACCTGCGCCTCGGTCGTCGCGACGGAGATGTCGCGATCCCGAAGCCCTGGAGGGAGAAGCGTTGGTAATTGCCGGAGAGGAAGGAGGAAGGAGGAGGGCTCTTGCGGAGGCAGCAGGAAGGCGGGAACCTGGCGGAGACGGAGGAGCAAGAGGAGGAGGCGCAGAAGTTGGGACCATAGCGGTGGAAGCGCCTGGACAGAGGGGAAGAATCGGCAGTCGCCACCGTCATGTTTACGGTTAGCAAGGAGGATGAGGAGGAAGAAGAGGAGGCCACTGCCGCTTCCATCTCTGCGGTGCAAAGGGAAAGGACGGAAAAGAATCGGCCAAGGGGGGCGATTGATTGGAAGAGGAGGGAGGAGGGAGGAGGAGGAGGTGGTGGTGATGGTGATTCTGGGGCTCTGCTGTATGTGTGGAGGCTGGACGTATATATAAATAGAATGTACAGAGAAAGGAAGGGAATGGAGGGGGAGGGGGAGGGGGAGGGGGAGGCTGCTACGTGCGCATGGAGATTTAGAGAGGAGAGGAGGCGGGGCAGTGTGAGAGAGAAGGAAGAGATTCTAAAGGTGAGGAGGAAGGAAAACGAAGCGAGCACGGAACCGAAAGGAGAGTCTGGAAAGGAAGAAAGAAACTTCTGATTTTTTGTATGTATTCGTTTCGTTCAACTCGGGGGGGAAGAAAGAGCGGAGGAGGAGGAGGAGGGAGGGACCCTCCCTCTCCCGCTACATCCCTCCAACAGCTTTTTTCCTACTATAAAATATACCCAACCGAGACCTTGGAGCAATCCAAGTCTTTATTAGTTAATTTTACGAGGCCAGTTTTTGACGTTAACCACCGGCAGAATGCCTCGCCGAAGGAACAGATAAGGTGAATTGATTCATTTTCAACAACGGTAGAAGATTACTTTCTAGTGGAAACCGATACCATACTTTGAAGTCAAAACTTTCCCATAATTCATCACATATATACCGTGCTTTCATGGACTTTAACCTCAACCACAATAATGAGGTGCGAACTTGAAGAGAAAAAAGTGTGAAACTCACAAAAGAAAGGTGGCTATTGAATAGTCCACAGGCATGAGCAAGTCACACGCAGCACGAGTGTTGCCAAAAGTCTTTTTTTTTTGTAAATATTGTTTCCATTTTAGAGAACGGTGTGGAAAAAGAGGAAGAAGAAGAGGAGGAGGATTTGATTCAAATTGGATGACAGACAGGTAAAACGCTGTTGTAACAGAAAAGAAGAGGGGAGATACATTCGCTCGAGGTTCTGTTTCACAAGTCATGCGTTGTCTTGGCTTCCAAGAAAAAAAAAAATGGTATTTTCCGGATCCAGAGCGTAAGCTGTCTACAGTGTTGTCTGACCATCAGTAAATTTTGAAGTCGGTGGTGCCTCATCGCTCTTGAGAGTAAAAACAAAAAGCGACCTTTTAATCATTCACGTGTGGGGAGTAGCATTACCGGTTAACGGTCATCGCCAACCGTGTCTTCTTTGCCTTTTTACTTTTCTGCTGCTACCAACGGGAGATGAGGCCGTCCGTGGGTATATATATATATATATATAACTGCAACGAAAGATCCGGGGTTGGAAGAAGGTGAAGATGGCAAGGGGGGCCCGGCCAGGAGGAGAAGTCTAGTGTCGTGTGCACATGGAAATAAAATTAAACATGAGGTTTGGGATGTGTTGAGGGAGACGGGCCCCTACCGACTACTGGTGGTAGCTGTACAGCTGCAACGAGCGGCGGTGAAAGGGGGAGAAGGGCCGCCGGATGAGACCGGGGGTGGAGGTGGAGCAGCAGCGTCCAGTTCCACTTGCGGGGAGGGGAGGAAGAAGTCGGCGCATGTCGTTTCGGGATTCGTCAAAGCGGGAGGGGGGGGGGGTTCCGTGAGAGGTGCTACAGTTTGGACCGTTGACCATCTCTTTCCCATCCCCTTTCATCCACCGTCTCTCTACTTGAAACTCCATAAAGTGAAGTTGATCTGCCTCTCAGCTCAGGTGAAGTCATGGCGGCAGTTCAAATAATCGGAGTACGGTACGGCCCCCTACAACTACAAGAATCTTTTATCTTTTCTGTGGCACGAGAGCCCCGTGTCGAAATTCCTTTTTCTGGCTACACTTCACTTATTAAAGAGAGAGGTGCATTCCGGATTAGTTAGGACCTCGCCTTCCTATTTAAATTTTTGTTTTTTTTTCTTTTTAATTTCTACATGAAATACGGATTACAGTTTAATCTTTTATTTAGAGTTTTCCACCTTTGATAGAAATTCTTATGTAAGTGTTTCAACCAAACTTTGACCGATACAAAAGGAAATCAACACAGAAAGTAAACTTTTTTCAATTAATCCCGCTTCAAAGTTTAAAATTTTATACCTGATAACTTTTAACCAAAATTTTGATCTCCAACACAACGATCACCCAAAAAGAGCAGAAACTTAATTATGGAAAGACATAAAAAAAAATGGGGGGTTGGAGGAGGGTGGCAGCAAAAATGTGCATGGCATCGAACAGGGCTCCCCATCGATCATCGGATGATCGGCTTCCGCCGATGCGATAACCGGCCAGTACCGATGGATTGTCTAAGCGAGCCCCTTAATTTCCTTTTTATGACCTGAGGGGGATTTCCTTAACTTGGAGAGTTGTTTGCATGCAAGGATAGGATAGCCCAACCATGGATGACTTTTCCAGAAAACGTTGTCCAGGGTGGAGGAGAACATGAATATCCAAGGTTTGCCTCAAGAATGAAGACACACAAGATATCTCTGTGCGCGTCTGAATGGAAGATGGACTATCCCACATGCATGCGACGCTGGTAGTATTTTTAACTCATATGTAGACACATTACATGTTGACAGTAAAAAACTCGAAACTTGTGACTTATGCAAGGAATCTGCAAGCCGAACGAGGGCCACAAAAAGGCCTGGAGCTTTCATTCAAGTTTACGAGGCTTATAATGGCTCAAAAGTTTCCACCTTCCTTTACCAAGTGTTTCATCAACTGCTGTGAAATTTAGTAACTACTAAGTCAACTTGGTAAACTGTCTGCAGCCTTCTCTCAAAGAAATCGACCATGACCAATTGGCATGAATTTCTTTGATAGCATGATCAAGTTTCTTTCGCTTGCGACTTCAACATGTTTCCGAATAACTTTTCTTCTTTCTCGCCTTAACCCTAGGGACATCCCTTCTCTGGGGATGTCTGTTAAACCACAAAGACAAAAGTGGATTGTCGCTTGACCCATGTCCTAGAACAATTCCACCTCAGGGACAAGCTGGACCCAGAACGAAGAAAGTCTCCCCGTTCACGGGGCAAACCTTTCAAACAGAAGGCAGTTTTTACCGCTGACAGTCTCTCCCAGCCCCCCATTTTTGTATTTGGAACCATCTTTTGGGGATGCAGAAGTAGCTGATATTCTTTGAAGCCCGAGGAGACCGTGCTTTGTAAAGGAGAACAAGAGTGAATTCGATCGTGGAGATTCTATGCTAAAACTGAGTAGAGCTCTTTTGTACTATGACTCTTTCAAATTGGTTTAATCGAGCAGGCTACAGCTTGGGCTAGGGGTTCAAGCCAGGCTTGACTCAAGCTCAGCGGTTTGATCAACATCCATGAGGTTGGCTTCGTTCTAGTGCACAAGATGTACTCCTTGTCTTTGGTGCGAAGATTTTGGGTTTTCTTCTTAATAGACTTCCATAATCAAAGGAGAGGGTGGTGGACCAAGAGGAGGCGCTTTGCCATGCATACTTGGGAATTTAAGTCCTCGTGCCTGACTCTGAGGAAACGATGGAATCATGATGTCAAGGTCGTTCATGGCGTACTGAAGACCCTAGAGATCCGGAGGAAACAGAGTTGTGATCACTTCTTCCTGTTTGATAGGAAACATTCTTGTTTGCCAGCCAAAATTTTTGTCGACCGATACTTTTGCTACTTTTCTACTAATTATTTTTCTAGGAAAACATTTTTTTTTTCCTCTCTCTCTCTCTCTCTCTCTCTCTCTCTCCCTTGCTGCAATTAATGTATCCAACAAGGTGAAATTTTGCAATTTCACTCCCGATTTCTCAATATCTTATGTGATCCAGTATCATCGATGTGGAAAACTTTTGCACATGGACATGTGAAGGACCATATATGTATGTAGCTTGTCCTACGCTGTTTGGTGCTAGAGACGGATGCGTCTTTTTTTTCCCAGCGTGATATTTTTGAGCATTCATGGTCGTAGAGAAGGCAGTAGAAGCCCAGGTGTGAGGAGCGTTGTAATGTGAGTTTTCCTTTCCTATCGATAGTATGGTGGTCCGGGCCCTTTCGTTGCCAAAGGATGGGCCTTTCTATTCTTTGCAACCCATTTGCCGGTCCGTGTTTGGGGACGCAAAATGTAGCTAGGAAATGTTCCTTGATTTTTTTTTTTTTTTTTTCTTTCCGTTGCACTTACATAATTAATCAATTTTTTAGCACACTTAGACAGACTATCCGAATAGAACGATTCATGTTTCAATGCCATGTGAGAAAATGACCCATAGTCTGTGGACCTTCATCTACACCCAATTACTAATTAGCTGAATCCAGCTCGAGTACTACAATATATAAGTCCAAATTAGACAATATCCACTGCAGTAACTTGAACCCGGTAACCATGTTTCCTAGTAAATAACTCATCGAAAACAAATTAGCTTAGCTTGATTCTAACCCATTAGCAATTGTTGTTTACCAGTTACCCAAAAATGAGCAAAAAGAGAAGCAATTATCCTCCACATCTGGGCCACTAGTTTGAGTTCTTGCATATTGTAGATTACTCTAGCCTATACTAGTGGCCTGCTGTAGGTATGTTTTTTATACTTTTGAAATTTTTTAAATCTCCTTTTTTCAATTGCAGCGTCTTTTGTAAATAGAATATTCCTAAAGACGTAATACATACATGTTGGTGTTTTAGTGGTCGACTCACTCGTTCGAGCAGGTAGGGTTCTTTTAATGATCTTAAAATCGATGGACTGAAAACGTATAATTAACTTTTCTGAATTCAAAAGATACATGCATATTCAGTTCTTATCCAAAAAAACACGAATTAGGCACCTGAATTACTGGTTAATTTTAAACTATCTACATATATGCTTAACCCATCTACACTATCAGGTCATCAACAAACAATTTAAGTGAATTCAATTCAAAAAGGAAGTGTTCTCAAGTGTATGTGGGTCTCAAGTCTATGTGGGGCGTGAAACATTAATTTGGTATTTGGATTTAGGTAGATCCGAATCCAGTTATATGGAGCAGCTGTTTAATGGCAAATTAAGCAGATGGTTGAAATTCTGAATCGATATTCAGCCCCACGGGCATCGATCTTAATTAAACATTTAATTTGATATTTACTAAGGGCGAGTCCAGCAAAAGAAAGCACGCATGGTGGAGCTGTATACGTTGTTTGAATATCCATCCCCATTAGCACCGCGTCATAATTGCATGAACTCTGCTTCGGGTGCTGATCCAGCTGGAAGAATAGATATTGTATCAAAAGCCAATGCCAAAGGTGTGCATGCCCACGAGATCAATCGGACTAGTAAACTTGCGGAAAGTGAAAGAAGAAAAAAGAAAAATTGAATTTCAGGCGAAACAAGACAAATCGAACTTATAGATTAACAGTATTTATCTTTCTTTAGATGACACTCACTCGGAGGCAAGATTTAGTCTTTATTTAGCTATATAGCACGACATATATATATAGACGAAATTAATCAACTGCCAGCACTAATCCTAAAGCAATCCTGGCCGAGCATTCCATCCGGCTAAAAAATAAAGTGAAAAGGGAGCTTTGACAGGACGAAATAAAAATTAGCACATAGTTGTATAATGTTTTAGGTGTCGTGGGGAAGACAACGTTGAGGACATGTTGATAGAAAGCTTATCTAAGTTGTACAACTTTAATGCTCTAGGTATGTGACATACCACATCACCAGAGACCGTACGCCCAAACATTGCGAGTGGTTGCTAGCTAGTGAACAATAAAAGCCATCTGTTTTTAAATCGTACGAGTAATGATTTTATTAGTCCAGAGAGAACGTAGGAGCCGGGTTGATCTTTCGTTGGACAACATATTATAAATTATGTTGGAAAGGGTTGAGGGTTGCCTTGTCATGTCCAAACTTACCTACTATGTATCACAATCCATGCTGCAGTACTGCTCCAATAAAACTAAGGTCTTTGATTGATTTGAATTGCGTGGTCTTTGTGGCTTTTACCCGTTGGCGAGGAAGAAGAACAATCTGCTTCGCTTGCACTTGCACTTGGTGCCAAACGCATCACGATAAAGTTACATGGAGCTCCATGTATTTTAACTCCTCGCTTTAGATCGCAAGAGTCTATCGAAGAAGAAAAAGTTATTGAAACTCGGGGGTCGTGTCAACGTCACCAGGCCGAATTCCATGTCCCTTTCAAGAAACGTGCACATGATTTAGGTTGGGACCAATTGAAGAGAGACGCTCTCGCACGTGTCCCACACGTACGTTCCTTCTTAACAGCGATATTCCTTTCGGCGGTACATCACCGATGGCGGTCGCTTCCAAGGCAAAAGACACAGAGGCAAAGAATGCCCGACGTCTCCGTAAGAGCACTCGCGAGTTGGGAGAGAGGAACGGAAAAGGAATGAGGTACAGCAGCTCCTAAACAGGGAAGAGTTCCATCGTGGCATCAAAGCGATCCATACAGTGAGAGAATGAACATATCTGTTAGATTCCAGTGATTTAAGCGCCTGTTTTCGCTAGACGACCTTGTAAGCATAGATGAAATCAGGGAAGAAAAAGCGACAGACTAATAAAAGTTTTAATGAAGCTTCTGTTTGAAGCATTATATATATATATATAGAGAGAGAGAGAGAGAGAGAGAAATCCACCAAGGCGGAACGCATTACTGGGTTTTGCTTTCACGATTCGAATGATCTGAAATTTTTTAAATGGGAAACTATTGGAATCAAGATATGTAAAAATTCCTTTTGCAGAGTCGAAAAGGTGAGGAGGGGACCTTTCATTTCGCCAGTACTGGTGGAGGAGGTGAGGCTGCAGCCACCACCGTCCTCAAGTGGCGGCAATAAGTACTTTACTGATTCCCAAATGCTTGATGGCAAGTTTCAGCCTTTCGGTTACATATGCTGTAACTTACGCCAAACAGATTAATTTTTCTCTGTGGAGGTGGTGTTGTCCCTGCTGTTGGTGGTGGCATAGTGAATGGCATTCCACGACATCCACCACCTCCTCTTCTCTCGTTCACTGTCACAGATGAAGGAACAATTCTCCTTCATATTATTCGAATCGCCTCCGTTTCTGCTTTTTCCGCCCTATAACGTAAAAGCGTTATATTCCCCAGACAGTAGAAATCTCTTCCGCACCACGTGGGGCGAGGTCCTTCTTCTCCCCGATGAAGGAGATGATACAAAGGAAGAGGATGGAGGCATCTGCTTTGGATAATGACTCATCCTCTTCACCCTTGATCGACTCGCATCCCGGTTTAAGAAATTTTCAGTTTTAACCCCCTTAATTAATTGACGCTCAATTGACCGACCCCGACGAGGAAAATTCTAAAGCTTCAACTCCGCCAGGAGCAGCTGCAGAATTCATTTTATTTGCATTTTCCTGACCCCAAGTTGTACAAACAGAATTCATTTCTACCACGAACCACAGTTTGCTTGTAAGAGATTTTTCGGCCAGACTTTTTCTTTCAAAAAAAAAATGTTAGTCTTTTTTAGAAAAGGAGGTGTTTATGAAAATACACCTGTTTTTTTAGATGAGCAGAAAAGTCTTTTTTTTTTTTTTTAATTGGTGCAGTTTTATTTTAAAAAAATTAATAAGCTTTTCCTTGAATATTGATTTTTTTCCCAGTCTATCAACGCCCCCCTTGAGATAAGGTCATTTACGAGCTCTCCCTCTGGTCACGATCTAAAAAATTGTCCTCATATTTTTTTTTTTTTGTTTTCCGTCGACAGATAGGCTTCACACTTGTTCAAAAACTGTTCAAGGATATGTCTAGTTAGTTCGCACATATCCCTCGTTAGAACTTCATGTACGTTGATCAAAACTTCTAAAATTTTTTACGGGGCTGACTATAGTTTTTTCAAAATTTGCACATGGACCAAAATAAAAAATTTCAAAAATTTAATATATAAAACTTTATTTTTAAATATTCTAAAATGCCCCTTAAAGAATTCATTTAAGGAATGTAGGTTGTTTGTCTCTTTCTCCTCCTTTAAAGGGTATGTTGGACTCTTGAAAAACAGTTTGATTTCTACATTTGCAACTTAATCTCCATATATTTGAAATCAATAGCCGAAATGATTTTCATCAACTTAACATACGGCTCATGTTGTGCAGTTGTCACTGAAAGTGATGCATGGTATCGGAAAAGTAAGAAATGAGAGGCCCACTTGACTAAAGGAGGTCTGCTTAAATGGAAATGTATCAAGAAAGGCATGCAAGGAGGCAGTTCAATTTGGCTCCTCCTGAAGAGATGGGCTCATTTGGGTTCTGTTTCGGTTGCCTTTATAGTTACAATGATTCTAGAGTTGATTTGTGGTTCTGAAAACGGACTTGACTCTTCAATGGATCAGAAGCAGGTCAGAATCACAGGTTGGACTTATCAACTATAGAAGGCCCTTGAATTTTGGGGGTTTATTTTGAAACCATTTTCCTATCCTTGCACCATTTAATGTCGCCCCAGGTCCAGATGTTGCATTTAGCCAACTTTTCAATTTGACCCGGAATTAATTCCAGACCGCCTGAGAGTCGGGACTTTTACATTCTACTAGTAATTTTGTTATCCACCTCATCGGATTAGGTCAATTTAATTCATTATATATCAAAGATATTGCAAACAATGAATTTTATGTGGATATCCGTAAGAACCGATTTCAATCGATGCATACATTTATTTGATAGAGGTGGTCAATTAAATAAAAATTGAAGTCCTACTAAATTTGAGGTTGGGCCGCCAGCAAATTAAAGATTCCGTATATAATCACTTCTAAAAGTGGACGCGTCATCGAATTAAGAAACAAACAAGCTTGCGTGATCGGGTCATCTCACTAGAAATGGGGATCTGAACGACATGGATGATCATCCAAGTTGGTGAGAGATTGGCATCCGGATATTGAAGTTAGCCAACCAAATGCAGAAAAGCGTTGCGTGTTTTACAGCATTGAGAAGAGAGGGAGATCTTCCCGAAAGCGAAGGCACTTTCGTTCAAGCAAGAACGACTTTCCTTTAACTTTCGCTATCCTTTATGGGTTTTGTACCAAACGTAATCCAAAGAATAACAAAAATTAGCCGCAGATTCAGTGATTCAGTTAAATGACAAAAAAGTTTGGGGCCTGTTTGGTTGCACTCCTACAACAGCATCAAAACGCTGTTGTGGGACTCTTTGGGTGGTTATCAAACAACGAAACGCCATCTTAATAAGTTACTATTGAACTGTTTTCTTTGTTTTTTTCTTTTTCTTTTTATCAATTAAATCTCAAATCAAATTATTCCCATGGTCGGACCAGAAAGATCACATTGGATCTCAAATCTAAAGTAAATAAATATGGCATTCAATGGCTTTTAATAACCATTTTAGTTCGCTTGAAATCCATAAGTTTTACAATTCTTCTATATTGTGATCTCTCCCTCTCTCTCTGAAGAAATTAACTGTTACATAATTGTCATTTAGTTGAAATTAATTTCCAAAGGCACCCACCAAATCCCCTTTTTGACAGTCATCCAAACAAAAACCAAATCTCAGAAAGTGAAAACATAGCATGGTTAAGAAGGTGTCATGCAAACCAACATACCAACCAAGTCTTAAAAGCTCATTAAAAACATGGTTTTTGATGGTTTTTCCAGGAACCATTTGTTTATTGTAAAACGTATTAAAGTAAACAAAACCGTTCAATAAATATATAGCAGTAATAAGATAACAATTGGTGTATAACAGATGGGACGATAAGAAATTCTACAACACCGCCAGTGTCGGGTATCAACTGATATGTTTGGATTACTTCTTAATTATTTGACTTAAAACCGATGTAATAATTTAGGAAGGCAAAAATATTTCCTTCAAAGCTCATACCATTTTAGTATCATATGAGCCGATGCGATGCGTATAAAAGGAGCTAATCTCCATCTTCTTTTGCGAGCGTCTAATCTAACCTCCAGACCTTTTCGATTTCGGTGCACTGGACCCACAGCTGGTGCCCGTCCTGGATTTGGATCTGGACTTGCTCACTAGTTGTTCGGAAACTTGAACTCCACACATGAACTCGGACGCCATTTGCGCCCATAAAAGCAAAATTTAAAATACACAAACACGTTTTTTTTGGATAGTTTCGTAGAACAATAAAAATTTGTTACTAATGCCAAACGACCTCTAAAGTTGAAACACTGGATTTGGATTGCAATCCAAACATGATACAACAAAAAAAAAAAAAAAACGGCTAAGAAGTCCAAACCTTATCCTAACCAATTAGTTGGATATTGGAAAGCCGATCCAAACTCCAGGGGATCATCACGGTCACGGCGATTTGATAAACTGAAAAGCAATGTTAGGGAAGGGGCGCGACCCTAAGCGGAAAGGAAACCAACGAAGGGCATTTTTGGTAGTCTCAATCATCAACCAAACGGGACAACAAATGTGCTTGAGGGAAAAGAAAAGGCGTAGATAAATACTGAGTAGGAAACGGGAATTAGCTGAGTTGTTGGGTTCTTAAGGAGAAGTTTTTTGTCTTTTGTTTTTTCCCTTTTCTACCCTACCCCCCACCCCCCCCCCCCGACGTAATCGGAGTGGATCCCATGAAGTCCCCGCCCCCGGAACCCTTCCCTCCCTCCCTCCCTCCGTATATAAGAAAGAAGCACGTAGAGACGGAAAGCCAGAGGGGAGGGGAAGGGGGGATTTCTGAATTTTGATTTCCGCATCGAAAAGAGGAGGAGGTAGAGCTTTTATCTTCTTCCACTCCCTGGAATTCGTGTTGTCGACGAAACCTCTCCGGATTCTTCAGAGGGACGACTCCCTCGGCGGAGAGTCTGGAAGAGGTATTCTTCTTCTTCTTCTTCTTCTTCTCGTCCCTCCTCCTTTCTTCTTTATCACTCACCTCTTCGCTCCTGCCTTTCAATCTTCCATTTGGGCGAGCGCCCTTCTCCAGGATCTCTCCATTCTCTGAATTCTCTGCGATCCGCATTGCCCTTTGACGGACCGACAAGCCCTCCATCTCTTCTTCTACACTGTGTCTCCTTCCTTTCCAGCAGTGTAGAGAGAGAGAGAGGGGGGGAGTGAGAGATACAAAGAGGGACAAAAATGGGTGCGTACGAGCTCATAAAGGGGGAAGAAAACGGCGTCTACGACGCCAAGAGCGGATACCGGAAGATGGAGGAGGAAGGATTGACAAGGAAGCAGGACTTGGAGTCGGGGACGACGATGAATGATGTTCAACCCAGGGACGCTCTCGTGACGAAGGGTGATTCCACCGGCCGGCGGTTGGTTTCTCTCGATGTCTTCCGTGGCATCACCGTCGCGGTACGTTTCCTCTCTATCCATTGCAGCATCTCCCAATCACACACACACACACACACACACGCACACCCGCACGCGCGAGCCTCAAAGTAACAGGGAAAAAGAATAGGACTAGAAAACGATGCCATTTTCCTTTTCTTCTTTTTTCGTTTCTCATTCCTTTCCCGGACAGAGTGACGTTTGTTTTTGTGGTAGCGTGCAAATTGTCCTTCATGATTCTAAACGGCACGGGTGATTATGCTTACATGCCTCTGTCTTATTCGATATCTGTCCTGCTTTAAACGGCTTTGGTTGGATCTCCCATCGTTCTTCGTTCTCGTTTTTCTGGATGCGCGTTCTCTCTCTCTCTCTGTGGCGCTTTTCCAAGGTGGGGGTTTGGTGTTGGTCCCATGACAACAATGTCTTACCCTTATTTGTACATAACTGGAAGGGTAACTTCATCTCCTCTTTGATGCGCCAACAGTGTGTTCATCGTCATCACCGTCCTCATCTTTGCGGCCAAAAAGCAGCGCAACTGACGTGGGTGGAGACGACTTTTTCCTTCAAAAACGTAACTAGGAAGAGAGACGGACGACCGCCCCCCGTCCGTCGCCTTCTCTTTTGAATAAAGGGTGCAGCTAAAGCACCCGGGCTATGTGATTACGTACGATGATAATCGGCATACTAGCGGGGTTTTGGTATTTTGTGCCACATCCCTTGCGCTGGCCAGTAACCGCCACCTTCTCGATCACGAGGAGAACAGAGATATTCCACAGGGCCATGTCTGTTGGACCCGCCAAGCATGCCCTCCCCCGCCGTCGGTCCGCCAGACCTGTCGCTGTTGAAGATTGTGTCATCACGCTTTTCCCTCAACCGAGCCAAGGAGTCAAAACCGAACTTCCTCTCCATGTTAGGGAGGGTCCCTTCAACTCGGCCTGACATATCGCCTAGCCTTTTCACTAAAGATTGTATGAAAGAATTCGCAACAGTGGCTGACTGGGTTTCCTATCTTTAAGCCGAATCTGCGTCATATGAGCTCGAAGCAAAGGGAAGTTTGTTGTTTTGGCGAGGGCGGTTGCGTAGGACCTGGTCGACCGGCGAAGCTTATAGTGCCCTTAGATGACGCGGCAAACGTTTTGTATCACACCTGGAGAGTCGGAAAAGGATCGTTCTTAGTTGATCTCATCAGCCAACCTCTTAACAAATGTTAGTGACGTGAACGGTAAGCCAGTCTTCTGGCGGTGGTGGCAGGCATTTGCTTTTGGAGCTTAGAGAGAGAGAGAGAGTGCGAAAGAGGCGTCAGGAAATTGTCCAAACTTACCTATTATTTTCAGGAATGATTAGACTAATTATCGACAGTTAGCGTTACGATCGTTCTACTAGGAAACAATACGAGTTTCCTTTTTATTGGAGTCATACCCGTCTTTAGTGGTGTTTGGTCACCCCGCCGATTGAGCCAAATGGTCAACGCTGTAACTGGCGTTGTCCTTTTCCTCTTCACATTTTATCTTTTGTTCAGGCCGACCACCCCGTTGTTAAATACAGCAACCCTACGCAGAAATGATGCAGGGTCCAGTAGAAGGTCCCTTGGAATGTGTATTGCCCAAGTTGCTTTTCTCGGCCAAATGAATCGCATGCAGCCGGCGCCGTCCTCCTTTCTTTAACATTTCTACTAGGACTTCCCATTCGTCATAAAATGCATTGATGCGCTTCGTCATACTTATTTAAGAGGAAGATACGACTCCGATACCGATTTTTAATAATCCCCGATGTATGATTATACGGTCGAAAGAAGGTCTTGGAGTGCGTCTCCGACAAAGCGATGCATAGTCTGGTCGTTCAGCTGCATCGCTGACAAGACACCCACGGTTCCGCCGGCCACTTCAGATCTGGAGTAATGGCCGGCATCTGGGATGCGGGCCCCTTAACGAAGGTGATATCATCATTTGGAAAACGAAACAGCAGCAGCAGCAACAGGGGCTTTAAACTTGAAGTGCACTCAATTCTGCTGACTCTATCGCTCTCTGCTCCTGCCTGGTCAAGCAGGCTTCTTTCAACTTTTTTATGTTCGTCGTCAGGTCGCCGGTTCCGCCGCACTGTTGCTGATTTCCACTTTTCTTTCTCTTTTTTTCAAATTTTGTTTTGCACCTGACTTTTTTTACATTTTGAATTTTGTTCTATTTTATGTATTTAGGAAGAGCTCATGTGTGGGAGGCCTAGGCCAGCTCGATCGATGGCGGCCTTCTTTTCTTGCGGGGAAGTTAATGCGAGCTCCACCGTACAACTCCTATGGTGGCAAACCCAATAAGCTTTTATCCAAGACTTTTTTCTTTCCCTTAACAATCTTCAGAGCTTTTTGGTTTCTTTCTGTCCAAAGTCCGACACATTGAATTGTGTTCTCGCGCCAATCTGACGCTCGTCCGTCCACCAACAATTTTAACGCGTTGTAGTTGCCCGCTTTTTCACATGGAACTTGAGATCTTTTTCCTCGTTGTGATACTTACATACCCAAGTTTGGGGGAGAAGGGCAAACATGTGATGCGTCGGTGCACCGGGAAACGAGGACCTGGCGACTCCATTCACGCGACTACCTACATCCACATGGTCTTTTGTATGGAGTAGTGTAAAGAAAAGGTATAGCCAGTCGATCATAAATGATAGTGTGTGGTCGACATTGACTATCGGTCGTTATCGCTGCACCGACTGAAGCACGACCTATCCGTCTCTTAGGCCATGGGGTTGCGCTACCGTTCGTAGGTGGGGAGGCTTTGTTGAAAAAAAATTCTCGTAAAAATTCCTTATTTCATTTTGTTACTGTCACGAATTACCAACTCTTTCACCTGTGAAAGCTTCCCTTGTCTTTTCCCTTTCTCACTGCCTCTGATGGCGGGGAATAACTGAATAGTGGATGTTTACCTGGAAAAAGCGGGAGCTTAAGGTCTCACCTTAAGCTCTAAAAAATCCTGGTAAAGCTCACGTGTCTTCCTTCATCAATGGACGGCCTTCTGTTGTGACTTGTGCGCGCGAGTCCACTGGTGGCGAAGGGACTGCTGAACCGCTGATTCATCCGAAATTTCAAGTGTTGAACTTGCTTTAGTAGTGCGAGTAATTGATGTAACAACTTAACTCGTGTCAGTGTTGAGTACGATAAAATTTTGCAACCATCTTTCGTACATTATAAATTATGAAGTCATTGAATTAATTGTTCTGTTATTGGAACTTATGATACCTTCAAGGCCATAACTTTAATTTATTAAAGCTATAAATGATTTTAACAAATTATGCTACCCATAGATATATTCAGACGGCTGATGTATACTAGATCAATAATTTGATACATGCTCTACTCTGTATGTAATGTATTGATAGAGATAATAGAATACGAGAACTCATCAAATAATTTTAATTTGAAGAGGCATTAGTAAAACCAGCCAATCGCTTCGCTTTTCCCCGGTTCATCGTTTACAATCTTCTTCAACATGCCTTCGAGGCTCCTATGACTCCATTTCATCACGAAAGTTACAACATTGACCCCTAATCATGAAAATGATGGTCGCGAATGTTATCATATTAATTATGCAATTGTGCTTCGATGATTGATTTTTTTATGGATATACATTGCCTATTTCTGCAGCTCATGATACTTGTGGATCATGCTGGTGGTATCTTTCCTGCAATTAATCATTCCCCATGGAATGGTGTGACCCTTGCTGATTTTGTCATGCCATTTTTCCTCTTCATAGTTGGGGTTTCTCTTGGCTTGACATACAAGGTATGCCTTTGATCTGAGGACTGAAAAGTAGTGTCCTGTAATTGCATTCCCTTTCATTCTGATCCACATGTTTGTGGCAAAGTTTCAAAAGGTGCTATCAGTATCTGGACGATTTTTCTGAAAGTTTAAGAATGAGCCTGAAACACTGTGATGATGAACTAGCACATGATTCTTGATAACCTAGTGTAAGATACTGGCACTTCACATCTGCCCAACTTTCACTATTATCTTGGAGTAAATCTGTTATTTGGATTTTTAGGAACATTACCAATCTGTATCACTCACATGCTGTACGAACCTCGCTTGGTACTGCTACTGTGTGAATATGCGTTACCTAAACTTTGGGATCTTATCGGAGCATCTTCTTAGCAAAAAGTCTTAAGCTATCTTTCAGTTGCCCGATGTTCTCTTTGTTATAAGGCTTAGGCTATCTCTGCAGTTTGAATAACACTATGATTAGATTTCTTTTGATGACCTAATTCTTGGCACCTTGGGATTGTGCTTTTCATCCACAGAGGCTTTCAAATAATGCTCTTGCAACTAAAAAGGCTGTAGTTCGAGCAGTCAAGCTACTGGCATTGGGTCTTATTCTCCAAGGTACATATGACTTGTGATATTTTGCTGGTTCTTACCTCAAACATTTGATGCATTGTTTCTGTTTTTCTATTACGTTACCAGTTGCAATTATCAAACGCCATTGACGTTCATGGTTATTGGTTTGCATATCTTGTTTTCTTGCTTAAGTTACTTTCTTAATCCATTTTACTGATTTTCTGTTATAGGGGGTTACATTCATCGTGTTTTTGATTTGTCTTATGGAGTTGATATAGCACACATCCGTTGGATGGGAATCCTTCAGGTATGGCCTATGATAGTTTTGTCTTTTTCTGTTGAGAGTACTCTTCATATCAAGTTGTCACTTGTCAGCTACACATTCTTGATGAGAATCTAAAGCCTATTATATTTGACTATAATAGAAAAGTAGACTGTCTTAAATGAACTATCTAGTGGTCAATATATCTGGGTAAAAGTTGTGAACAATGCATTAGAAAGTTGGCAGACAGGTCTTGCTGGGTTTGTACTCTTTCTCTCTCTCTCTCTCTCTCTCAGACCACACAACACATCGAAAGGGACGACCTTACTGTTCTATATTGGGAAATTAGGTTTCTGTCTCTTAGTTTTTTGAATTGAACTTTTAGCAGCTCTGGTGAAGATTTTGCTGTTTGTACTCTCTCTCTCTCTCTCTAACCACACGACAAATCGAAAGGGACAACTTGTTCTACATTGGGAAGCTAGGTTTCTGTCTGTTTTTTGAGCTGAACTTTTAGCAGCTCTGCTGAAGACCTTGCTCAAGCTGAAACGCACTTAACCCTTGTTGGACTTCAAAGAAAAGAAGACAGAAGGGTCCGGATAGGTAAATCTTGGGTGTGTGTTCCTTACAAAAGGTGCATAACCACTTAGCCAGGTTACACATGGGCTTCATTTTCAGCTCGAATGATGGGCTATTTTATTGGGAAGTACATTGGAATGAAGTAAAACTCTGTACTCTGTAAGGAACCATGGCTTCACATCCTGTCTTGGAAATTGGTATCATAACCTGCTCTAGTCACTTGTCAGTGGCAACAGAATTCCAAATTTTCATGCTTTGCTTTTGAGGAACTAGCATTTACATGTAGGCATATGTTTATGAATGCTAATAGAAAGAGAAATGGCTTCCATACAGTAACCTACAGAGTTTTTTTTTCTTGTTTCAGCGGATAGCAATAGCTTATTTAGTGGCAGCAATTTGTGAAATTTGGCTGAAAGATAATCAGGATGTGATCAGTGGATTCTCTTTGTTGAAGAAATATCGGCTACAATGGTTTGTTCCCATGCATTGTTTTTGGTTTTATGCATATCTTTTTTTTTTGTTTTTGGAATCTACAACATGCAAACTTCATGGAAGGAATCTATTTCCAACTTGTGTGTGTAGGTACTTTTCTGATGTTTTTCTATGCTTCTATGCAGTACCACATTAGGTTAATGAATTTATCAATGTTATTGAATGAACAAGTTTAGTGAATGGTGTTGACTGAGCAATAACCATGGTTAGTGAGTGCTTTGCTTGTGATATCTTTCTATGCTTCTCCCATTCTTTGTGCAGAGTTACCACTTTCCCTATGCTTACTGGCATCTTGTGCTTCCATCCTAAGTGGGCATATGAAGGCTCGTTCTTTGAAAAGGACAAAAGACCTAGCTTGTTGAGAATTGAATTTATGAAGTTTGACTGATTGACATTTTTTTTGGGCGTCAATGTGGCCTTTGTGGGGGTTCTGGAGCATGGCCTTTGGAATCTGGAATGGAGGAAACACAACACTTATACTAGAAAAATTTGATGCAACATAAAAGTAAAAATGTTTATGTAAGAATTATGTACTTGCACATTAAACAAATCATTCTTTTGGTGTTTTCTTGCATGATGAAGTTTGAAAATATCTCCTTTTATTGGACATGATGAATGGTGCACTTTTGTGTGCAAGTTCAACTGTCTTTAATTTCATCTAACCATGTAACATTGATCGAGTACCATGAGTCTTCCTGGTACAGGTCCCATTTCTTTAATTTGGTTGCTCTTCTGGAGGGAGTACTCACTGACATCAACAACTAATTCTGGTTCTAAAGTCAAAATTATCTGTAGATGTTGACTGTCTTTCACAATCACATTTTATTGATCATTATAGCACACTTATTTTATGTTCATCCCTATTTAATTCACAATTTCTATTTTACAGGTTGCTGGCTCTTATGATATCTATCATATACGTGGTATTGTTGTATGGTCTGTATGTACCTGATTGGGAGTTTCAGATACTGATTGATGGAGCTTCTCCAACCATGAAGACTTACTCTGTAAGTTCTTATGGAGTTTCATTTTGTGCATTTGATGTCACTTGGCATGCCTGTCTACTGAATGTTAGTCATCAGCGCGTAACTGAATTTTGTGACTTTATCCTTCTCTTGACTTATGGGTTTCTAATCGGAAAAGAGCTGGTCTGTGTTCAGGTGAAATGTGGAGTAAGGGGTGATACTGGACCTGCTTGTAATGCTGTTGGAATGATTGATCGTACAATTTTAGGCATAAACCATCTTTATACAAGGCCAATATATAAACGCTCAAAGGTATGGCATGTTTCCATTAACATGGTGCCACTGAATGTTCATATAAGTATTGTTTTTTTCGCAACCATGCTTTGCCGCAATTCTTATTTCTAAATTGTTTTAGAATTTTGACTTCTAATGATAAGCACATTTCTCCTCTACAATCAATGTTAAGTTTCTTGCATTGTTTTGCTTAAAGTACATAGTTCTCTTTTACACTGGTAAATTTTATTCTTGGTGGCATCATCTTACGGGCTTGAGTCCATGATAGGAAGTCAAAATTTGTCTTGTATCCATTTGTCTTAATCATCTTAAGTTTGACAGTGACATTTTTGTCCTTGATTTAATTGAGTTTCAGGAATGCAGCATGCTTTCCCCTGATTATGGTCCGCTGCCTCCCAATGCACCTTCGTGGTGTCAGGCACCTTTTGATCCAGAAGGACTCCTAAGGTTACCGAGTTACCATTATCTCTGGTGATAACATGAATATGTGAATCTTGAAATGTGTTGTTTCAGCATTGTTTGAGATAGGGGTATCAATTCTAAGTGAGAAAATGAATGAAGATGAAAGGCTACAATAGTAAATGAAAGATAGCACTTGCATGTTCATGATTGTGATAATATTCATGTCCCTATTTCGAATATTGGTCCATGGTGCAGGATTATTCTTCATTCTGCACCCCATAAAATGGCTTTAGCCATTTATACACCTTTTTGTTTGACTTTGTACAGATATTCTCATACTTTAATCTTGATACTGTTGACTGAGCACAGTTGTCCCTTGTTACTTGATCTCAGGCATGTGCTTGTAAATGTGTTGGACTATCGAATATTCCTTGTCTAACTATATTGTGCTTTGTTTTCTTGTACAGTTCAGTTATGGCAATTGTGACGTGCATAATTGGTTTGCATTTTGGTCATGTTCTTGTTCATTTTAAGGTAATAATTCAAAATTGCCTGCTAATACTTCCACTGGCCTTCTCGAATGTGGCTTTGTTGTACTTCTTGTAGCCTTTTTCTTTTTTGTTTCCATTATAAGGCTGTACAGAATCAGAGTTCCTGATTTTATGGTTCCTCCCTGTTTGGTCTGTGAAAGTGATTTTGATCTGCAAAATATTTAGAGTTGTCCTCTACACTATTCTTTACAATTGGTTAGTAGATCTCCATTCAGTCTTCTCATTGATCATAATCTTTTGAACCTATAGGATCATAAGGAAAGGATTTTGCAGTGGATGATGCCATCATTATTCTTTGTCTTGGTTGGCTTTTCCATGGATCTCTCTGGTAAGTATTTTCGTTGGCAGTCTTTGTTCGTTATTCTACTGTCCTAATGATGGCTCTGCCATCTTTTAAATTGGATATGAGACCTTATATTTTCTGATTGCAGGAATGTATCTGAACAAAGCTCTTTACTCATTCAGTTATATGTGTGTCACTGCTGGTGTTGCTGGGATTGCGTTCACTGGTGTATATGTAATGGTCAGTTATATTTCTGCCCTTTCCAGACTAGCTACGGTATCCTGCACCTTTTTCCTGTACTAGAATAACTGACGATGCATCTGATGGTTCTTTTCTCCATCTATGTGAGGTATAAATGGATTCACATGTTTTTTTTTTCATTCTTTGTTGCCTTGAAGGTTGATGTGTATAGCTACAGACGTTCAACAAAATTGGCTGAGTGGATGGGGGTGAATGCTCTGACTATATACATTTTGGTAGCCTGCAACGTAGTTCCAATTGTACTTCAGGGATTCTACTGGAAAAGCCCCGAAAACAACATTGTGAGTCTCTGCCTTCTCATCTATGGATTTTAGTTTAAGCAAATTTTCCTCCCTCTCTCTCTCTCTCGCTCTCACATGAGAGATGGAGTTTGTAGTTGGTCCGGAAGTGGCGCAGCAATTGTATGAATTCCTTTTTGCTGTTTTTTAATTTTTTCCAGTTCAAGTTGGTTGGGCTCCGAAGTTAGACTGGCAAGAGAGAACTATTGTAACTAGGCTCTATGAAGGATGGCTTTTGCTGCTCCATGCCGTGACGTGCTTGGAGTCTGCCGTCTAAAGTATCACACCGTACAGAAATGCACATCTAATTCTTTGCACAAGGACTGATTTCCCACAGGAAGAACGGCGACCAGCTGAACTACTGTCCTGCTGGCAGAATGGCGACCAGCTTCGGCAATAAACTTCTTGGGTTGGACATCATAGTCCGTGCTCTCTCTCTCTCTCTCTCTCTCTCTCTCTCTCTTATGTAAATACTTGAGTTTCATTTACTAGCTTCTCTATCATTTAAGATGTTCGATGCAACTTTTTGATCTTGTAAATACACGTAGCCGAAGAATGACGTCTACTAAAGATTCTGGTTCTTGTGAATGGGCCTCATTCTGTTTCCTTACAACTCGTGATGAGCGGTTGTATCATGTATGCCCTTGCTGCCATTCGGCGAGAACTTCGGAATGCCTTGGGAAAAAAGGTTGGGTCAGAGAAAGAAGTAAATCATGCAGATAGAGCAGCGCATTTTCGTAGTAAACCTTCATCTCCAATTCATTCCTCCGCGCTGTTGCTGTTTTTAGATGCTGTCTCATGTATCACCCGTCAAAAGGACGTTCGCCATTTCTCGATGAAAGCAGATAGAGCAGCGCATTTTCCGTAGTAAACCTTCATCTCGCTAATTGAAATCATGAAATGTTCAACAAGTGCAAATGTGCAAACAAATGTGCCCATAAAATCTCCCGTAAAGAGCCTCATCCCATTTGTTTTTAACTTCCCTTTCAAACTCTTTTCTAACTTCTCTTTCCAAACCAATGCCTTCAACCTCAAGAGTCAGCTAAGGAGGCCGTGCATGAAAGCAGCGGTGGATTCGGGATGTATACATTTTTTTTCTTGGGGAAACGATCGAATAAAATTTATCAAATCATTTCACCAGGATTAATTACATTTTAAAATTTTTTAAAGGAGAGAAATTCAAAACTCTAATCTCTCTCTCTCTCTCTCCATTGATGGTAAAGACTGGTCTGAAGTTTATGGGCAAAAATTAATGCGATTGCAAGAGGAGCTGAAAAGAAAAACCAGAGGAAGGAAGAAATGAAGAAAGAGAAATAGCAGATGAATCTGTCTGTTCATTTGATGAATGTTGCTTGATGGTATATTTCATTTGTGTACATGTCGCAGTGTGTATAGGGTTCATCAAATATGTAAATTAGGTAAACCTGTAAGGATGAAAAAAAAGAAAACTTTGACAAGCGACGACCAGCGACTTGGGTCGACACTCTGATAGACTAGACCAGAAATCTCCACACCTGGGCAATATCCAAGGAAAGCAAAAGCCAAACATGGCACGCCATCTGAAATCCGAACAAAAGAAGGAAAAGGGAAAAGGAATTAAGAGTGACACGGCAAATGAACGTGCAGGAGTGCGTTGCAGAAGGAAGGAAGGGGCGAGGTTGTGATCACGTCGAGCAGAAGGAAGTTGATGGGAAGGGAGTGGGGAGGGGGAGATTTACTTCTTCAAATCGTGGTAGTAACCGAGTGCGGAGTAGACGGTCTGGGCGATGGTGAGGGCGAGAAGGACGACGGCGGCAACGAGGGATAGGATGGCCCAGGGGTTCCTGAAGTAGGTGTGGATGAGGTTTGCCCGCCACATGTTGTGCTTCTGGGTGGAGTACCTGCCCAGCCTGCGATGCACCTCCCCCAGCTTGGAGGAAGGGTCGATGGTCACCTCCCTGGACAGCTCGTTGAACAGCTTGGCCACCGCCTTGTCGCTCCCCAGCGCGTTCAGTATGATCCCCTTCGACTGCAGCATCGCCACGTCCTTGGCGGAGTCGATGAGCGTGTCCATGAACGAGACGTAGGAGCTCACCTCGTTCCCCGCCCCCACGTGCATCCGCTCGTACGCCATCAGGTTCAGCAGCATCGACTCCGCCGTGTCGTCCACCGTGATCCGCGGCAGCCGCAGCACCCCGTGCTTGAAGTCGATGTCTCTCAGGCTCCTCGTCTTGCTCTTCTTGAACCGTATCCCCGCCTCGTACAGCTCGACTGCGCTCCGCACGATCAGCTCCGGCTCCTCCGACGGAGGATGCGGCAGCCCCGCCGGCCTCCCTTCTATCAGCCCCCTCCTGAATACCTCCAACACGTGCAGCCCCTCCCCGCCTCCCCGGCTCAGGGGCCGCAGCGAAAAGAAGTCCGTCACCAGCCTGTGCACGTGCCCCTCCTCCGACCTCGGCTTGCCCGTCTCCACGGCCACCAACCTGTCGAGCACCAGGAGTGGGATCTGGTTCTCCAGCATCAGCATGTCGCGCTTGATGTAGGGCAGTGCATACAGCATGCCGTGGCTGCTGAAGATGGGGTCGCTGGGGGAATAGTCCCCCGTCCCCTTCCTCATCCGCAGGATCTCCAGCATGAAGCAGCCGTCGATAACCATCATCTTCGCGAAGGAGCTGGGGCCGGCCACTGCCGGCGGCTCGTCGTAGTGGTTCACGAGCTGCTGCTCCACCTGCTTTATGCAATCGACGACGGCCTCCAGGGTTATGGAGGTCCTCCTGAGAAAGTGGAAAAGCGCCCTCTGCTTGTGCTCTTCCATGGGCATCAGTTGTGGTCTGCCGTGGTGATAAGGACCGAACGACACCATTTCCGGAGTGTAGGCATTCGTCTTGGTCAGATTGATCAGGTTGGAAGGCACCTTGTAGATCGACCGGCTCTTCCATGCTATGGACTCTTGGACAGGGTCGTAGCTTTGGAGTTTTGCCGCCATGTCGACAACCCAATCCTTCTGCTCCACCATTTTGTTCGCCTAATTAATTAATGATACAGCGTTGGCTACCTCAAATCCCCGCCCAGTCGGCTGTAGTGTCTCTCGTACGTGGTTCGCAGCAGCCAGCAGGGGTACTCCGGTCGACGTTAACCATCGTGACTTATAGGTTCTTGCCCCTGCATGATTTCACCGGAAGAAAGGAACATTAGTGGTCAGGTACGTCCTTGTTCGAAGCTTCCCTTGCTTAACTTTTGCCAGTTAAATCTTGCTGGCATGGAGGCATAGTTTTCCATAACGTTGAACTCAAAAGTGATGAACTGCAGAATGCAACCAGTGGAAAAAGGAAAAGCGAAAAAAAAAAAACAAAACAAAAGGGTTGAGAGATGGGACGGGGTCTTTGGAAGCAAACTTTCACGTGGCTTTCCTTTCAAACTCCGGGAACCCTTTTCCAATTACGATACCATACCTACCTGCTCTTTCCTTCCCTCTCTTTGTTCGATTATTCAAATAGAGATGAGGGAGAGAACCATCGTTCCTTGCAACGGAATTGATCGTATCTTTATACTAGTGCTTCTGAGAAGGAATAGAAGAGTGAGGCAATTTCATTTTATTTTTCTTCATTTCTTTTTATAACTTCGACAGTTGGCAGGTCTTCTTCGAAGTTGCACAAGGTGAACTTTTCTGCTCAGCCAGTCAGACAATAATGATGCGTTAAAATATGGTTCTCTTCTGATCCTTAGTGCTTGAGAATGGGATGAGACAACATGGGTATCTGATCGAATATTACTCGCCTAGAGCCATCCGTAATTTTTTCGTTTGCGTGTGCTTCACTATTAATTTTTTTTTCTTGCCAAATGCTATTCGAGGGGAAAGTTTTCGTGATCCATTTGTCCGATGAGTGTCACGAAACTAATAAAACAATTTGTTAATACTCGAAACAGAACGAGCCATTTTTTAAGAATGCAGAGGCCTTCAACTTAAACTTCTACTCACTTAGGAAAGCCATAACCATAGACACATCATGCAGTTCCACATGCAGAGACAACACATGGTGCAAAGTAAACGAGCAATACCTTCTCATTTCCTTCACTCTCATTTCAGTAGATACTGAACGAAATCATGCCAGATATATTGAGAGTTGCTGCCCTTAACAACCCTATCGGTGATCAAGAGAATGGTATTTAGATGGATTTCCAACAGAGATATTGGACAACTGGAAAATGAAAGCAGAAATTTTTGCACCGGCTGCGACCTTCTTCTTCACCTCTAATTTTACATTTTGTTGCTTTTCCTTCACATGTAATTGTTGAACTGGAAAAAGTAAAAACGAAACCCCCCCCAAAAAAAGAAAGAAATCACTGAAAACTTGTGCATTTACATTAGTTCGTAGAAATCACTGAAAACTTGTCTCCCTCATCCCCTCCTTCTTCCACTTTTCGGTCTTTCTTTGAGAATTGAGGCCCTTTTGACTGTTAAAAACCTGTCTTCATGTCGTGCGCCTTCGTGTGCCCACCAATGTTAATTTAGGCCAGCTCGACTTCCTTGTGGGATACTCATCATTTCTGCACCGGCTGAAGAGCGTCCACTTGAATTCAACCATAGCTGTCTTCGGTTGTAATGGAGCCACCTTTCTTTGTATTGTAAACCATCATTGCTTGTGCTGGAGTTGTTCGTTATTTCTCACTAACCATTGGTTAGGCCGTTCGTCATCTTTCTCATTTTAGTGTTCCTTGCTTTTTATATTAATGGTTGAGGAGCCCATACACAGTTCAACTAACAATCATGGAATCTAATGATATCGGGAGCTATACTTCTCCTGCTTCTCCATAACTCGGGATTGGCGATTCTGCTTCAAGAATTGGTTATTCAAGTTTTCTTCCAAGTTCTCTCAATTCTTGCTTATCTGAGAACATGCTTACCGGGGGAAAGGGTTTTGCAGTGAATGACTGTTTCATTTTGCTTTGGATATTTCCTCCCGCTAATGAAATCAAATGGCACTCCGTGATCGCAAGCAGACAAGTTGGATGTAAAAGAAGGTATAAAGCCGCTGAAGGTGACCTTTTTTTTTTCTTCTTTGTTTGTTTGAACATCGAAGACGAAACCACACCCAGGCCGAGGGAGTGGGAAAGATGCTAAAGGGGGTGGAACTGCAAGGAAAAGAACTATTTCCTCATCGGCTTGGTTGTTTTCTTGACGACGGTCCTGGAAACAAAGGGAGAGGTAAAAGCACGATGGCAGCTTTATTGCTCCTCCAATTTCGCCATTCTCTGGAGATGCTGCTTCTTGAGAATGCTACTTTCTTTCACGCCATCTTATCTGGCGAAGTCATGAATAATATGGCCAAAGCAAAAGAAGAAAAAGTCACGGTTCGCATCAAGTAGATTGTCCTACATTTAGTAAATGTTTTCGCTACCATCCACATTCCAGTTTTGCCAGCCTTTTCTAGAAAGATGCACAAGGTAGATGCTTCCGCGATTTCTATGTTGGATTCACATGGTCTCAGATGCTAAGATATTGCTTTCATACACCACTTGCTTTCAGTCGCACCTGCAAAATGTCACCTTCAATATATAATGTGTCCACAATTTTATGGCTTTTGGGTTCTGCCGTGAAAATCCGAACTGATGAACTGAAGCATGGAATAAAATTTTCCCTAATCAACCGCCAAGATCTGACATTCCAATCCGATTCACCTTCAATATATAATGTGTCCACAATTTCATGGCTTTTGGGTTCTGCCATGAGAATCCGAACTAATGAACTGAAGCATGGAATAAAATTTTCCCTAATCAACCGCCAAGATCTGACATTCCATTCCGAAGCCGTGAAAATTTTCCCTGTTTACATACCCTGGTATGGTTTTGAAGGAAAGTCTCTTGTCCGGAGCAATGACAAAGTCTCTTACCTTCTCCATCAAGAGGTTCACCTGTGAAATTGTGCAACTAACTGAAGGATGTAAAGAATCTTTTGAGCGAAGCCCATTGATTCATAGTTGTCCAGGCGTTTGCTATATTCATCTGAACTGTGATCAAACGCCTTGCATATCGAGCAGGTTCAGCTCGTGAATAGTAAATCCGAAGGGAACACAATGCCGTCAACCACGAAATTGACCATTGTTTCCCCGCTTTTCATTAAAGAAAGCAAATACACCACGTAGTACAACCCGATTATCATCCGAGAATTAATAAGAAAATATGGAAAAGGCACAGCGCCGACTCAACAGTCGGCCAGTGCAATCAACTGCTTTACAATGCCTGGGTCAGCAAGTGTGCTGGTGTCGCCAAGTTCATCGAACTGCCTTGAAGCTATCTTTCTCAGAACCCTTCTCATGATCTTTCCACTACGTGTCTTTGGTAGACCTGGGGCCCAATGTATTTTGTCCGGTGCAGCAAATGCTCCAATCTGTGATCAACATATCGTCAAAATAAGGATGCATCTTATGCAGCTAGGCTGCATGACCATACATTCATGTGTTTTTATCTTCATTCAGATGCATCACATTTTTTTGCAATCTAGGACCACAAACGTGGTAGGTTTAGTTCAGCTGAGTATATTGAAAATCACATACCCTAATAGACTACCGTAGAGTCAACAAATGGCAGAAAACCCACATAAAAACAAAAAGAAAATCAAGTAATCACTTTTCTAGGTGGCAGAGGGCTGAGACCCTACTATTTCATCCATGGTCCCTTCCATGCATGCATTTACTAGTTACGAGTTCATTGTAACAGAAACAAGTAATGAATAAAAAAATGTAAGACCTGATTTCGAACAGTCATTATCAGACTTTTCTGAAGCTCTTCACTGTATGGAACACCATCCACTAAGGTAACAAAAGCATATAAACCCTGTCCTTTGACCTGAAAGAAAGTAAAAAGGGAAAACAAGATAAGCCTAGGCAAACCAAGGAATGGGTTATAGCAAGCTTAAACTTTGGTTTGGAAATACTTCATGCTCCACTCCAACGACAGCAGCTTCTGCACATTGTGGGTGCGAAACAAGAGCAGATTCTACTTCTGCGGTGCCAATACGGTGTCCACTGCATACAAGAGAAAGATAGGATGGAATTGGATACGTTTACATGAAGAACAGGAACAAGTTAACCAAATTTTCTCAATAGACGAATGAGAATGAGAAGCAAGAACTCCACCTCACGTTAATCACATCATCTACCCTTCCAGTCAGCCAATAGTAGCCATCCTTGTCCCTACAAGAAATCATATGGTAGAAGTCATGTACAGGATTCAAAAAATGTGCACCTGTGAATCTCACTGCCAATTACAAAAAAAAAAAGGGAAGGGGGGGGGAGGTGGTGAAGGGTGGGGGAGTTAATTTTAGAGCACACACAACAGTGGCAGGTGCCTGAAAGAGTGACTAGGCTAGCACAATGAATTACCTACTACAACCATCGCCTGTGAAATAATAGCCAGGGAAGGGCTTAAAGTAGGTTGTTTCATATCTGTCATGGTCACCATATAAAGTTCTGAAAGCACCAGGCCATGAGCTTTTCACACACAAGTAACCACTGCATTCACCTTCAATTTCATTCCCTTTCTCATCCACTATGACAGGCTGCATCATTGTTCAAGCATCATTTTATAAAGCACATAAAAATAATAGTATACCTTTTAAAGCACTTTCGATGAAAAAAAATCCATCTTACCTGTACACCAAAAAAGGGAAATGTTGCAGAACCTGGCTTTTGAGGCCATGCACCAGGCAAAGGCAAAATCTGCAGGGCAGCAAAATGTAGATTTATAATTAAAGACTTCTGATCTTTTAAAGTTAAAATATCTCAGTAACCTCTAACATAACCTTTCAAGACTTGCAACCAATATGATATTATTAAAGAATATGCTACTTGTAAAATTCACTAGAAATATCCTCATTAGCATTCAAAATAAGAACAGCTCAGCAAGCTTGTTCATGTTCACCAATATGTTTGCAAATTAACAAGTTCACCCATTTTCTTCAACCTAAGATGTTTAGGAACTCCACTATTGGTTCACGAATTAGCAGGCATTGCCATGGATAAGTTGATAAAATGAAAAACTAAATTGAAGCAGAACAGACGAAAGAGCCTTTGGCATAAATAAGGAACACTATGCATTTGGTATTAAGTAACTCACAAATCCACATTGGTACTTGAACTTGCCAAGGGCAAAAAGCAACTGTCGCCTGTCGGTTCAGGTTGTTATTGTCAATGCAGCTGCTAAGCACTCAAAACTCCTACTATGTTGAGAGATATTGATTCATTCCCAAGGAGAAGTATTACTAATTTTGACCAAAAAAAAAAAAAGCAAAATCTTCCGAATGTTTTTTTCTCAAGGAGTTCCAATAAAGTGTAAACTTAGCATTATAAAGATTATAAACTATGATTTATACAACATTTTGATAACAACCATGAGATGACTAGATTACCATAAAGCCACCCGTTTCTGTTTGCCACCATGTATCTGATATTGGACAGCGTGCATTTCCAACAATATTAAAAAACCATCTGAAGCATAAAACCAAGAAGTACTTAGCAAGACCAAAAAATAGAAGCACAAAAAAATATGTCCATTTAAAAATGGACAGGCAAACAAATATACCTCCATGCACTTGGATTAATCGGTTCTCCAACACTTCCAAGAACTCTCAAGGATTTTCGTGAATAGCGATTAACAAACTGCAAGTTAAGCAAACATAAGTTTGCTGTCCCAGTTAATTTGACAATGGGCTACTTTCTCCAATAGAAAAGCTAAAACAGCAGTTGGTATAAAATGTAGAAAAAGTGCTTTTGCCCTTGATGCAGGCATCATAAACAAAAAGATATTTAATAAGCATGTAAAGACATTATAGGCGACTATGCCTATGAATTTCTTTTTGGAGGTGGCAGATGGGGGGACAACCAAGAACTATGCATTTTGAAATTTGCAACTCAATTAATATATTTTGCTAACTCGGCAACAATAAGATCTCCTCCAGAATGCAGATTCCATCCACAATCTCATCAATTTCAGTAAAGCAATAAGAGAAAAACATGAAAGTACAGAGAATTGAGTGATAAAGCTGAACCATATACGGAGACTCTAACATAATCACACAGAGGACAGGAAACAGTCTAAATTGTCACTTGCCTCATCACCTTCCCGCATAAGGGACCTCACAAGAGTGGGGGCGGTGTAGAATATCGTCACCTTATACTTATCAACAATTTCCCAACAGCGTCCTGCATGTGGATAATTTGGTGCCTGCAGATTAAGTGCACTAAGTCAAAGGAATGAGTAAAGTTATAGGCCAAACATCAGAAAAGTAATACTTTGAGGCTACAAAGTAAAATTATTAGGTACATCATTCAGTAATCTATATATATAATGCAACCATGAAAATTGTTGTCGATGTTGACCTATGTACAATTTGCACATTCTATTATTTATACTGTTAAAAATAAAAGAAAGATAAGGAATCACATAAAAAATGAACATCATTTTTCACCACTTGGATTTGTATGTACCATGTTCTTTTCATGTAATCCACCTCACACAAACATGAAAATATTTACTCGTTTAGTACTATAGATATGCATGTGTTTATCTGCTTTTGGATGCTTAGATTTTCATACAGCTGAATGACCCTTCATCTCAGTTTTATAGACTACTAAAACTTTAAGAAAACAGTTGTAAAAGTTTTTCTGGAAATCAGATAAGCAGAAGCAGTTGTCAGCCCTTGTTTTGGGAGAAGAACAGTCATGTCCTGCCCACTTGGAACACAATCATCGCCAATCAAATTATAAGTTTCCCTCTATTTATTCATTATATATTCTCTTCCAAATAATACAGGAGGCAATAGTAATATATTTTCAAGATTAGTAGTACTGTCAGATTCTGAGGTTTCCAGTTTCCACTAATATAGTGGGAAGCAACAGGGGATCTGTATAGATAAGCTTGGAGAGACCTACGATCAATTCTAGTGAATCATATGTCAGTTGCATGAAAAAGGTTTTCAAATTGAAAAGAAAAGCGAAAAATACATTTAGTCTTCAAGTTGTTGAAAACTTGCTTTCTATCATACCATCCAACCTTAACAATATCTTCGGACTACCGTGATCATCTGAGACTAGCTGATGCCAATGGGAGTATATTGTAATAGAAAAAGTATATTGTAATACTTTTCTAGCTTGTAAAAGTTTAATAATAATTTTGAAAAGAGAATTCTCATACTACTCTTGAAGCGCATAATTTTCTATTTTGCGTCATTTGTTACCAAATTTTTTAACAGTTTCTTTGTACTTTCAAAAGTAGTGCAAGGGCTCTTATTATATCTACTTTTATGCTTTATGGATTTTTCTTAGTTTTACATTTCATCACTCAGACGCCTTTCTTTTTTCTGCATGTGTTTACAAAAGCACCTAGCTTTCCGAGCACATTACAAGCAACGATGGTTCGTATGAGTAACAAAGTACCGTTGAATAACAGCTCCGCTAAAACGAACAAAGTATTCTGTATTTCTGTTACGAATAGAAGAACTTGATTGACTCTCCATGCAATACATAATAGATGTTTAACTTATGAAAATAGAAAAGTTTGTATATGTTACCCCTTCAAACAGAACTACAGTAGCCCCATTCAACAAAGGACCATATGTGACGTAGCTGTGTCCAGTGATCCAACCACAATCAGCAGTGCACCTGAAAGAGAATCAAAGTTTGATCAGATTGCATTTTCAGCATCCAGAAAATGCTAACTAGAAACACCATAAGGTACATTAAGAACTGTTGAGGGTCAATCAAGCATCTGGACCACAACAAGCTACTATCTAGAACAAAAACAGTCAATTTTCTTCTAATAATAGCTAAATAAAATAGAAGTGTGTGTTATCAAATCATAAGTTAAGAAAAGTTCTTCGGTGTTCATTTAGTGAATGCCACAGCTTGGAAAATATAGCTCATTTTCGGCACCAAAAATAGCTCACTGTGTCAAATATTTGGCTACTTATATTGGAAAGGGAAGCACCATGCTACCTAAAGATGGAGACAGGTACTATTATGTTTCATTGTGACAAATATCGGTAATAATTTCAAACTGTTGTCAGAGACTCAGAATATCGTCAAAAACAAACTATATGAAGAAAAAAAACTTATTGTGATATTGAAAAATATCACCAAAATTGAGTGACATATGCATGCCAGATTTTTTTTTAAAAAAAATCTAACTATTTTGAATTTTAATAAATACCTCTGAAAAAAATAGTAAAAAAAAAACTCATAATTTCATAAATTTTGTTATTTTTTAACTATTATGAATTCCCTAGATTTTCTTAAGAAAATCAAACTTTCAGGTAATACTTGAGAAAATCCGTCATAATAAAAAACCTGACGATTTCTTGCTTGTAAGTCTCAAGTTACGAATTTGAAGAAATTGTTGGCTCAAACATGTCAAATCCCATATCATCACCAGTGCAGTCGGCCACGTTCACATGAAAAGTTTGCAGAGAAAGTAGAAAAAAAATAATCAAATCCGGCTATGAACTATGTTATGAATGTTAAGCTAAAACGTATTATAATGCACTTCAATTGTTTACATACCAGTATATATCTGTGGGTTTGTAGTCAAATGCATATTTGAATGTTGTTGCAGTATATATCATATAGCCTCCAGTCGTGTGAAGAACACCCTACAAAATGGACAAAAGATGATCACCTATAACTGCTTTACAAAAGAGGCTACTGGATGATGCACCATCCAGCGATCAGGCAATTCAACATGATCATGAGGGTCCAAGCCTTAGAGAGGCTGATCTTTCCAAAAAAGCAGGTGGCGAGGACCATCTAGTGAATGGTGTCTATGTCAAAACTATGGGATCACACTGTATATGACTTGTTTCTCTTGTACTTTTATTTTTCTAACCATGGCACTAAAAAAAATTTCTATTGTACTTTTATTTTTCTAGCCATAGCACTAAAAAATTTTAGATACAGGATGAAGCAAAATTCAGTAAAAGTTCACCTTGGGCTTTCCAGTGCTTCCACTAGTATATAAAAGAAAAAGTGGATGCTCTGAGTCAACCCACTCCACTGAACATTCAGTTGCATAATCTGGAATTTTATCCTGAAAGAAAACCAATTTACTAAGTTTGAAATAAATGAAACATCAAACTCATGGCTACAACTAGCCCTTCCAAGAAATTTAATTGGCACAAACAATAAAAGACAAAAAACAGATATTATATTCCAAATGCAAAAGTAATTCACAAGCCAAGAAAGAATATCGAAGGTAATTTTGTTTCCGGATTTTGGCAGACGCATGCCAGCATAACAAGTTGGAACTCACTTGGAAGTAAAGAAAATGCTAGTCATGAAACTAATTTCCATAAAAAGGTCACTGTTTCACTATGAATACTAGGAGTCCAATGGCAAGACATGCCGAGACTCCACAAGTGGGGTTTCATGAACTATATGGCTCATGATTATGCATTTTCATGGAACTTTTCCAAAAACAGCACAGGGATCACCAATCCCACTGAATAGCAGACCTCTTTTGTTAAGTTTACCTGAGAAATTTGAAGATAATAAGACAGGTTTGTGCAATCTGTGCATGTTTAGAACAGAAGAAAGACAAGTGACCAGCTTATGATATAAACAGGGAATAAATTTACATATGCATTTGTTTTATCTATTTCATAACCCACTCATTAAGTGGCTCAATGCATTGTCTAACATCATAGATGTCCTACAAAAAAATGAAAAATGTTGCAAAGATTTTAGAGTATTGGCGAAAATCTTATGATATGTTGTAGCCAAAGCTTTTGTTCATACTTCATAGAGAAGCACCCAAGATTATGAAAAGAAAGGGCTGGCCATCTTTTCACAAACCATCGTGGTTCTTTCAAAGAAAGGACATCATAAATTATTTTCTATATTTTCTTTAACCAAAGAAATCCTCTGCCACATGTGCATTGAGTTCATCGCAAGTGGAAAAAAGGCAAATAGGGCTTCCCTCAAATTATTTTTATATTTGAAAATCTCAAAAAATAAGAACCATGCATAATTTCCTTGGGATAGTTGAGAACTTCACCCATCTCAAACTACAAAATATCGACTGAGAAGGAAGAGCCTTCTACACTTAACTGACCTGCCACCATATATCTCTTCCCTTGTGCCATTTTGTTGCATCTCTAGTCATTGCAGATTGATTCTCATAAGTCAAGCATATGTCTGCTCATGAAGACAGAGTCAGTTAAGTGCTCAATTTGATATACAATCAAGGAAAAAAAATAGACAATCTGTAGATTCAACAAAGTCTAATATTTCCATAATACATATTTTAGCAATTCTCTACAGAAACATTTGGATGCTTTAATCCAGCAGTAGCTGCTCCACCCACAGTGAGTTCATCAAGTGGCACTTGTTTGATCAGTTCCACTAAACATGCATGTTTCTAGAAAAAGGCTTCAAACCACAAGTAAAATGGACTGAAATTTTTTAAGGTTAATCATTTTCCATCTGTTCCAAAAGCTGTCATAGTATTTCCAGTTTTTCCATTTTATTGTATGATATCCAGAAAAAGACTGAAATCATAAAATAGCAAATTTTAGTAAGAAATTCAAGCTGAAAAAAATAAAATACCCACAATGAACATAGAATAAATACAAACAGAAAGAATCAAGAAAAAGAGCAACTTCAATCAACTCCTAAAAGCAAACAAAAAAATATCAGAAGGAAATTTTGCACCTAGGCTTGACAGAAAAAATGAATGAACCATCAGATTGGCACCATAGAGTTCTGATAATCATAATCATGTTTCAGAAGGAAATCGTTATTGCATGAAGCCGTAGTGAGTTCTGAAGTAACTTACCAACAGATACTCCTTTGTTAGCTGATTCCTGAAGAGCATGATCAACTATATCTTTCAGATATATGGTTTTAGAGCCACGACGAACAGCGTTACAGGTTATCACAACTTTCGGTTTGCAATCAATTATCCTTTGGGCAAGAGATTCCACAGAAAATCCAGCAAATACAACCTGAAAAAAGCCAACGATATAGAATCAGTCCCTACAGAGCAAAAGCAATGAACATTGATAAGCACATGTAGATGCTACAATTTTGGGTGAAAAAGGGCTGTAGGGCAGCTTGGAAATGTTGAAGTGTAAAAGATATCTGGACCAGCCCAATGTTGTAAAAGGCGTATCGCAACGTGCACGGTCTGGCCGACCGATACACTGTATCGTAATGTATCGTAAACGTAGCCTAACGTATCATAATTAATTTTTTAATTCATAAAATTTTTAAAAAAATAGAAAAAAATTGAAAAAAATGTGTTATATATATATATATATATATATATAACTCATCACATCATTCATAAGCCATAATATATTAACAACACATTCAGAAATGAAAAATAAGAAATTCATAATAACATAATAAACATCCATTACAACTTTAAAATTTAAGAAAGTGTTTTAGATTACATTACAAGTTTACAACAAATAATATATTATGATTATCATCAATCAAGGTCCATCATCCGCACGGGCCATGAGTAAACCTTCTTATCCACGAGCAAGTTCTCCTCTAAATCGATGATTTATCATATAAATGGGTGACTTTTGTAGAAAAACTAATAAAACTTTCCTCTCTCACAACTTTTAGACATGTTTAGAAAGAGGAAGAGAGAGGTTCTTTTGTAAAAAACCACAAAAAATCATTTTATCCACGTATCGTACGATACAGGGGTGTATCGGGCGTATCATACAATACGGCCCTTATATCGCAGGATACAACTGATACGCCTACAATATACAGGTGTATCGTATATCGTAGGCGTATCATATAGGTTTTTCAAACCTATACGATACGTATTGCATGATACGGGCCTATATCGTGCGATACGGATAACACTGGACCAACCATTCAGCTTTCCAAAAGTGAAGGAGATTTTGCTTTAAACAAGTAGCAAAAGAGCCAATGGATTAGGTCCAAATCTAACATGACAGACATTGGCATCACCAGATCCACATGCAGTTTTTCATGTCATAGTTGAACCAAATTAGCTCAGTTTAAGACCACAACAGATAACTAAAATTGACAAGTTAAAAAAGATCGTTTTTCAATTCTCAGAGAAAACTGGTCCGACCAGAGAATAATGGAGGTCCTACACTGGAATTACCCAATGAGCTTCAACAAAGGGGAAATGGGTACACCATAACCTGATCCATTAAGTAAGTTGGTCTGCCCAACTTGAACCATTATGGACACATGGACTTGGATTTTGGTCCCAAATATATCAATAGGCAGGCTAAAGTCCTGCACATGTAATGTCCAAAAAGGATCCAGTCAAAGTAGCATCTTGTGTAAGATAAATTCATCAGGTCAGCTTGGCAGGTAATTCATCCGTGTACTATCTCAAGCTTTGTTTGGGATCAATCTGTGGAAATCCGTTCCTAGGATATGGTCAAGTATATGAAGATCGGTTATTGAAATGATAGTGGACATTGAAATAAAGATCGGGGACATACTGAATGAACAGCTCCAATGCGAGCACAGGCCAACATTGCTATTGGCAATTCCATAAGCATAGGCAAATAAATAACTACTGCATCTCCCTTCCTGACACCAACATCCTTGAAGAAGTTTGAGAGCTGTTGACATAAAACGAAAGCACATGAGATTGAAAGAACGAGCACTGGGAAACATGTGAATTTCAAATTGAAAACTGTGATGATCTTGATAAGTAACATAGCTGGATTACAAAGTGTTTCTCAGTAATGAACAAATTGACCTACCTGGCAGACCTTCTCCAGCATTTCACTGTAAGTCATAGACCCATCTTGGCCAGGGTCGTTTCCTTCCCACAACAATGCTACATTGCCACCTTTCCCTGACTCAATCTGACGATCCAAAGCATTGTAGCATATGTTTGTTTTACCTCCTTTGAACCACTGTCAACGAGAAGGACAAAAGTAACATCAGCTTCATATTTGTTAGTTCGAGAAGAAGTTTTTGTATCCAAGTCTACACTTCAGGCATTAAGCATAAGCCCCGAAACTGGATACATCGTTCTATAACTTGGAACAGCTTTAGAATAAACTATGCAGTTAGAAAGTACTTTTACCGTGAGCCTGGTGTATCATATTCTAAGCAAGGGGCATATAGCACTTACAATTGATACATTGAATTTGTGTCCTGCAGTTCCAGAATTTCCAAAAAATGGCCACTGACAAGTCATGCCATTGCTGGATAATTTTTTTTCTTAACTTCACTCTCCAATTTATGCTTTCAAATTTGTATCCATCGTTATTCTAAGCTGCTTTTCCTGATGCGTTTAAATAAAACCATCCAGCATACAAATGCTGAAGTAGAAGAGCAGGATATCTGGACAAACTAAAACCGTCTAAAATCTGTTTCCATGAATAAATTCTATCATACAGACAATGCTTAGCACGCTGCTTTCTTGGGTGCGGAAAAACAACCAAAAAGAAACGAAAAGATTTTCTGGCTTTAGTTGTGCTTCTTTACCATCAGCAAAAGAAAATATCTGTCAAAGGCTAGCTCACATATAGAAATTAGTGGACCTCAGTATATTTCAATTTGTAACTCTGAAATTCAAAACGACATGGAAAAACAAAGGAAGGATCGGATCACAAGTAGATGTCAGCAGCTGATCACGCAGTCCGATGCTCTTGCTCACCTCGATATTTACTTTTCCCTTGCGCCAATCCAGATTCTCCGAGAAGACTTCCTTGTCCCACTTCACCTTCCAGTAGAACTCTGACGCGATCTCCAACCAGAAGCCCGCCGGATCCTCGATCGACCTCGTGTACATTTCCATGTACTATATGAAAAAAAAAAAAACAGAGTAAATCAAGGAAGCCGCACGAACTACGCGAGACAGAAGAAGAAAGATATAAGCATCCGGAAGAAGAAAAAAATAAGAAAAAGAGAAAGAGCATGTCACCGCCACCTGCTCCGGGGAGGAGACGAGAGCGTTTTTGGTGAACTGGGGACTGGGGAAGACGAGGTCGTTCTCCTCGGAAGCGAGCGACTCCCCAAGGACGACTGCGTTGAGCTGCGAGATTTTGCCTGCGCCGGATGGCAAGACGGACATGGACTCGACGTGCCGGAGATAGTGATCAGAGATTATGGGAGCCTTCATTCCGACTGAATATGCCATCGGAGGCCTCAAGGTCGGCCACCTGGGAAGAAAAGGAACAGAGCAGAGAATGATAGTGCAGCAAGGACTAGGAAGTGGGGGGTGTCGCCAGCGGTTGGCTGGAGACTTCTGCAGCAATAACACTCTATGTGAAGAAGAAGAAGCCCAACAGCTCATATGGGAAGGAAGAGTGAGGCCTGGGTTGTTAAATGCAGTAAGTCTGCCCCCGGAGGTCGCGCCGGTCCCCACTGAGCCCTCACCGTACTCCCCTTCTTCCTTTTTTTTTTTTTTTAACAGGACTATTAAAAAAGAAAGGAAGCTCTGGTTGATTTTCTTCCCCACCTTCTCTCGACCTCTCACCAACTTGGGTTGCTCCTCCCACTCTCCACTTGCCCCTTTCGTTTCTCCTTTTTCCTTCTATTATTTATCTCTTGGCAGGAGTCGTCTACTAGTAAAATTCTTTTCCCCATTCGCTTGCCGCAGCACACCTTTCCTGTGAATCCTGTCGCATACGAACAAGAAGCATAATAAACATTTCTTTGCATGAATTTCAATTTAAGCTAAGTTATATATATATATATATAGGTAAAGCATGTTCTTGAATAAGTTTGCCACTTAAAAGGAACAATGGGATTTCAGTCTTAAAACCATGGCAGTCCGGATCCCTTATCTTTTACTTTTGAAAATCAAGCCCGTTGCCTAAAATCATGGTTGTTATTCATTAGAAAGAAAACATAGTCGTAATTAGCGTCGGAATTTGTGTTGGCAGCAAATTCGGTGGTGAGAAAGGTTCGGCTGCTGATCATCTGGGCGAAGGGTGTGTTGTTTTGACCACATGGTAAAGCGGAGGACGTTAAATAGTTGGATTGCAGGAGGGCGTCCCCTACAAGATACCTTGTCTTCTTGTCTTCTTTATGGCGCTTGTTTCTTTTGTAGGTATCTCTGATCAACCAGTATCAAATAAGTAAAAAAAGTTGAGAGGAGAAAAATATGTGCCTTTTAGATCTTAGATCCAACAACAGGAGCACGTGCAAAGCTACCAAAGTTGATGATCTTCATTTGGTGCATAACTCAGGATTTCTTGATTTTGCTTTGCTCACAAATTGACTACTCAGTGCAACTTCGCGAGCACATCATTATAGGAGTTAAAAAAGGTATAGCCCCCAAAGAAACAGCGAAGAACATCGAATTTCATGAAAAGTTTAGAGAACAAATCAAACTCTCATTAAAGATGTCAAAGGAGCCTTTTTTATTTGTAGAAACTGAACATTCACCCGAGAGATGTTGCCTTTATTTAATTGGTCGTTTCAAAGTTTCACCTCAAATCACCGACAAGTACACCTTGAAATGCAATAATTTGTCAGTACAATTAATCAAATACCAGCTAATGCCAATGCCGTGTGTGGATCTTAACGTGATCGTCACCGATGAGTAATATAGGCTCGAGACCTTCAGAAATTGAGAAGAAGCATAGTCAGCACAGTGTATGGTCAGTGGTGGCAGGTTAAAGACTGAGAAGGGAAGTCTGGTAGCTTTGTTATAAGAAGCAAGAAAACTTGAACAATGCTGAAAGGAGAAAACCAGAAAAGGAAAAGAGCGATAGTGGTTTTTCATAATTTGTGGCAAATGTGTCTTCCCTTTCACACCACCTGCAAGTTGTGACACCGGAAAAAATCATCTGGCGCCCGCCTTTAAGGTATAGATCTAGACCCATTTTCCTTTATTTGCCGATTATTGCCCAAGGCCGGGGACGTGGATTTTCGTGAATTTATTATTGCTTTCAGACGATGACAAATTCAACGATGCGTCTTTCAGAATCTCTCAAAGGTGTGCCCTAATTCCGCAAGGGGTTCTTCGTCCCTTTCGTTTCGCTAGTTGTGCCTGTAAAGAAACAGTGAGCTTGCTGTCTACGCGTGAGATGGGGCCACCTGGCCGAGAAGATGGCGTGCGTGCTTACGCAATGGGCTTTAATGGCTTCCCTCCCAAGTCCCACCGTTGCCATAGAACCGAAACACACTGCCTCACCCGCAAGGAATTTAGTTCCACGGCCAATCTCCCAAAAAATTACTTGTAAAAAAAGTTAGTGAACGCCAAAGTTTGGTAATGAATTTAGGTTTTGATTCCTTATCACCACCACTTCTGTTTGACTTTAAGATGAACCGCAATTCCCTTGCATGCTTAATGAAGTTCATTTGAAGTGTAGCCTACATTGTGATGAATGTTAAGCTGATAGTTGGAATAAGGATTGGGGATGAAGAAACAAATCCAATCCTTTTTTTATGTTTTCCTTACACTGAAGATCACATGGACTTGATGATATCTTCGTAGTGCCCTTCTAGCTGCTGCTAGCGATTCAGAAACCTCCTGCGATTCCGCTCCAAGAAATGAGTTGAGACATGAGGCCGTCTCAGGTGGGCGCGCGGCGGCGCGAGTGGCGTTCTTTTGTGTTGTGCGGGCCGTCACGTTCAAAAAGAAAACGAGGAAGCTAGCTGAGGGTGACCGGCAATATTGAAAAGCGAAAACCTGCATGGGGTGAGAAGGACAGAAAGATAGCCATCTGATGACGATGATGCTGATGTGTGCACAGCTTCGCTTACACCGACGGGCGTCTCCGGCAAATGGTTGCAGCTTCTCCCCACCATCGCTCCATATTACTCATATTAATTTCATAATTTTGACTTTTTTTTTTTTTTTGGTAAACGGAGAAAGAAACCTAACACCTTGACAAGAGGGGGAAAAGAAAAAAGTTTAATAACTCTGTTGGAAATTGTGGGCTTGTATATGGCATTGACAAGAGGACCTGAAGTTGAGTGCATTCTTATCCAATAACAAATGAATCAAATAAATAAATGAGGCCAGTGGCGCTTTTTTTCATTGTCTATGCAATAGACGGGCCGCAAAGCAAACAAAGACAATAATAAAAAATAGTACAACAAATCAAGGAAGAACTTTAAGAAGCGGTAGCAGAGGCCGCTGATGGAGGTAAAGCCAACGTATAAAGGAGAATGAGCGAAGATTAATTGAAAAGATGATCGCATCTACTACTTTCTAGTTTCAACCCTCGTAAGAATTCTGTGCAGTTCCCCTGTTGTAGATTAGTTGATAATACTCACCTTCACATTCCTCTGTTTTCGTTGGTGAAGAAAACGACCGAGCGTGCTCTAACCGTAACTTCTGTTGGGGAGGACACCCGCCAAAATCTGATTGAGCGTAAGCCAATCAAGGTAATCTACAACTAAGTCATTCGATAAAAAAAAAAAAAACAAGTACTAAGTCCAATAATTTACTGCGTTCTCCTGCGGGTTGCCGATTGATTACAGTAAAAGAGACAAAAAGTACGTCAAACTCCATTGTGTGGCTTCTCCATGTCCCGAAGAGGGTGATGCTCTCTTGTCTTCCATAAAATACAAGTTCAGGCAACAACAGAGCTATCAGCTAAGCCGATATGCGCCCACAGATTTCAGAATCAGACATGGCTGCAACAGTATGTGAAGAAAATTAAGAGGCTTCTTAAATGAGGTGCAGTGCATCATAGGCGGGCGCCGCGCCCTTCATCTTCATCGTCTGATTCGACCATCAAGCGGTGGGTGGCGGGTCCATCTCAAGCGACGCCACACTCTCCCTCTACAACGTAACAAATCCTCTCTCTCTCTCTCTCTCTCAGTCCAAGAAAAAGATGAGATGGGGCCAGTTAGAGACGCCAAATTGACCTCCTCCTCTCCAAAAATAAACCCTGCAGCTACTAGAGACAGAGACGCCATGCCCATCCATGACATGCACAGCCGACCGCATGAACAACCTAATTCCTTTAATTTTTTCCTACCTTGCGTTCGCAGTCATCGGATCGGTCGGCCTTGCACAACAACAAAAAAAAGCGAAGAACGGCCGCTGATTGGACAGATGAGCTCAATTATTTGTTGCAAGATGCACGTCTTATAAACAATATTGCTGTAATTGTTTAATGTGGTGCATGCATGTCTCATAAGCTGCTCGTGGAATCCGCGGGCCTTGCTGCAGATGGCAGCGCCCCGGACAATATTCACGTGCTGACCCAAAGTGTACTGACCCGATTTTTGCTGGGGCCAATTAAATTAAATTAATCTCTCAGAATTTGACGCATCTTTTTTGCTTTTATTTGCAGATGAAAATTAATAAAACCCAAAGTGTACTGACCCGATCACTCAGGTCAGGTGAGGACAGCCTGTTGCACATGGAAGCCATGCTTTTAGTTATTTCGGTAGGTGAAGGGATCAAGATTTCGCTTTTATTCGTGTTTTGCTTCCTTCGCCATCTTGTTCATTCGTCCGGTATAAATCTAATAACGTTATTCTTGGATAAGGACCCAAATGAAAATTTTGAATAAGCTTAGGAAAGTATATATATATATATGAGGAAGCTGTACACAATTTGGATATCAGGAAAATGTGGGGACATTCTCCGACGGCCAATCCGCAACGCAATTGAGTATATATATAGATGCAAATGTAATTCGTCACGCATAGAGTATTGTTTGCCTGAACTTATCCCAGCTTATGCAGTGCAGTCTAAGAGGAAACTTCAAGTTGAAGATGACTATGTCTCCAGGAATGTGCCCTACTTCTCTCTCTCTCTCTCTCTCTCTATAGATATATATACATATATATATATATATATGATTTGGGAAAAAAGTTATTCCTCTCAATTGCAACAATCACACTTCTCCTTTGATTCGGAAAATTAAAATCCTAATGTTAAGATAAAAGCATAAGTTTACAGGCATCTATCGTTCTCTCTAATATATCTATAAAGTATACAATTTTAGGTTTCCAATTTTACAAATAAGAATCATCCCACCCAACCCCACCACCCCCCCGCGTCGAGGGTGAAACGAAGCGTATAGCAAGTCAAAGCATACGTTAATTAAATGATCCCATAAAAACATACAAAAATCCCCGTAGCTGACATTGGTTTTCCTTATTGTTTTTTCAATCCATATTTCAGATCACAATATATAGTTTTTAGACTGGAAAACATGTACTACTGGTGATAAAAAAAAATACGTGTATTAAAATGTAAAATTAAGCTACATTAAACATGTACTAGTGACAAAAAAAATGTGTTAAAATGTAGGATTAAGCTACATTAAAGATGTACTGGTGAGAAAAAACGTGTAGTAAAAGGTAGAATTAAGTTGCATTCATGTAGGCATACTTCGACATTGTTTGGAGAGCATGTACTGTGCGTATATTCGTGAAAGGCTAGAGAAATTCAATTTGCACTAGTGATAGTTATGCCTTTGAAATCTTGAACCGTATAGTGATGAGATCCGAATGTGGCAGCACGGCACATGGGCGTAGAAATAACGTAACCAACAAAGCACGAAATGCAAGATAGTTTGATGTGCTAATTAGAGAAATGTATTGTATGATACAGCTCCTTAGCCTTAAAAGGGCAAGTTTGATGGTAATGGGGCCTTTTGGTCCGTTTCATAGAAGGAAATCATCCAAGCATGCATGCATATCATGACTGATACTAATGCATGGTTGACTGAAGCTTGGGAATGATGTGTTGTGACAGGGTCCGGCAATCGTTACACACACATTTAAAATCCTTGGCAAATAATCCAATGAGTGCATGTTAGTTAGTACTCAACGATGAATCCAGGTTTTGCTGAAGGCTTGGAGAAGCAATAAACTTGTTGAAAATTTAAGCCGATGACACCTGGGCTTGGGCGCATACAAGTGACGCCATCGATGCATTTAAAATTTAGAGCGTAGTTGAGACCAAGTTGGGACGAGGGGGTGGGACTTGGGACCTGGCAGATTCAGAACTCAATAATATTGAAGGGGAAACATGACGAAATTGATAAAAGTGGGAAAGAAAAGCCATTGCCCCATGGGATCCCATGAACTCGGGAGGGGTTTGAGGTTCGCCGCGCAGAGCCAGGCTAAGCTAAAGCCCGTTCGGTCCCTCTCGACGTTCGAAACAGGGTTAAGGCCCTTGAACAAATCTTAGCCATCGAGGGTTGGGTGGCGCGAACATTTGTCAAAAGTGCGCCCTCCAAAGGCGCTAAGTCCTAGCCGCAACAACGTAAAAGGAAGCGCTCCGGCTTCCCGGCTACTTGGAGACCTCGTTTTCATCTTCAGGGGCGACATTGAGAGAGCAGAGAGGCATGCCGCGGTTCGATCCATGGAACGTGTTCTTGAAGAGAGAGTGGAACCGGAATTGGCCGTTCCTCGTCGGCTTCGCCATCACCGGAGCCCTCGTCACCAAGCTCACCGCCAGCCTCACCGGTCTGCTTTATCAATTTCTCCCCTCTCCCTATTTGTTTCCTTACAACGACTCTCGCGTCGCCATTTTCATTCTGATCCCTGCTCTCGTTTTTGCAGAGGAGGATGCGAAGAATTCCCCCTTCGTGCAAAGGCACAGGAGGTTTGTGTTCATCCTAACTGTCTAGGTTTTCCTGTCCTTAAAATGGATTTCTAGGCTTTCTTTCTTACCCAGGCCTTAATCTGCATCTTGTACTCTGCCCCGAAATCGATGCAGTTGGCATTTGCAGTATATCGGTTTACGTTTGTTTGGTTTTCCAACAAATTTAATTTCGTTGGGTTCTTTTGAATCTTCAATAAAGGATCACGAGTAGGTTGATATGGAATTGGTAAATTTTTGCGTATTCAGGAAATGACACAAAATTTCATCGTCTTTGAAGTCACGTAAAGTCTGGGACCGCTAAAGGCTCTACTAGAGGGGTGCGAGGGACTTTAACAAAACGGCTCTACGGTACATGGCTATATGCCGCAAGGCTAGACACACGTTGTGCACAGTAAGGTGGCAATTTTGGGAAGTGGATGACTGGCTCCAGAAGTTCCGGAAAGATGAAGGATGATGGGATGTCGCAGTCTCAATTGGCCTTTTGCGGCCTGACGGACGGCCGTGTTGAGCGGCTGCCATGGCTGAGCTGTTGTATAGCCAGTGAACTTGGTCAGCTTCGGTCTTGCATCTTGTTAGGCGTTTGAAATAGTTGGTGTTCAAGTTTAAACTTTCATATGGATAATTTAAGTAAGACGAGGGTTTCATTGATTTGAGAAATGGATTTAAAGTTAAGAAACGATGGTTTCTGAAGGCACTTTTGATGTGTTTCTCTTGAATGTGTACCATTAGGATATTCATGAAAATCTGCATGGATTTAGAAATAACTCCCCTGGTGGACACATACGCTGTGCTTGCAACCATGTCTGCTGGCACATCGTTGGTGAAAGAATGTCAAGTGTGAAGAAAAGATTTTGGTTGACGCCTTTTGAGCAAAGCGGGTGTACAGCCTAAAAAGAGGAGGTAAAGCTACTTTTTTGGCTGGTGGCTTCTTCGAGTATTAGTTGTTGGTGGAAGGAAGCTTGGTATGGCAGACACGCAAGTGCTTGATATGTGGTTGGGCTGAGTAAGGAACTCAAAAAGAAAAAACACTGTTATGAAATCTGAATCAGCAACTAAGTTGGAAAGCTACACTGGGTATGGGTAGGACGTTTGTATGCTTGAACACTTACTGCACATCGAGTCAGCGATGAGGCACATTGGCGAAATCAACTTGTTGAATGACTATATTGTCAGATTGGTAGGATGCTATTGGATACTAGTGAGGTGCTTAGACATGGTGGGATGCTTTAATTGATTGCCTTTCCTGGTAACAGATGACTATGCACTTAGATTATTTGGAATTTTGTTGGATGAAAGAGAGTGGGATCACTTAAATGATTGAAAGCATATGACTTCCATTAATGTCTTTAGAAGGTGCGAATAGACGGAAGGCTAGCTGCAAGTGAATGGTCTTGCAACAGAGCGTAGGTGGATTAGAGAGTCATTCCTTGGTTAAGACATGATTTATTGGTGCAAATTAGCAGTTTGTGTCATACCCACACACATATATACAAATACATGCACACACAAAAACACCCTCTCTCTCTATCTCTCTCCTCTATGTTTCTTTGCTACATTTAATAAAGAAAAATATGTTCTGTGATTTTCAACTTCCTAATCTTGCTCAAACTTTGTTCTGAATAACTTAAAACATGTTCCTCTTCTTTGTTAGCAGTGGATTTTGTATGTGTGTGCGGACAACGAACAAGCCAATGCATGTTATAAATGTGTCCTATTTTACATATCTTTTTCTGTTAAGTTCGTTTGACAATCAAAGGTTCTACAATTTAGGTACAAGTTTTCATAATATTCAATGCCACCAATGAAGTATGTTGTTTGTTTGTGTATGCTTATATTCATTTTTGGACTAAGACAACCAAGCCTACGTACTTCTAGTGTGTTATTTGTCACTTGGTTGTGATTAACCTCATATTTCTGGTTTGCAAAAGTGAAATCAACATGTTGCTAATGCTAAGTCTTTCATTTTTGGACTTAAAACCCATATAAGATCAAGTGCAGCATAAGGTTTGGTCTTTGTGAGTAGTTGGCAAAATCAAAGGGTGTAAACTGTAAGTATCTTCAAGGTTCATGACCTACTAGAAGTACAAGTCCTTTTTGTGTTCACATATTGACTAATTTGGTCGGGTAGAAAACTGTTTGTGCTACTAATTTAGCATTCGTGCCTGCACTTATCTATGCTTTATGATCTGAATAATGTTTTTTGCATCAAAAGACCCTTTGTTGTTAAAGGTACTTATAGTTTATTCATGCTACATTTAAAAGCTTAAACTTCATTTATCATTAACCCCTGAAGTTACATATACCTGAAGAACCATGGCTTAAAAGTAGCTGTTTTTTTCTGAATTATCATGGTGCATGAAAATTCATCTAGTAATAATAGGAGCAGTTGTCGAAATTGGAAGTCAAATGCATCTGTCAAAGCCTTAAGAACACTAGTTGGGAGCAGTTGGTTTTAGTCAATCCAATTCGATCGTCTAAAATAAAATCAATGAGAAGGTTTAGCGATACAACATTTAGTGTACCAAAGTGATAATGAACATAAAATTTCATTATGAATCATGTAAACCACATAATGCCAAACCATGACAAACTGAAACTTGAGTATTTAATATTCCTTAAGAGTTTGTATATACAATATGTGTGTGTGTGTACACAAGCAAAACATGTATACCGAGTTGGAAGAAGAGAGAAACACTGAAAGAGAGTCCAAAAGGATCTAAAGCGGTGGGGGTCCTTCAAGCATGTTTGCAGCTTCATAAGTTTCCAATAGGGACAAAAAATAGCTGTGCAGGCATTTTTGGTACTTTATTTTATTTAAGATAACTGTATGAGTTTTATTTATATAAGAAAGGAAAGAAAATAAAGTGGCACCTGTTAACATTAAGGGGCTCTTTGGATGACAAACTAAATTGTGTTTTGGAGACAGCGTTTGGGTGATGTCAAAACTGGGTTTGTGGAATAGTTTTGCCAAAAGTCACAAAACTCATTTTTCGAAAATGCTTGATAAACCCATAGAAAATTGGGTTTTGCCCCCTCCTCCAGTTTTTTGTCTTATCACCAAAAAATACAAATCAAGTTTTTAAAACTGCTTAAAAACTCATTTTTTCACAAAACTGGTGTTCACAAAATGCCGTTTTTTCTAGGGTGTCATCCAAATGCTGCCTACATCAACTACTAGTTACTGATTGGTCAGCCTAGTCATCCTACTAGTGTCCACTGCCCAAAGTATGTATAGCTGACATAAAGAGCAGGGACTGGATGTCTGACTAGTGCATAGGTTGATTAGGCGATGTGTTGGAATGACTAGCCCCTATTTTGATACCAAAAATAGTGTCAACATCAAGAGTTTTTGGCTGTGACTGTGTGATCGAAGGGCATAAATAGACTAGTTATACTCTTTTTTGAAAGAACAATAATTTTAGGATGCTAAATAACCAGATTAGTTGCCATTCAACAAGCTTTAAAGTGCCAAAGTGCTTCAGATGATTTGGGAAGGACTGTTTGTAAAAGATCTGAGATTAAAGTTTGGATTGTTGTAACAATTGCTTAACATAGGCTTACACCAAGCTTTTCCATGGGCTACGACCATAAGACTATTTCTTTATGGTGGGAAATTCTGATACAGGGACTTGAACACTAGAGTAGAATATGGAACTAATAGAAAAAGGCCCGAGAAAAGTTCTATGTGTAACTGGTTTCCAACTAAATCTTCTTTATGTATAAGCTTAAATAAGCTTATGCTTTCTGTATTGACTGCATATGGGTCCTGACGTTTGTCAAGCTTCCAGACTGAAATTCAGAGTGAAACTTTGATCTCCTGGTTAATGGTTGATGACCTTAATACCACATCGGTGTCATATTTATATAAAAACGTTGACATGTAAATGTTTATATCTAGTTGTTGTTTATATAGATAAGTGTCACTTTAAAATGTTTTAATGGTAACTATGTCAGTAAGAGATGGAGGTTTACTTTTGCATCATTGAGCAATTACTGAATTTTGTCCCTTTTCCTTGATGTCCTGCTGCATTGGCATTATTATTTGTTGGCTTTTATGAGGGATTTCTCTAGGAATCCATTGACCATGACACGATGATAGAGGAATTATGTCCGTGTTAAGTTCCAGTGAAAACAGTAGGGTTGAATGAACGATTGGGACAATGACAAGGAGGACTTGTTCCATTAAAGCATGTCCGCTACATGGGAATTTATCGATAGAAATAGCTAGCACTTACCAACCATACATCTCAATTTGGTAATCACTTGAAATGACACTGTCTAGCGGGGTCCAGGATTACCTTAACTGTGGTCGCAAATCCTAATCTTTCACAGCCAGTTTCACTTTCTTTTGTTATTGGCTATCTATATCTGTCTCCACGTTCCATTTCTTATTTTTCCGGTGCTTCAGTAGTCAATTCAATCTGTCTTCCCTTTTTTTTGTTTCTCTATCAATATGTACGTGTGATACTCGTGCTGGTTTGACATATCGTGCTTCCTGTAGGTAAACAATTTGGATCTCTGATTTCACCGCCGGAAAAGCCTTGTGGCACATTGGACATGGTTTTCATAAATTGAATTGCAGTCGACATGGTTGTTTCCCTTTCCGTTCAAACTCTCCATTTTGTTTTCCTCTTGCCCTTGAGGCTGATAAATAAAAGACTGGGAAACAGAGACATGGTTTAGGGTCTCAGCTCTTGACGTTTTCGCCATTAAAGTGGACAAGGTCTACTATCCTATGTAGGCATTCGATATGAATTCCAGTTTCTGTAGATGGTTTTTGATTTATTCACTACCAGTTGTTCGCTCCTTGTCGTGTGGGTGTGGGTGTGTGTGTGTTTGTGTCTGAGAGAGAGAGAGAGAGAGAGAGAGAGAGAGAGATACCTACGCAATTTTCCTTCTTAGCACACTCTCGAATGTCTTAGGGAAATATGGATTGTTCAATGCTAAAACCACTTGGAAAGGCAGGAGCGGTTGAGCAATGATAGTTGTTGATGATGAGGGTTGCTCGTTTATGCGGCTACTGGAGCAACCGGGGTGCTACCGAAGGCGATGCGGGTTTGCTCCTTGGGAGCGTCCTGACGCTGGCGCTCCATTAGCCCTCTTTCCTCATCAATCTTGCGGATCATTTCGCCGAAGAGTACTTTTCACAGGTTAGGCATGTTTCTATTTTTCTTAATCAAATATATTATCTGAAGAGGAATGTATGGCTGAATGCCTCAGGAGCATCGGCTACGGTTCTGCCTTGTGAGGGATTGAGCCCATGGGCATGGACTTGTGACTTCCCAGTTCCCGTTGGACTGCCATAGTCCTCCGACTGCCTCTTTCTCAAGTCATCTCCATCGTCCTAAGACAAAGAAGGCTGTCAAACCGTAGGTCCTTGTTTTTCATCCCAATGGAAACTCAGTTCAGGTTGCATTTGACCCATGTAGAATTCAAGGAAATATTGGAAATCTCAAGCAGGAATATGGTTATCGGAGATGTTTAGGCCGACCCAATTTAGATGGATCTCATCCAGCGGTCCATCTTTTCTCTCTAAACTACCTAATTATCCAGCATGAATTAGAAATATTGTTCTACAGCATCGCTCGTTTCAGGGGAGTTTATTCCCGTTCAATAAACAGCTACTCGTTTCAGCACAAAACAAAACAAAAACTTTTTCTCTTGAGAAAAAAATTCAGCCTATGAAATACTTTCTTGAAGTACGTTTGATTCGAGGTAGTCGGAAGAGGTAGAGCCAAGTATCTTGCTCTACTACTTTCTCAGAACAACCGGACAAAGACGTCCTTTTCTGAGTAACAAGCACAATTCAATAAATAGCATCAGCGTTCATCGAGTTGTTCTGCCTATCAGTTCTGTAGCTTTTCATTGTTTAGCATGACACGTTGGAGGGCATGCTGAAACGTATACATTCACATTGGGTTCAGCTTAAGCTGGTGGCCCAATAACTGGTTTGAATTGTGGCAACATGGGAGAGGGAAAGGAATGCACTGCTCGAACGGATATGGAATCGGAAACCCCGTCTTAGAGTGGGGCCGAGAGTTTTTTTTTGAACAACCTCGTCCATACATCTCGCGATGGACGGCTGTATACAGGGGCTGCACATGACGCTGTTACTTTCTGCTTCTGGCAAAGTGGGGAGGGGAGGGGAACCGGAAGGAAGCCCACGCACCGGTACCAGCACGACCGCCGGGTACGAGCACGACCTCCCAGTTGCTGACTGCGTCTCTTTCTCGCTCTAAAACCCTAACCCACACTTTCAAAGCGCCGACTCTCCCTCTCCCTCTCTCGCTCTAAAACCCTAAACCCTACCATTCAAAGCGCCGCTTCTCCCCTCCCCCTCTCTGCCTCTCCCTCTCCCTCTCTCTCTCTCTCTCTCTCTCTCTCTCGGCTGAGAAGGGCGTCAACGAGCCCACCATGTCCACCGTCTCAGAGGAGAAGAAGTCGAAGAAGCACAAGAAGAAGTCGTCGTCCAAGCACGACGGCGGAGGAGCGGAAGAAGAGAAGATCAAATACGACAGAGATCTAGTGGCTGAACTCAGGGACGCTGGCGGAGATGATGAGAGCCACCACGCCGACTATCTGATCAAGCCGCAGGGCTTCACCCCTCCCCTCGACACCTCGAAATGGCCTCTCCTTCTCAAGAACTACGACCGCCTCAACGTCCGTACCGGCCACTACACGCCGCTTCCAACCGGATACTCCCCTCTGAAGCGGCCCCTCGCCGAATACCTGCGCTATGGCATCATCAACTTGGACAAGCCCGCGAATCCCTCCTCCCACGAGGTGGTAGCGTGGATCAAGCGCATCCTCAGGGTCGGTAAGACGGGCCACAGCGGCACCCTCGACCCCAAGGTCACCGGCAGCCTCATCGTCTGCATCGACCGGGCTACCCGCCTCGTCAAGTCCCAGCAAGGTGCCGGTAAGGAGTACGTGTGCGTGGCCAGGCTCCATTCATCTGTCCCGGACGTCTCCAAGGTCGCCCGTGCGCTCGAGACTCTTACCGGCGCCCTGTTCCAGCGCCCTCCGCTTATCTCCGCCGTCAAGCGACAGCTTCGAATCCGAACAATCTATGAAAGCAAGCTCCTAGAGTATGATGTGGAAAAGCACCTGGTGGTCTTCTGGGTCTCCTGTGAAGCAGGGACCTATATCAGGACGCTCTGCGTCCATTTGGGTCTGATTCTCGGCGTGGGTGGACATATGCAGGAGCTCAGGAGGGTCCGATCCGGGATCCTCGGCGAGAGGGATAACATGGTTACCATGCACGACGTCATGGACGCTCAATGGCTCTACGACAATTGCAGGGATGAGGCGTATCTTAGGCGCGTCGTCATGCCCCTGGAAGTGCTTTTGACCAGCTACAAGAGATTGGTTGTAAAGGATTCTGCGGTCAATGCCATCTGTTATGGTGCCAAGCTCATGATTCCGGGGCTGTTGAGGTTTGAGAATGGCATTGAAAACGGGGAAGAGGTTGTTTTGATGACGACGAAAGGGGAAGCTATTGCTCTGGGGATAGCGGAGATGACGACTGCAGTAATGGCAACTTGCGACCACGGGGTGGTGGCCAGGATCAAGAGGGTGGTGATGGATAGGGATACTTATCCTAGGAAATGGGGGTTGGGGCCTCGCGCGTCGATGAAGAAGAAGATGATTGTCGAAGGTTTGCTTGACAAACACGGGAAGCCCAATGAGAAAACGCCCGCGGAGTGGTTGAGAAATGTAGTCCTTCCTCCAGGTGGAGATTCTGTGGTTGCTGGAATAGCGGCCATGACTGAATCGGAGACCAAGGTCTCTAAAGAGGTGAAGCAATTGGAAGGCAAGGAGGAAAAAAAGAGGAAAAAGCAACATCGGGAAGATGGTGAGGAAAATGGTGAGGACGTACGTAAACTGAGAGTGGATGATGGGAGTTTGAGTCCACTTCCACCTTCCAAGAAGATTAAGGTTGGTGAAGAACAAGCAGAAGAAGCATCGAAATTGACACATAACTTGAAGACATCGAAAGAGGAAATTGAAGCAGACGTGGATGGCAGAAGCGAGAAGAAACAGAAGAAAAAGAAAAAGAAGGGAAACGGTGACAAGGATGAACCTTCTGGCGAGGAAGTCAATGTAGAAGTGACTGAAATAAAGAGTATTAAACATCTGGCGGAACCTGAATTGGCCGACGAGGAAAAGGCTTCAAAGGAAGAGAAGAAGAAGAAACACAAGAAGGAGAAGAAGATCAAAGATGAGGAAGACAATGAAGAGGAAGATGGTAAGAGTGCTAAAAAGGACAAGAAGAAGAAGAAGAGCAAAAAGGATCAAACTGAGGATGAGTAGTTATTCTTAAAGTCATTCTTGGCCTTGGCCTGCTTGTTTTGTCCACGAAGGATACTTGGAACAAGGGTTCAGAGGCTCTCCTCAATCTTGTCTCCGACGGTACATTTATTTCTTCGGTGAGAATGCTTCACTTTTATATATTTAATCTGATAAGTTGTTTTGGCGGAACCAGCTTTGACTGTAGCTCTTTATATAGACTAGTTTTTTTCTTAGTGAAATCAAATTTTGGCAGAATTTTAACATTTTTTAGCACGAATTGATATTGTTGCTGTATGTTTATACGTACCTTTCACCGCCAGAACGTTTTTTCCAATCTTTATGTGGTTCTATTTCCTTCGGGTGGCCTAAATCGCCATGTTGAGATGGAATCTTTGGCTACCCTTGTTCCCGACTTTAACGTTTTATCGCAGTTGACGGTTCTTTGTTTCTGACCCTTTCAGTACAAATAGGATTGCTGTTTGGTTCTTTAATAGGTGTTATTTGTATACATGATACCATAATTCTGCTTGAACGGTGAAAGCACTGGAAGCTGCGCGCAACTTTTGTTTGTTTCCAATAGGACTGCTTTGGTTGAGCACCTCGTTGTGCCTAAGGGAAGGTTGGTCTTCATGTGTTCACAGCTTGTTCAGGCCTTTTCTGATGTTACTGAAGTTCGGTAATGGTTCATCGTGATAAAGTGAATAATTGTCATGCAATGCATGTTTCGTATGGTCTATCCACCTCCATCCGGCTTGTAGGATCACAAAACCATAATTATCTTTGATATGCTGATTTATATGATCCTGGCTGCATAGTTTAACTTGGGTGTTGTCCCTACAAGTGGTCTTCCAATTCAGCGTAATCTTTACGCCAGTTAAATTATTAGAAAAGCTATATAGCAGCTTGGGTACCTTTAGTTTCTTGGCGAAACACTGCATCCCCTCTGCTCGGATACGGTTGCTTGAAAGGTCCAGATGTGAATCTCATAAAGGAATGTTCTTGAACTACAGGGGTGTACATTCAAGTTTTCTCTCTCAGATAATTACTAATGTGAGTGCTTTTTGTATTATCATGCGATAAGAACGAACGTTCGAATATTGATATGATGGATGCAAAAGTGGTCTCTGATCAAGTAACGAGGTTACGTTCAGTGTGTATTCCGTAAGATACGTGTTGTGCTCTGTTTCCATTTACCATATGAGCGCTGTTGTGGGTTACCAAAAAGCACACGGTCGTGCGACTGGTGTCTTGCCGGGACGGGTTTTCCATTAACTATCATTTTACGGGTGTAGTTTCCCTTTGACGATTCAAGCATTGACATGCACAAACTAGGAACTATAGGACATTGTCCGTCTGTTTTTGTTTTTCAATGCATCTGATGAGGAAATGTCTCCTGGTTCTGTTTTGCTAGAGATTTCTCTGCATTCAGAATCAGGGGTCTACCCTAGTCATATCACACGCGTCTGAAATAAAAAAGCACGGCCCTGAGGAAAATGAGTTTATAATGAATGCCAGAACCGTCAAACTTTTTATTTGGGAGTACTGGAAGACTAAAAGTTGATAATTCAATGGCAGGCTGCCTTGACGTCTTCTTGGTTCAGATACATTTCGTTGCTTCGCCAAGATTATCTGGGGCATCACCCGTTGCTGTAAGGCCCGAGACAAGTTGTTTCGTAGTTGGTGGAAAATTGCGCAGGTCCTCGGATCCTGCCTTCTTGGTGCAGACCATTTGTATGTAAAGGCGTTTTTGAATACAAATCTCTTCATAGTTCTTCAGTTGTGAGCTTTTACTCTAGAATACCTCTCTTCATAGTTCTTCAGTTGTGAGCTTTTACTCTAGAATACCTCTCTTTCTTTTATAAAGAAAAATTTAGTAAGGTACGTATCTCATTTGTTGAAGCTATAATAAAGACCTGATTTTCTTTCAGCAATTCCTCCTGATGCGTCGGCGTTATGTTAATCTAGGAGGAAATTGCTTCCACGACGAATTTAAATTTGGGTACACGACCTGGTGATTCCATAGAGCTTGGGCATGCGGTGCCGCAGGATGTGGATCATATAACAGGAGGCACGCTATGTGGCCATGGAGCAGGACCAGCAGGTTCCCGCCCCTGGCCTGAAAATTTGGCGGGCCGGCCGGATAAATTGTGGGGGTAAGGTCGAGTTGGTTGGCTCAACTCGACCTGATAACTTACTTTTAATATATATATAATGATTATATATATATATATTTTTTATTTCACACTATCTTGGGTTTTAGTCTGTTTGGGCCGAGCCCGAGCTGTGGGCATGGGTTGTGGCCTGGCGATGAGAAGTTTCTTTGTAATGATATTATCCTTGTTGATTGTTTTGATTAGGTATGGGTCTTGCAGAGGATTATCAATAGGCGGAGCGCCTGGAATGTTTTTGTTGTCGCTATATGCGCGTTCTGCTTTATTCTCGGGCAACCATATTGGTTCGAACGTTGTTAGCAACTTGTAAAGTGGGCAGTGACCTGGTCCTCCCTAAAACTGGGTTTTTTTCCTTTCCTGGGCTCGGAAATGAATGAAGGTGACCTGCTTTGACGTGCTCATCTCAGTCCATTTGCCATGGCTGTCAAAGCCAAGTTTAAGCTCATAAACGAATGGAGCTGAATGAGACGAGCTGGAGCGGCTTGTTCTCATTGAAACACATTATTTCAATACTAAAGTGAAACAAAAAAGTTCAATATCTAAGCTTAGTAAAGCGAAGTTCACTTGTTTACTCAGCAATCTTGATAGTGGCCAGGTCTCGTTAAGAGCCGTCCCAATTGTTCGTGATGCTGAACACATTATGCAGTGCTTGACTTGTTTGAAGGACAACCTCCTAACAAGACGGTTGGAGCTGTAATTTTATTGTCTATTCCGTGTCTATATATATGATACGTTTACTAATTTGAGAAAACCTTATAATCTTTTCCTGGAGGTCCTCAGGCAAAACAAACTTCGAAGTTCTTTTCTACAGATTTACAGCATTTTAGCTGTGGCATTCTTTTCCAGAGTTAACCAGCAAGTGTTCATCAGTAGTGAGTGAAATGCTTCCACCTCATGAATCAGGAGGGTGACTCATCAGCTGCGCGGGGGAAGTCTTTCCTCGTCAAAAAATTAAGGTGGGAGCCGCTTCCCATTTCTCCACGCTGCGTCCACAGCTGCTGGCTCGCTGCTTTCTGCATATGCCTTTCGGCTCTCGCTCACCCTCTCATAGAAGCAGCATCCTTCAACTGCAACAACAAGAACAAAAAATTAGCTCAAAGAAAATCGCTTACTCTCCTTTTGACAATGGCGCCTGGGCCTGCTTCTTCCTCGTCATTCTTCGTGTTCACGGTTCTTCTGCTTCTCCTGATCTTTTCTGGACCCTCCTTGTCCTGCGTCTCCTGGCTGCGAGCCTTTACAACTGGAGCATTCCATTCCTCAGTCGGACGTCGACATGCTAGAGGTCCCTCTTAGCCTGGAGTTCCTCTGAGGCGGAATTCTTCCTGTGGGGTGCTTTGGGCCATGGCCTCGACAAGGTGGCGCCGGAGATGGCCGCCGGCGGTCCCCCACCAATCGGCGCCACTAAGGCTAACCCTGACCCCTTCACCAAGGATTCATGTGATCGCACAACTTGCTTACCAAGAAGTTAGACACCAGAGGTAATTGCCATGCATCGCTCATTCGACCGACCAACCAACAAGTGGGCCATTATTTTCTCGTTTGGTGCTTCCTTTCTTATTGTTCCTGTCATGCTTGTTAAATGTGACTTGCGAACTGAGCATGGTGGTAGCAAGGCGATTAAGAAGAGGGCTGCTGGGTTCGCGAGGCCGTTGCTGGATTTGAGTGCCGAAAGTTTTTCGGGGAGGTTGTCGACAAGTCATTGGGCGCTTTTGGACGAAGCTGGATATGAAATTTAATGTATCATTTTAATAATAAATAATAGTCATAATTAATATAAAAAAATTGTTTAGAAGACAAAAAAAAACATAAAAATCGATAAAAGTAAAATTTGTAGTTCATATATCTTTAAGCAATAAAAAAACGTTTTTGTTTTTTCTGCTCATGGTATTATTTTATTATCTTATAAATATTTCATTATTATCTCATAATTATGTTTATGTTATGTGCAAATTCATGGGCTGAGTGTTTTCTGGATTTAAGTTTCAGCGAAAAGGCTGCTTATTGCTGTAGCTGTACTCAATATTGGGCATTCACGGATCCTGCACCATATGTCTAATCAAATTCTGTAGACTGTATACGCAACTCAAGCGTATCTCTTCTCTACGCATGAGAAAGGGATGTCAGGAGTCTGTAATTAGCTGCGGGCTTTGTTGCCTTGCAATTATGCTTAATCGGGTGTCCGGTGTCATTCTTTCAACCAGCCTGCAGGCAAGATCAGTTTGTGACATTAACAGCGATGGTAGTTTCTTTAAATGTGCTTAGCTCCACCAGACCACACAGATATTTCTGTTTGGGGGACCCCATGTGCGGAAAGGAAACGAGCGAAAAGATTCCATCTTATCCTCCAAAGGAAGGAAGGGAATTAATTCCACGACGCTGCTCTCTCTGGCGATGCTCCAGATGATCAGAAGACAGGTCGTACCATGAATGGTTTCATCAACTCCTTGATTGTGGGCATGCATGAGGATTAGAGCCTTTTGGGTAGCTAGCGGCCCCCATTTCAAGAAGTCACAGTTGACCTGTGATTTTGAACGCTGGTGAAGATCAGCTGGCCGTGGCGTGGCTGCCATCGATCGAGCAGCTCATCCTTCGCAGGCCTATCTGCTAGACCCTGGCGAAGAGGAAATACTCTCCTAGTGTCCGTGGACGTCTCTTCACTTGGAGCTGAATTCGAACAAGTTAATTAGTAAGAACGAATTCCAAAAACTCGGTTCAAGGATTATAGAAAAATAGCAACACCAACAAGTCAGCAATCGTTTATTCTTAAACAAGAACAAGATTTCTGTGACTGGTGTGTATTAACAGCTCAAATGAAGATCGCAGAAATAAAAGGGTAGGTGGTGCCACCTGACCTGGTTGTGCATCATGTGATGGGCAAAAGCAAAGTGCCCTTATTGTTTTTGGCCGGTCGCTGCCAGCCGAGCCATGTCACTTTCTCTCCCTGCTCACGTTCGGTAAATGGTAAGAAATAGTGTAACCGTGACCTCTCTTTCGTCTCTATCTTCTAGCGACAGCACTCGTACCAAAACTACTCCTTCCTGCACATCATCCATTCGTTATCCAAATCCATTTCACCGTGCACTCGCATCTCTCTCTCTCTTCATCCACTTGTTATCCAAATGGATTTCACCGCTAATCTTTCGCTCTCTGTGCAGGTCAAACCTAATATGAAAATGAAGCGCACAACCACTTGGAAACGCTGGGGCCCTGGCTTTTCTCCTCCATCTAAAGAAATTTCAATTATTGCTCTCTCGCTTGTTGTCATTTGCTGTCACTTGATGTTCTAATTGTATCCTTTCCGTCTTAAGATTTGCTGCACTGGTTTGAACACTGAAGCTCTGGAAAATTGAAGAAGGATATCAGAAAACATTGATTGGGCTACGTGGAGATGGGGTTGGTGGCTTACACTGACGGGGGCTTGTAACATCGACTAAATGGTCCTCACGACGGTCGTGGATAAGCGGAAAAAGGGTCAATGTAATGTAATAAAGGGAAAGTTAGATCAAATTTCATATTATCAGATTTCTATCATACGTACCTGCCAACTTAGTGAATTGGAAAAAGCGCGGGTCCACGCAAGCTGGCATGCACGGAATTTATCTGTTTCTTTTCGTTGGTTGCAACCAACCGTATGGCGCCATTCATACTTTCAATAATGCGGTTAATGAAAAGCACGGCACCATCCGCTGCTTAGAAATTCAAGGATAAGATCAAACCTCATACAGGGAACGAGAGGGAGATTGAATCAACAATTTTGATTCTTGTAAAATGGCAATCACATGTAAGTGCCTGGCTACCCATCACTTCCAAATAAATAACAATCATGAATCTTTACGACTAATGGTTGAGCACAAAAATGGACTGCTCTTCTTTCATATTTTCTTTTTTTTCATAAGACGAAGACTTGTTCTGTTGTTTTCATTTCGTATTCTACATTATGAGAGAGAGAGAACGAGAGAGAAAGTTGGCACTTACCAGTTGATTTTACCCAAGTTCCTTTCTTTATTTTCAGGAGGAGAGGGCAGGGCCCACCCTGCGTCGGTGGGGGATGGGGATGGAAGGATCCCGAAGAAGCGCAAGGCTGCCCGCACTGCCCGCACTGCCCTTGAGGAGACGCAGTAACAACGAGAAACGGGACCTCCTCCCCTCCCTCTCCCTTCCTCCGCCTATAAATACAAAGCTCCGCCCCATCAGCCGCAGTTTGCCGCGGCGGCTCCTCAGCCTCTTCCGGTGGGTGGCCCTCTCTCTCTCTCTAAAATGTACATGTATATGTTCTTTTTACGTTACTTAATCCGTTATTTTTTTCCTTCCGTCTGCTATGGCGTTGTCAAAGTCCTTCCTCACTTATCCCCCTCTCTTATTTCGTTACTGGCTGCGAAGTCATGGATCAAACACAATGTTTCATGATTCATCGGTCTGGCGTTAACAAATACATAGCTAAATAATATCTACTTACACACACAGCCACATAGTGCTTTGTTTTCTCTTTCTAACACTGGTGAGCGAGATTAATCGATGAAAAATCAACAAGAGGATGACTATTTCAGTCTCGCATATATATTATATATATCGAGAGAGAGAGAGAGAAGGTCGGATGATTCTAGTTGTGATAAAAAGTGGACGCTGAGGTCGCAAAAAAAATCCCCAACCTCCTCTGAACTGTGATGACAGGGCTCTTCCCGAGACGTGGCGTCATGACACCTGCGGGTCCCATAGCAGTTTTAGCATGTGGGTCCCACGCCCCTTCAGTTTGAATGACTGGAGGTGAACGGCGTCTCAGTTTCGGCCGGCCACCCCGACCGGACCGACCTTCGGAATACCATCTTCATCTCTCTATCTATTTTCATAATGCTGTAATCGATTTGCTGGCGTCCTTGTTGTTGTAGTAACCTGTTATCTACTCCCTTCCCGTTGCTCAGGTGAACTGCTGCTTGCCGTATATCTCTCTGCTGCCTACAAAGGTTTTCTGAGACTAGAGACGCATATATAGAGTTGAAAATGGCGTCGTCGCATGTGGAGGTAGGCGCACATCACGACCACGGTCCTCGGCCCACCGTCAAGAGGACGCTTTCGAACGATGGATTCGAGGGTGTGCCGGTGAAGTCGTGCGTCTGCGCCCCTCCCACGCACCCCGGTTCCTTCAAGTGCAGGCTCCACAGGGGTCACCACCACCCTCCTCCTCCCGAGTCGGCTCCGCTGCCTTCTCAACCTCAGTCCGCCGTCTCCGCCTGCTCCACCCGGACGGTCGAAGCGCAGTGAGTCAAGGGATGAGAAGCCAAGACCACAGGACAAACGGTTTCTCTGGTGTGTAAATTAAGAGAACTGGTTCGCAGTTTGTATCCAGAGTTACTGCTCTCCAAAATCATCCGTCTGTTAAGAAGGAGGACCTCTCTCCGATCCGACTCGCTCTGTCTCTGTCTTGTCCCTGTACCTTCCCTTCCCCTGTAATATAATGGTGTCCTTCTCTCTTGTGTCCGTATGATTCCCCATTTACTTTTTTATGACCGTGCCACAATCGAACCGAAAGTCCGACTTCATCGGTCATCATCCAGAAAACATAGTTGACATTTTAATCACCGGCAAGTGAATCCACGAAATCGAACTCAAAATGGGAGAACCAGAAGAATTTGCACTGCTCTTCTTTTATGACCTCAAAATCTTTTCATTTAGACATGCCACGAAGTGTAGAAGACTGCAGAAAAGCGAGTTTCCTTTTCGTTTTTTCCCTTCCCGGCGTCCTCGCATTACGATATGGCGGAACGACGTTGAGTTCTAGTAAACCCCTGTTCACAAACTGCTATCTGAGGAGGCATGAGAGTGAATCTCAGAGAGGGCAAATAATGAAAGAACATTGGATACAAATACGCTGAGAACTATTGTTGTACTCTTGTATAAATTCACATGTTTTGTTCCCCCACGTCATGGATCAATCCAACGTCCTCCAAATGATATTCGCTTAAGAACCTATAGCAAATCTAGTTCTGGCCACTTACTGTATTGACCTTTTTCTTTTGTCTAAAAGAAAGTGACTTGACCCGATCAGTGCTAGTGGATTGAAGATAATCTACTGAGTTCTTTGATCTTTAGCTTCATTGGATAAATTACGGTTCAGACATTACATAGAATAGACCATCATGTTGCAGCATTTGGACAAGGTTTTCTACCTTTCATGTTAACCATGATCAAATCTGAATTTCCAAACAATAAGGCTATATCACTTTGCTTGGTGTTCGCATTTGCCCAACCTCAAGAATGACAAAAAATTTCCAGCAAAACCTCGTTTAAATCTCTACCGTTTCGACCAGCGGATTCAAGTAGGTAAGAAAAAAAAATCTCTATCGTTTCGACCACTTGAGGCCCCCAAGTCGACGCTTGCAAAAATATCCGACCATCTCAAACTGCTTCATACTGAGGGGAAGGCGAAACAAAATCAACATAATCAAGAAAGTATTATGGATGTCCCTCCAACTTACAATGAAGACAAAGGAATTCATAGCCAGAGCCAATACAGGATCATGGAACTTAAACAAGATCATTCTGAAATCACATACAAAAATCGGAGATTGTTAGAAGGGAAGAGCAACCGAGCACTCAAATCTTACGGAAGAAGAATTATCCGTATCCGCGCTCGAGATCATTGACGACATCATATATATGGGATTGGCGTCACGGTCTCCAATTTTGCTCTCCCAACCACAACCCAGACCTTGGTCCCTCAGGCTGTCGTATGGTTCTCATTTTCTCGCAGCGAAACTTCGCCCCTGCCTTCAAATTGTCATTCCGGATCAAACTCTTCCCTGCACCTTGACGGCTGAGAACATGATCCACGAGGACCTGCATTCCGGAGATGATACTGTTCCTAGCCTAATACACCAACAAATCCCGCTTTGGCAGTAGCATAACGACTTCAGTTATATTTGAGAAGACTGAGACTTTCGTCACCCGGATGCTCCATTCTTATTCTAATATATAGAATTACACGTAAATTTCATCAAGCGTATACCTGGTTAAGAGCTGCTCTAAAACGCCAGTTGCAGCCCAGCCTGCAAGCTAAGCAAAGAGCCTAGGCGAGACTAGGCACGTTAAGCAGTTGTGCACGTTAAGCAGTTTTAACTAATAGAAAGCAATATTAGTATTCCAATTAACAACAAAACTTGAAGCATTTCTTCAATGAACTTATAATACAAAGCAATTAAAATGAATGATCGCACTCAAAATAAGCATTTCATGACATGATAATAAAGTTACAAACACAAGTATAAGTTTGAAACAGCGAATATAATGAAATTAAAAAATGATGCTTAAAAGTTGTTTAGCATAACATCACTGCTTTGGATACTTTAGAGCATGCAAAATCTTCTAATTTCCCAAGTACCAATTACTAAATGCTGCATTTTCCCTTCCAAATCTAAAAGTCTAAACGAATACCAAACTACTCATTTAAATTTTTCTTAAAAAGGAGAGATCATAAATCCTCAACATAACCGCAGCTCCAATGTTAACCTTGTTCTTAAAACAGTCTTGTATAATAATCTAATAAGCAAGATAAAGTGCTAGGAAGACAACATATATATTATGCACAAAGCAGTTAAGAAACCTATAAGCATAAAAGATAAAACCTATTCAAAGTATAACCGTTTACAAACTATAACTATGAAAAAGTTATAAGTACATAAAGTCATAAATGTGTACATGCACACATCCATACTATCTATACAATCTGCATACATCCATGCTTCCAATACAATCTGCATAAGAACGTCTGAAGAAAAAATGAAAAAAAAAAAAACTCTCATACAGCGAGAAAGGAGAAGGAAAAGAGAAAAAGGAGAAAAACTGAAAAAGAAACAAACTAGGCCGGTAGGAGAAAAATAGAAAAATGCCTACGCTATTGAGTCACTAGACAAGGCTAGACGCCTTAAGCAATGGCACAAGCATTCTCAAATGGCATTTCATCTTTGAACGACCCGCGTCTAAGGTCCTAGATGATAATAAGCGTAGCCTTCTCTTTCTCTCTTATGCAGTTGTGAAGGTCGTAAGAAAAGGTCGTAAGAATCACAGTTTACGTGAATATGAGCTACTTAGTTTTGTGAAACCATTGATTCTACATCGTTCCTGAACTGAAACGCAATAGCTTGATCAAAATATCAACGACCTAATTAGCAGCAGAAACAGAACCAGATTAACTTCATTCTGATCACATTCTCCTTTCAGCAAATAATCTGAGTATCAACATGCATTATCCTGTAACACAAAACTATGTGCTTTCTGCATGTTGCATCCAAAGAACACCAGGTAATTCATCTTTCGTCCAAGGTCATCAACAACTATAACCATAAGATGGCAGCTCCATCTATTATCCATATAAACGGAAGGCAAATCACCAGCAGTTCTCCAGCGAATAGTCAAGCAAATCCTGTTTCCGTATTTAGATGTCCAAGACACCAGATCGAATGCTATGAAGAAAATTATTATTGCTGAGATAACCTCACCATCCCCCAACGTGATCTTCCAAATGAACATTTGGAGACTGGAGTAACTGATGGAACCTAACATACCACAAGTTGGTTAAATTACCTGAGTATATCAATAATCTGCAAATAAGAACAGCACATTTGTATCAGCTGATCCCAAGTAGGTGCCTTTGCTGCTGGGACCCTTAATTAACCCACATCCTCCCTGACTTCTCAGAAATTTGATAGATTATAATCCACACAAGGAAAAACATTCCTGTTCACCACAATGGTGTGCCATCAAATTCTATTATGGCAGCTCGAGAGCATTGCAATACGAGGATCCCCACAAACTTTAAGAACAAGAAAATAAAAAAGTCTTCACCACGTTTTGTTACGGATAAATACAGAAAGAGAAAGGAAGCAATGCACAAAGGGAGGAACTTTCAGCCGCATGACTAAGAATGAAGCAGGGGAAATTCTAGAGCCAAGCAACCAATACCGATCAGGATAGAGGTCACAGAAGAAATGAGGTCACATCAGGATTTTATACATAGGAAGAAGAATACCTAGTAACGCCTTCATGAAGATCTAATAAGCCCAAAGGTCCCTAGGCAGCTAGTGGGGATAAAGGAGCAAAAACCAGCATCCGTGGACTTGTAGGTTAGAGAGAAAGTAGATATGCCTGTGAAAGCAAATCGTGGCGGGAAGAAGACAACAAACCGAGACACCCAGAGAAGACATAAGAAAAGCAAAGAAGAGGGAGAGGAGGCCGGGGAACCTGCCTGTTGATCTCGACTTGCGGGGGATGCCCTTGTGGACAGCACCGTTCACCATGATGTCGACATAAGTCGCATCTCTCTCTCTCTCTCAACTCCGCAAAACATTAGTATGCCGTATACCTTTTTCATGGTTGAACCATACGGTATATACCCTGTGAGTTTTTTTTTTTGTACTGGTCCAACACCTTGTTGGAGTACTTTAGTAATGTTGAAAAATTCTCTTTCTCACACATTGAAACGACCTTGCAGTTTAAATTAACTAACTGTTAATTATATGAATCAATCTTCGAAGGCATTTTCTAAAACTCATTCTTTGTCATCCAAACAAAGACCATCCTTTCGAAAGTGAAAACATGGTTTTCAAGGTGTTCCAAATGCAGAAACCCGTTTCTAAAAGCACATTAAAGGAAAGGGGTTTCACAAAAACCATTTTTTTAAGTATCATCTAAACGCAGCCTACGTGTTTACAACTCAAAACCTCCTTGGGCTACTTCTATCTAGTAAGGACTTTGTTGGGACAATAAATTAGACTAAGAGGGTGTTTGGCTGACAACCTAAAACCAGGTTTTGGTAGACAAAACTTGGTTTTACCCCAAAACACCATTTTAAGAATGTTTGGATGACATTGAAACTGGGTTTTTGCTAAAACCAGGTTTTCATGAAGGCATGAAAAACTGCCTCCTGTAAGATTAATTTTTACCTCTAAACTAAGTTTTTCACTTATTCAAACATCCAATCCAAGTTTACAAAACTGAGTTTTTGACCAGGTTTTTACAAAATTTAGTTTTCACAAAACCAAGTTTTTTGAGGGTGTTATCCAAACACTCCCTAAGGCATTCTGGAGTTGCTCTCTATTTTAAACAATAAATTAGTGTTTGCGAGCTTTGTCGGCCTACAAAGTGCAGCTCCATTTCATCGTTGCTTCTATAGAGCAGATCCCCGTGACTATTAGATTAAATTTGCTGGTCAAGGCAAATGGCATTCAAAGTGATCACTATCGCATCTTCACAGTCATAATTAAGACAATGGTAAACCCATCCATCCTCCCGCCAATCCAGAGCTGCACCTTAGCTAGGGAGCTACAACAAACAAAAAAACGATCAGTTTTTATAAGTGATCGACAATTTTCAAGCGCCAAGGAGATGACTTTGTCCACTGCTGTAAATCGCTCCTCAGCTTTTCGACAGACGAAGCTGCTTGAGTCTCTGTGCTCGTTCCCTGATGTTGGTTCAGCTTCAACCCAGGTGAGTTCATACATCTATTGTTCATGGACTACATCACGATCAGAAAGTTCAGCAGCCAAAGAGCCACGCATCAATTTTACTGTTGGCAGACAAACAGCAGAAAAAGAAAGTTCTAGTTGCTTTCCATCAGTGATCTAGTAGGCATTTATTTCTATTAATTTATGGATTATAAACTGGCAGATAAGGGAAAACATTATTTACATTTTGTACACCATATTTGATTGATTGAACATGAACTGGCTGACAAGCAAAATCTAATGTACATTCTATGGGACATCCCTAACATCTATATCCTGTTAGCCACCCGGACTTCCATTCCGTGGGAATAGCTAAAGAGTTTCGCCAAATTGAACATTTTACAGGAAAAGGAAGTCAAGTCTGGCTTACAGGCATCAAGTTCGAACAGCCAGTTCATTCTTTTAAACATACATTGTTCTAAAGGCAATCTCAGAGATGCAAAACCATATTTTCTCGGGGGAAATGTACATTTCAAATGACATTATATCAAAATTGACGCTAACCAAGGAAATTATTACAACAATTGAATGCTTATCCCTCAAAGAATCACCTTAAAGTACACAGTTTCCAGGAAAGGGTGCTCCAGTGACACCATTTCCATGATCACTAACGTGACCATGGAATGCCGATATGAAAAATGTTTTAGCTGCGACCACATTCCTGACGATTCAATTGATCATCCCACTTCCAATTCAATTTGTGTTTGGCTTGCTGGCAACGTATCCATAATCTTAGGACCTGGAAAGGCATCATTACTGTTTATGCGCATTGAAGCAACCTGCCCCAGCTCTACATCACCATGTTTTCTGCAAGTGCTATGTAACGACTTCCAAATAGTGGTGTCAGGCTCCACAGGCATCGTAGCTACAAGCTGATGAGCCTCATCAAGCCTGCCTGCTCGACATAGCAGATCAACAACATAACCATAATGTTCAGTAGTGGGCATGATATTGTACTCATGAATCATGCAATCCAGATATCTGCAACCATCATCCACCACACCAGCATTGAGGCAAGCGCATAAGACACCAATGAAGGTAATGTCGTCCGGCCTCACCTTCTCCATCTGCATTTCATGAAACACATGGATTGCATCTTTTCCTCGTCCATGCACTCCCAGACTAGTGATCATCGCGTTCCATGTTGCTACACTCTTCTCCGGCATCTTTTGGAACACACGTACAGCATCACTTATGCTACCACACTTGCTGTACATGTCCAGTAGAGCAGTCCCCAGAAAAACAGTCAGCTTATATCCATGCTTCTGAATGTAATCATGCACCCAATTCCCCAAATTTAGGCTCCCAAGTTCGGCACAAGCCAAAAGAAGGCTAACAAGAGTGAATTCATTGGGCCTCACATTGGCCAGCTGCATCTGGTGAAAGAGCTCAAGCGCTCGGTGGGGCTGCCCATTTCGAGCATACCCATTTATCATGGCAGACCAGGAGACCACATTCTTCTCGGGCATGCGCTCAAACAACACCCGTGCGGTCTTGAGATCTCCACCCTTCGCCAGCCCAGAAACCATGGTGGTCCAAGAGACAACGGTTCTGTGAGACATATCAACAAACATTCGGTGTGCAGACGCCGTATCGCCAGAACTGAGATAGAGATTTGTCAAATTGTTCTGCACGAAGGTGTCCGTATCGAACCCCGCCTTGATCGCACGGGCGTGAACCTCTTTCCCCTTGTCAGAGGAGCCGAGGACGACACACGCCTTAACGACGAAAGGGAAGGTGTATTTATCAGGGGAGACGCCCCTGGCAAGCATGAGGTTGTAGAGGAAGAGGGCATCCATGGGCGACCCATTGTGGGTGTGGCCCCTTATCATGACGTTCCACACGAAGGCGTCGGGGTCAGGAGTCTGATCGAAGACGAGGGTGGCGTAGCGCATGCTGCCGAAGGAGACGCACAGCTGCAGCAACTTCGCCAGCAGCATGCAGTCGTCGGCGCAGCCGCTCTTGATTATGCGCGCGTGCACCTGCTTCACTTGCTTCGTGCTCCTGCACCTCTTAAGGAGGGCCAGTCCTGCCCTCCGGCCGAACTCACGATCCCAGACGACGTACGGCCGGGGGCTCCCGTCCCCGGTGCCTGCGACGCACACGGCCATGGCCTTAGATCTCCCCGCTTGAACTCTACCGCCGAAATTGATGCCGAAACGGATTCAAAACGCCGAACCCATATGCTTCTGTTTTCCCACCTCCAAATTCATTCCTTCAGTAGACGGCAGCAGAAAATCCGTGCAGGGGAGGAAGGTGGGTAGGCTTCAGATGGAGCCAGCAGCCATATCGGTATCCATCACCCAACCGGCCAATCCTTACGAGTTCTGGGCAACAAAATTGTAATTTGAGGATGAGTAGGAGGGAGAAGTACCAGAAAGACCTCCAATTCTCGCACTGGTTTAGCCTTTCAGGAAATTAGGAGGCATGTGGGTATTTAGCACATCATCCAAAAGAAGATCAGGATATGTCGCCTGTGACACCCCCGTTTGTTTCCGGCCGTGTAACCCGCCACTAGAACCATCCCCCTTTTTTATGACAAATTTGAGAAGAGCATATCCTTAGCCTTGTTGCAAGTTGTGTAAAACGCCACTTCATCTGAGTTCGATTCAGGCTCGCTAGCTACTATAGAGACTTACGTGATGTTGGTGAACTGCACTAGAAATTTATGTGATAATTCGCTCCATATGTGACGAATGAGTTAATCAGCGACACCTTTACAGGGCCAGAAACAAAGGACGCTTAAGTGAGCACGAAGCCATGATAAAGTGGAAATGATTCTCCGGATTCCCTACAAAACTATTGATAAATACTTTGCCATTACGAAACCAGCTTCCACAAACGGTGTCGTGGTGTAGTTGGTTATCACGTCAGTCTAACACACTGAAGGTCTCCAGTTCGAATCTGGGCGACGCCACTTTCCCCTATTTCTGTTCCCTCTTTACGTGTTCTTATTGGCGGTCAGGGTTTTGCCATTTTTGCTTCCTTTTCAGTTTTCGCCGTTCTACTGCTCTTCTTACACACGCCCTGTATGGCGTGTTTGCAAAGCTGGACTTTAATTTCTAGGTAAACGAACGAAGTGTTGTTGGTCCTTTTCTCCTCTTTGATCATTTTGAAGGCGAAGAAAACGGTGTAAGAGTGGTCTTTTTCCACGGCGAGGACAACCTTTATTTGAAGGGAAACTAAAAGATCAGCCATGGCAGAAACTTAATTTTGAAATTAGTTTTTGTCGATGGATAGGGTTAACAAGAAATTTGAACAATTACCCTACGCTTTTAAGCCTTTCTGCAGCATTTTTTAACACACTGTAATGTACTCATCATTAGTTAAATGAACATGAAAATTATCAAAGGTAGCAGAAATACGCACAACTTTTGAAGGGATAAACAAAAACAAGCTCAGGCTTCAAATTTTTTCAATTAACTGGACGAGCTACGTAAAAAAGAGCTGACTAAATGTAAGAAATCCAAAACCTAAGTACGTTTTTGTCACACCACCAAAAGTTGCGTTAACTTTTTAGTATAATGTTCTTTGTACATAAAAATTAGAAAAAGATGTTTGGTTGGAAGTCCCCATAATTATTTTCCTCTAGGAAAAACTACTATTTTGCTTAATTTCAAACTTGGAAATCCCGTAACGGAATTATAATTGCATATTGTTTTCGGCAATTTCGTTGCAGAGATAAATTTATCGAGTTACTTTAATTTTGACTGCAATGTGGTGATCATTATGCTTGCAAAACTAGAAATATATTGTTAGACCAGTTTATTTAAGTGCGGGTTGCAAAGTCCTAAGATTTCAGGAATTTTAAATTTTTTATCTCATTTTATTATTCAACTTGGCCGAAGGATCTGAGGGTGTTTTAGCATGAAGATTGCGTTTATATGATTTTTGGACAACACCTAAAAGGATGACTGTTAAAATGTAATTGCAGTGAAAACTAATTTATTCAGAGACCAAGCTAAGATTCACCTTATTGTAATGACTATGTTTTATAACCCATCTGTATCATTTACACAATCGTTTTTAACAAGATATCTTCTTTATTTCACATGAGTGATTGGATGAAGTGCTTCTTCAAGATAGATATCCAAGATTGACTGGTTCTTCTTCCCGCACACAGTTTTAAATATTTAATGTCTCCACAACTTCCACCACAGCTATCCTAGAACCCGGCCGTACCCAGATGCAATTTGGAGTTATTCAATTCCAGAGTCCACAAATATGAAGAAATAGTGGTTACAGCTGACCGTTCTCTCAGCTGCTTCCACGTATATACCAGCACAAAATTATTAGCTCTTGCTTGGCCATGAAAAGTAGACCAAGTTGGGACACCTTGATCAGGTATCTGAACATTTCCACCACGGTCCTTTTCTACTATTCCCTGCAATCGTCACAGCTGAGGTGTCCAAAGCAATTTAGTATGAGAAAACAACAAACAGTTTCATTTGCATAAATATATCCATGGTGGTGCTGGACGGGGAGTTGTAGTAGAGTGTCTTTCCTCTCACCTCACCCTCTACATGTAATTTAGCTAAGTTCCTTTACTGACGGCACTTCGCCTGGTGGTGAGAGGAGAAGGCACACGGATGAAAGACACCAACCATGGACGTGTTCATCCCTGAAGAGTATGTGCTCAGACGCCGAGAGGAGGCTAAGAAGATGAAGGCGGTCGACAGGAAAGTCCAAGAACACCCGGCGCTCGTGGAGAGAGGAACGAGGAAGGATCTGCCCAGTCTAGTTGGATGGTATTCCTTCATGGCCACCGAACATCTCAACTTAGCTTCGTCTTCGTCTGGTGCACAATGGCTGGCTTCCTCCCTCGATGATCCATTTGGTTGCTCCGTGCAATAGAAAAACTATGTCTGTCCTCCCCCACGTTTGAGGAATGTAAATGATCGTGTCCCTTCGTTGTTCTAACAAGTGTACCTGTGGCACCTTGTCTGATGGTTTCTCATGCTCCCTTGATGCCCTTTTTTGTATATTCTAAATGATGCATCGGGTCCCCAAATTGCCTACCGGAAAACGAGTGGGGGATAGAGAGGGGGAGATTTCCTATTCTCTTTCTCTTGTGCTGTGGATGTTCACACTGAGAAGTTAAGTTGAATTAATCTCGCCAAGCGACCAAATGACCGGTTTCTCCCTCTCGTCTCAAATCCTGAACCCTAAAAACTCCAGAAGTTTGAATGTTCATCTTCAGACACAGGAAAGTGCAAGACCATAAGACTTCATTAGAATGTCAAACCTCTGACTGAGATCCGCAGTGATCTCACCGCGGAAATGCTCCTCAGTGGTCTGAGATCGTCAAAGATCTCAGCTTTCATGGATTCCAGGTCGAAAACAGCATGCCTTTGAGATCTGCTTTAGAGTTTTTTTTAATGTTCATTTAAGAGAAACCGCATCCAGCGTAAAACCTTCAAGGGTATACACATCCAAGATTATGGCTTGCTTTAGGCCTGAATTGACATATGGTATATCATTAACTTAGGTCTTATGCTTGCCACTGTTTGCAGCTCAAAGGAATAACACACCAATTGCTGTTTTCCTTCCGTCTCAAACCAGCGGAGGTTTGAGGTGGTTGGAGAGCGGGAATGATACACTCATCTTGCTAGAGTTCTTTAAGCCTGAGGTCTATTTGCCTTCATTGGTACTAAAATAGATTCCACCAAAATTCATTTATGTTTTCAGATGTGATGATAATATTTGCATAAACGCTAATAAATAAAAAGAAGGATTTAGCAAAATAAAGTGAGACGATTGACTATTTAATTATTGAAGTTCATATTTGACAGATGTCTGTTACATAGTGTCTAGCAATAGGAAAAACTCATCAGCCTTGACTTTTGTACTCAAAAGAAAAGTAAAATAAACAACAAAAGCATGACCTGCAAAGTTTTGGGCGTCAATATCAGTTGATATTAAAGAGAGATTAGAAGTTAATAAATACACGCATCTATACTTATTTTAGTTATTTAAAGTTTCGAAAGTATAGACAATTCTTGACCACATCAAACAGCTTATAATACTAGTTTAATTTATTTCATGGTTAAATCATGGTTTTCATAAAACCATGATATGAAAAAATTACATGGACATAGTATAACTGAAAAATTATGAGTTCTTTCAATTGTTGAACTCTCCAACTTTACAATAATATTTTACGGTCTATACAACAATTAGTAAACGATTCTTTTCTTTACCTTTGCTTTTTTAAGTTCTTTTTCTCATTTGTTGATATTCATGCAGCTTTATCACCTCACTTGAAGAAGCCCTGAAGAACTTTGATTATGTTAGTTCGCAACTTTATCCATGCTCACAATCCTCTCATCAAACTTGAAGAGTTCACGCCTGTAATATTAGAACAACAACTTCAATTAGACCTCAAATCATCGATGAAACCTGCTCTAACACAAATTGGAACTCAACCTTGAGCTATAATAACTCCCACAATGGCCACAAAAACCTTGATGCTCCGGGTGTAGATGAGAAAATAAATAAATAAATAACAATTGCACATCTTGTAACTTATAAGAACTGGACGAAAGGAAAGAACATGTACTTAAATTATATTTGAAACATACAAGATGAACCCTACTTATGAATATGAGGATCGATTTTTATATCTTACAGGGTCCTGCCTTTATAAAATATGAAAATTGCGCTATAATCCCAATTCACCATACTCTGTCGTGATTTTAAAATAAAAAAAATGCAAACTATATTCTACTGCAGTTTCTCATTCATTAACAATCTCTATTCGTTTGAAGTTGACTTCACCATCGTGACTCCAAAATCTTTAGCTACATAGTTCAGATTAGACTTCTTAACTGGAGATAATATTCGTAATGTTTTTGCTGTTCATAATTTACTAATATGTAATTGAATTGATTGGCTTCTTTTATAGTTCGTTCCTTATCAACACCAATTTTCCCGGGCACCCGCTTCAGGGAACTTGAGCTCTAACGTTAAGGCTCTTCGCTAATACCTTTTTCGTTTTTAGCTCAAAGAAGAAAATTCAGTCGTACAATAAAGTGGCTCTAACGCTTGTAAGCCAGTAAAACTGTATAACTACACTTAATAACCTCGGAAAGAAAGAGGTACTACATGATTTTTGTTGGAACATAAAATCCAATTTAGAATAGCTGTAGCGCTACATAAACCTTAAATGCCTTTCTGGCCATCCATTCCTGAGGTATTACGTGGGTTATCATAACCCACAAGCTTGGGAACATACTAATTGGCTGTCTATGTTTTATAAAATGACTACGTTAGACCACAAGTTATCAAGAAACTATGTCGTTTTCTCTAACAATATAATCAAACAGAACTGCTAACATAACAACTACTAAAAGACTTAAGCGGCTAAATAAGGTCTACCAGTTCTAGAACAATACATTAAGATGTTTGTCTACTAGACGGTCTTTACATAACCTCTTATGGCATGTTCATATGTAGTATGTACCACCATATCAAGTTATCAACATGATTATTTCATATCATAATTTTGCAAAAATCATAATTTAACTATGAAAACAAACTAGCAGAACAAGTTGCTTGACATGATGAACCAGTGTTTTTACAATCCAAACTACCTTTAAATAGCTATAAATAGCCTAGATAAGTCTTTTCAAACTCTACAACTTGTATCATCTGAGACATTGAAAGATGCAGTTGAAACCCAACATATTGCTCAGAAGTCAGAACAAGGACAAATATGACATTACACGTGACAATGTCCACATCTTTGCTGCCATCTCTGATGAGCTCTAGCAGCAGCTTCCCCTATGGGACAAGGAGCAATCTACAAAGTAGGAGAGCTCAAAGCTCAACACTCTACTGATGCAGCTAGGTTGGAGCAAGCAAGAACACAGCTAGATAGCAAAAAATATCTAATCCAAACCTCACATAATCAGTTTTTCCACCACAAGAGCATGTGCTTGATAGAAAAAGGAAATTGTTATAGATCACATCAACTTTGAGCATAAGAGCATAAAACTTAAGTGTCCTTGCAGAAACTAACCTTAGTATTCTGAACAGCAGAAATATTGACACGCATGGAATCAAGCAGCTGAAATGACCCAACATAACAATTTTTAGCATCGTGGGCATTGATGATTGACCTTAATGATAGTTCCAGATCTGGTCTCAGATGAATGGACATGCTTCAGTGCTATCAAGCTATTCCCAAACTAAACGAAAAAGTAAACCCAAGAAACAAAGTGGTCAGTATCAAACTTTACACCTTTTAGAGAACCATTTACTGGGAAATTTAAAAAAGCAAGTATGAGATCAAACATGCATAGTGCACACACATATTTACACCATAGTAAAAAATGTGTTAAAAACTCGAAAAGTAAGTCAGATGAAAAAAGGTAAAAAACATGTTTTTTTAAATGACAAAGTGAAAAAAAAGTATTTCCCTTTTTTTTCATTTTGGATTTTTTTTCAAGTTTTAATGTGTTTTTTAGTTTTTCCTTAAGTTATATTTTTCATGTTTTTTTACATTTTTAAATTCGACATTTTAATTTTCACATTTTACAGATCTTTTTTTAAATTGTTTTGACATTTGGCGAGATTTTCTCTAGATTTTCCCAAGAAAAAACAACTTGCCTTATTATACCCTAGAAAAAACTCGTTTAAAACCCAGGCCATAAACAATATTTGTGACTACGATTTAGAACAAGCAACTTATTAATGGCTGATTAACAACCACGCATCAGTCATCTAGACAAAGAAAGAGGTGGTAGATTTTGTGAAGAGGCCATGGGAGAGGGAACCATGTGTTTTGGATGGGTATAAATGTCAGAAAGAGCATAGATTTACTCCATGCAAGTGGTGTGAATTTGTTGTGTAAATGTGTGTGTGTGTGTGTGTGTGTGAGAGAGAGAGAGAGAGAGAGAGAGATGGTCATTACATACATCTCTTACGCTACAATGGGGTCATCAAGAATCTGCAGAGTCGACTTGACTCCAGAGCCTCTCAGCATAAAGCTTGTCCTCTTCTTTTTCCTCTGTGGCACTCTCAGTTGCCTCAATAATATCCTCATCTTCATCATCGATCATATCTTCATTCATGAGATCCTCCTCTCCTGACACTAGAATAGCCATTTGCTTCTCTAACTCAACAGCACAAGCTTCTCTCATTGCTTGCATTGTCGCTGGCCTATCATTGACTTTGTACTTGGGAGCAGGCACCACAAATGGCAAAATTATGTTATCAAAAACTAGATTCTTCTCAATATCCCCTTTAGTGGTTTGTGGAGGAGGGACAACCAGAACAAGACCAAGCTCATAATTGCTTATACGAAGTCTGGAGCCCAGAACTGAGCTACCGATACTAACCGATCCTGACTCAGGAGAATCCATCAGAGGATATCCCCAAGCAGCTGCACTCAAATTATGTGAGCCAAAATATATCCAACCAAAGGATGAGGATGTAGTCTTATTCCAGAAGCGTCTCCGTGCTACCTGCAAGCAGTGAAGGATGGAAGCAATAAGGAAGAGCACAGAAATGATAAAAGCACATGTTTTCTGCTAAAATACAGGAAAGTGGAACCATGTGTTCCAAGATCTTAATCCTGGGTTTTGAGGGCATCCAGGCATCCTTATGCATTAATGGTGGATTCTCCAATGCATCATCACATGAAACTGTTAACCTCTCCTCCAATCCTCTTACTACTCGTCATGGACAATCAAATCCAAAAGGCAGCATCTAAAAATACAAACAAAATTGCGAAGGATATTATTACCTTAACATGCATTGGGTGGCCCACCCTTTCACTTGGACAGGGAATTGCATCATACAATATATCTGCAGCTCTTAACCTTTGCCAGGTTTTCTGCAAAAGTGAAGCATAATATATATATATATATATATATATATATATATATATATATATATATATATATATATATGTCATAGGAAATCCAAGAAACATATGAATAACAGCAACTTTAAGGTTGTTAAGCAAATAACAATACCTCTGAGAAGGAAAGCAGGTGACGGTAGGGCCAGATTCCAGTTGCCCCAAGTTTCACCCTCTCCATGGTAGGAAAAATTATCTTAATAGATGGACTGTGTGACTCATGCTCAGCATTCCAGAGCCCCCACTGTAGAGTAAGAAAAAGAAGCTTATCATACAGACTGGGAGAAAAACAAAAATGGCCTTTGAAATCTTGGCCAGAAATATGAAAATGCATATAAAATTGTACCTCTGGGTCAGATTCTTCAGAATCAAGGGACTGGGATGACCTTTTCCCAGCTGCTGTTGCAAATGCAGCTAAAAAATGTGGATTAAGTGACGAACCAATAGAAGATGCACCTGAACAAGAAGGCAAAAAAACAAGTAAGAATGGAAAGCTCGTTAGCTGCTTCAAGTAGCACAGCTGGTACATGATACCAAACTTGAAAGTGGGCTCAAAGTAATCTTATGATGGACTGTGTAAGAAGCTCACATTTTTTACCATCACTTGGACTGCATAAACTTATCTAGCAAGAAAAATTTGGGCTTTTCTCCAGTTCATGATAATACTACCCAGTTGCTATCAATTACCAAGTTCCTAGATATTGTGATGGGTAGTTTACTGTTTTGCCAGATAGCTTGGTTGATTGAAGAAGTTATATTGGATACAGAATCAACGGCGATAAAACTTGCATGGAATTTGAATCAGTGACAAAAGTTTAAAAAAGAGAAAAAACTCGCTTACCATATACAAAGTCAACTTCTTGTGAATCAGGCCATTGGTACTTTGATAACACCTTATCATGAAACACAAGAGCAAGATATAACATATGACTAAATTAATTGAGAAAGATGAAAGTTTTCAATGTTTTATCATGGTCAATAGTCAAAAAGTCTAACGTTTAACACAGAAAAATACAAATATGTTAATCATAAAAATATGCAGCAGCCTAAAATTTTAAGAACATGTAAAAAAACCAAGCTGAAGTTTAGGATAGGAGTTGAGGACCAGGATTTGAGAACCCATTACTGAGAAATAAACAAGGCACAAATGAAATGGAGCAAAAATAAAAAATCAAGTCAAGGAATCATATGTGATGACATATTATGAAAATGAAAAAACAAGGAGTTATGTTAGGAATATGAAACCCTAGTCACAAAAACTGAAAAACCACCTGACTTCTGAAACAGTGACAAAGGGATAGTAGAATATGAAAAATGAGAATCACTAACCATTTGATTAAGGTGATGAGGCGGCTTACAAGTTATTGTATGAAAAATGATTTGGTAAAGTCAAACTGCTAACTGTCATTCAACTTTGTAAATATCTACTTCTGAGGTGGCAACTTATTAGCCAATAGCCATAAATGTAAATTGATTGAATAATTCACAAACAGTTCTTATGATCCTCATATTTCATGGTCCTCATATTTCATGGTCTTCCTGTTCTAATTTCTGTACCATATTTGAATATACTATAAGTCTATAAATACTCAGAAAAAACATGTTAACTCTCATGTAAATAATTTTAGCTTGTCCATGTACTTACTCTATTTCAATAACCAGTTTCAGGCTTTCAGCTTCTTTTAACATTTCTTAAAGAAAAACTCCAAAAGGTTAACGGCACATAATTCCATAATTTATTACTAAGATTTTGGTGAGTTAATAACAGATCCAAACAAATGCCCTCAGAAAGTACCTCACATGCAGGAAATATACTAGACATATTTCATTAGTTAAAAATGAATTTCACTTGCCCAAAACTGTGCGAAAAAGAAAAGAAAATTGTCAAAAGGAGCACTAAAATATTAGTGATTATAAAAACTACACCTACTTTTTGATACAGTCAACAGAGCAAAAACGACCATTTGGACATTAACCCTAGGTTAACGTGAACTCAAATGAGTTAATATGATAAAAGGACCACCATAACCTTAACGAAGACAAAGTGTAGATTCATAGCTTGTATTAGCTTTGTTAACTACATCCAAAATTGAAAATACTATTACAGGATTAATTATATCCAAATAACTTAGTTTTTCTATTAATATTTAAATTTTAAAATAACTATGCAATCCTTTTCTAATTATAGAAAGTTCTTCGAGGAAGAGGTAATTGCATTAACAAAATAGGCATATTTTTCAAATTTTTACAGAGTAAAATGCTAAATTTCAATTATCAAAATTATAAAAATAATCTTAAAAATCTGTTTAATTAACCATAGAAAAACTAAGACATGTTTTTAACAATATGAAAAGGTTATCTGTGTTTTTTATTATTGCCAAATTGCCAATTACTTAGCGTGTGTGTTAAACTCTCACTAAAGAAAACGAGCAACTGCAGGAAAATTTACATCAGTTGTGCTTTCATCTGAAGTTCAAGTGACATGAAATGGACCAAATCGGTATTCAAGTTGAGGTTACTATTAGAACTCAATAATGTAAATGGGCTCTTAGGGTTGAACCACTTTTCTAACAAACAAGATACAACTTGGCGTGAGATGTCCTCAGTATGTTCATGAGAAGGTAAAACAGATCCAAAAAAATCAGTAAATTATAAGTCAAAAAGACTACTAATTACCTAGAACAGACACTTACATGCATAAGAATATTATAACTCAAAAAGACAACTAAATACCCAGAACAGATACTTACACGCATAAGAATACAAGACCATTATGAAAGTTCCAGGACATAAAACTGTGCAAACAACCTGCTACTTTAACAAGCAGCTCTAGTATTGTGGGAATGGTCAGAAAAACCTTTCCCTTTGAGGGGATAGGCAAGCTGTAGACAGGCAAACTCTTACTGCTCTAGGAAAGTACTGAATTATTGACTTTCTCAAACATGAACGTCTTAAGTTCAAACTCTAGCCGGATGGCCAAGCTCTCCACATTCAGACAGACTTTTCATATTAGAATCGACCTCAGAATACCTGGATCTGATTAGCATGTAGAGCAGTAGAGGTGTCTTGGAAGACCAGGGACCAACAAAAATTGATGGCAATGTATCAGAGAACCAATGGCTTAGACAGTTTACCTCATGCAGGCGCCAGATGCCAAGATTCCTTTGGATGGATGCCAGGAGATAACAGATGGCAACAACATGCTCATGTTGAATCAAATTTGAAATTTTGAAAAAGTTAGGCCCCTAAATAACATGAGCATCACAGATAGTGCATTATTCAGGTGAGAACTCAAAACCCCATGACAGACCCAAAAAACAACCACAATGAACAAAAACTTGCATAAGCTTAGACAGATAGAGGCTGAATGACATGCCTGTGAGACATACAAAATAAGTTTCACTCTGCTGTTGCATCCTGACAATGCAGCTGCAAGCACTTGTTGAGGAAAAATGTATGCAGAAAATGAGAAAAGTGAAGCATCACACAATGGTGCCACCCACTTTGCTACACTTCTTGGGAGAAAACCAAGTTGCAGATGATCTGTTTCAAAAGAATGTCACTGAATCCAATTCTCTAACCATTCTGTGTGTGTGTGTGAGAGAGAGAGCGAGAGAGAGTGAGCGAGAGAGCACAACCTTTCTGCAGAATGACAGTGAGTTCAGACTTCTTGACGCCAGGCATAACTGGTATATCATATGTAATTTTGACAAGAGGGTGAACCATGATTTTGTTCTTCGAAGCTGTTAGCCAGCCTCTTATGTTAGACAACTCATATCCAAATGATGGAATACCATTCCATATTCCAAACAAGAAGTACTGAGACTCTGAATTGCATAATTCCTCAACAAAGACCTCCCTACATATAATAACCTTAGATGGATTAAGTACAGTATAGCATCTTGAGGATATTTTATGTTACAATTTTGATAGTTGGTAATGTCGATTTGTCAATGCATTATATCCTAAAACCTAAAACTGTCGTTGACAGCTGCAAATATACTGTTAAAAGAACACGGTGGTGGACAGATGCAAGCATAAGGTTATCTGCAGCATCAAGCTGCACTTAGTATTCATTCATACAAGGGAATAGGGGCATCAAATTAAAAGCCAAACTTTCCAGAATTCTAGACAGCCCTTGGGTGCTTGACAAAGTCAATGAAAAATTGTGTCGCATTAAAGTACAAGCTGTCAAAAATAGTGTGGCTCAATGGACAGCCAACTATGGATCAACAATGACTCACCAACTGGGATTCCTTACTCATTGTGAGTATCAGATGCAGAAATCAAGAACTGATGGCATGGAACGAAAGATAAAAAGGTGCAGCAAGACCATTAGTTAAAGAAGAAAACCTTACAAGAAGAGGCATCATTCTCTGAGCATTCTGCTGGATGATTAATGATGACACTGACAGCATTACAATCTGCAGGTATCCAATGGTTCCTTTGCAAAATCACCTCCAACATGCCATATGCATTTTCTCTGCATTTCTGGATGATACTAGCAAGGGCCTTGAGTTGCACACCTCCAGGATCAACCTTAGCTTGAAACCGATGGCTTAAGCCCACTAAAGATGCTAGCACAGAACCAACAAATTTTGAACTTCTGGTAGCAGTCTGATGTATAGGTTGAAGTTCCTTAAAGCAGAATATGTTACCAAAATAGTCTTTTAGAAAAAGGAAGGCAAACACATGAAATTTTTTAAAGCAGAAACAAAAAATCAATAGAATAGCAAGTCATAACAAATAGGCATTTCATCCCTGTTGCTTCCACGTGGCAGATTTTACAAAGTATGATTTGACAAGAAAAGCTACTAGGATCGTAAATTGTTATTTCCATAGAAATGAAACCAAACAGCATAAGTTAAAACCAAAAGAAGCAAGTTTTACTGGACATCAGCAAGAAATGCGCACAAGTGCAACTTACAGTGAGAGAGTGAACATGCCCCAGGTTAGATGGAAACATAGACTCGTGTATCCCTGGTATGGATGCTACCAGATGACAAGAGGCCTTTGTAAAGTCATAGTGGCATAATTCCTTGATCCAATATGCTTGGTTTGGTATATCAACAACAAGAGAGGCAATAAATCCGGCTAGCTGGGCCAGAAAATCTGACTTTAACTCTTCAGATATTTTTTCTCTTTCTATGTGTACATGGGTGAAAAGAGAAAAATATTCAGGAGATTTTCTGCGAGGAAAATCTTGCCACCATATGGTATTTGTCACAGTATTCCACTGCCAAATTGCCAACGGATAGATTGTTAGTTCATAGGAAGAAATCAAGAAAAAATGATAAAAAAAGAAAAGTTTAACAATGCTGGAAGATGATTACAAATGATGGGAAAAAAATATTGGTTATAAAATAAAAAGGGAAGCAGTGACAACTTGACAAGCTCAACCCAACCCACAATTTAAAACATGCCATAAGAACATGAGAGTGGAAAGGTGAATGCAATCATTAGATCAAAAGGTAAGTTCCACTTTGTACTAAAAGCTAATGACATTTGATTAATATAATTGACATCCTGACTCATTCATGAGATAGTTGTTAAACAGAAATGGGAAGGTGCCATCTCAATGCATATAACCAGTGGGATGTATATAGAACTCTGTAGCAATTCTTAGTAGGCCACATGTTAAATCATCACATAATACTGATAAACTGATACAAACAGATAGACCTTTGAAAAATGAGGATCACAGTGAAAGAAACAGCAACTGAAGCCCCACTTAAGTAAAACAATATCAAACTGGGATCCTCAGGCAACAGTGTTCTGATCAGTAAAAAACTAAAGAAACAGCAGCAATATCAAATGATAATACAGCTGAATGCTGATAAAGTTACCAGACAAAAAACACACATATTTTTCTTTCATACGGAAGATAACATATACAATGAAATTATATTTCAAAAATCAAGAGTATGTCAGAAAAGAAGCAAAGTCCAAGACTGCCATCTTCAAAGATCCACATAAACTGAACACCTGTTTTGGAACTAAATTTGCAGATGTGATGATAACACGAATGCTCTCCTCCCTTAGTAAAATAAGCAACTTCGGATGATGACATGCAACTCCTTTCTTCTTTTTGTCCTTTGCAATGGCAATTTCATCAGGAAATGGGGGATGCCTAAAAATGTGAAATGACCACCATTAGAAAAGTGTGCAGTCAGAAACAACCCAAAAGTGATTAGTCATCATTTGAACTACTAGTCTATATTGGATATGGTTTCTGATAACAAAGAGTAGTCACGGAAAAAGGAGGAACAAAAAATAATGCACTTACACAACCACCAAATTTGGATATTGAGAATAAGGTTGTGACCATCTCTGCTCATGAACTGGATTCCAGCATCTCTCCGTGTCATGGCATGCGACCGTTACAGGTAAATTGTTTTGGATCTTACAAGCAGAAAGAAACCTGTAAAAGTTGATAATGAACTTTCAGTACTTACATGTATAAACGCAGGTTGTTCATTGACAAGGAATTGCATATATTTTCACTTGAAAATAAAGGGTAAAAATAAAACCATAAAGCAAGGAATTAGAGCAGATGAGAGAAGCAGACTAAAAGGCAAGCAACTGCAGGTACGTTGCTTCACTGAAAACTGCAAAAGCCTATCGCTTTGTACATGATTCAAATTTTTTGTCATCCACCACTATTTCATTTTATAACTATTCTTAGAGAAAATAGATTTTTAATGATAAACTGATATATAGTGCCTGTGCCACCATCCAGCAAGGTCACATGAATGATGTTTTCAAGACATTGGTAACCTTTTCTTTCATATTATAAATTACACGCAAGGTCACATGAATGATACTGTTAAGATGTTCACGACCTTTTCTTTCATATTCGCAGGCAGGTATACATCTATTTGAAGATATTACTTTTGCAGTGCCACGTCCTTCTCCTCTATTGGGTGACAAATTTAGAATTTACATCAACAAATGACATTGAGGATTACAAGCACTCTGATGCCTAAGATCTTAATATTCTTTCATTTTCACAGAAGGAAACCTTACGGAGATCTTCCTGGTGGACAAGAGATGGGTACTCAGGGACAAATGGGACAGGGTAGGGCAATTGTGCAGCACCCATGCCGGCATTTGATGGTTTCCCCCGTCATCACGAGGGAAAAAAATGAAGAGAGAGAGTGAGAGAAAAAAAAAAAAAAAACCTTTCGCATAAATAAGGCCAAAATGGTGTGTTACTGGCAAACCAATGGACGAAGAAAACATCATCATAGCTACAGCGTTCAGGGGAGACAAAGACTAAGAGTAGAATGAGATTACAAGATTTTGCATTAAAACTGGCAAGACTGAAAAAAAGATAGCTACATTTGGGACGAGATACAGGAAACATGTCATACCACGAGATATTACTTGTAAAAGTTGCAACAAATATGCGTGAAAGGCTCTCAACAGGGGAAAGTAGTTCTGGAAGAGAAACCGAGGCAGGCTTGTCTGTTGAACCAACGGTCATAAACTCAAGGCGGTTCAGGAATAGTGTCTCGCCATCTGATTCAGGAGTATGTATGTCTTTATTCCGTTTTAAGCCTTCAATGTTCTCGTTCATAAACTTGCATTGTCCATCAGCAAGGGAAGGCTCACAAGGAATGGATGAAACACAACCTACAGTGTTCTGTGCACTCACAGTCCTATGATTCAAGAAAATTTTGTGCTGAATAGCACTCTCCGTTCTTAACCTCAGTTTAAATGCATCCCCTCCGATATTCTTTGCTAAAAACAGATTCATTACATTATCTACATTACCACCGTAACTGGGGAGAGAACGTTCTTTGCACTGATTCGTTCCTGTGACAAGGATCCTTGTATTTTTTCCCATGCAATCACCTAGGATGGAAACTTCGCGTATTTCACATGAACTTTCGAAGCCTTTTACTCTCTTGGTAATAGAGTATCTCTCATTCAGTTCAATGTTCATGTTAGGAACTTCTGTACACCTAACTAGCTCCCTTGAAGGAGAAGATCCAAAAGAACCTGTGTCTGTCACCAGATTTATTTTTCCGTGCTCAATAGACATTAAATCGCAGGGAATTAAATCAGTCACCTTCGGAATAACATCAGGACCCTTGAAGTGTTTATATGTACCACGATATGCTGTAGGTGGAAAACTGCCTTCATCGAAGGCTTCTGCTTTACCTAGCCTACGACCAACTGATGCAGAGGAATTCCCGAAATTATTATTAAAACACATAATGTTGTCCAAATCTTTCCTTGCCAATCTGCACTTTTTCAAAAGCAATAGCGCCCTTAGTATCAGCTCTCCATCAGAATACGTCCCGCAGAAATAACCACGTTTGAGTGAACGTTTTTCACATGTTTTAGATAAGATTAATAAGTTACTGGTGCCCATGAGCCCCGTAGCTATATCTCCACCAGCGTCACTGATCTTTGATTCAGCATGCAGGGCCAAGTTACTGGATCCTTGGTCTACTTCAAAAAGACCGACTCTTCTTCTTCTATTTGTAGTCTGATTATAATGTCCAGAAACGTGCACGAATCTTCTGCATAGAGAATCAATACTATCCTGAGAAAATCCAACACCCGATAACATCTTTTTGCGAGATATCACCTTTCCGGGAGATCGCGTCCTTGAAAAATATAATTTGGAGAGCCTCTCGTAGACGGACTGCAAACACTGCAGTCGCATGGAGCTCTCACCACACCTCTGACAACCTGGTCCGCAAATTGACTCCGCATTGCTTCTGGTTATAATTTTATCAGCGAAAATAATACAATGGACAACGAAGCCAATGGGGCTGGAGCGGCCACCGCAGACAAAAGACACCACATCGCCGACGAATAACTGAAAAATGGCACGCCCCTTCAGCTTAGAACCGTTGACGTAGACGCCGTTCAGTGAGCAGTTAGATCCTCTTCGCGCCGCGCTATCATCCCCTCTACCCAATCTTTGCTGCACCTTATCTATCTCCAATTCGGAAGAAGAATTAAGGGCTCCGTCGATTATGAAAACCTTTCGCTCGTAACTATCGAAACAAACCTGGCAATGTTGCCGGCTAACACGACGATCCCTGAAACAAAAATCGCAACAACTTTTTCCCCTGCCGAAGGTGTAGACCCTATCCGCGCTCAAGCAAACAGATCTGTAGGAGCGTCCGGAGGAGGACGAGACCAACGGAGAAGCGGTGGCCCTCAAGTGCAAACATTGGGGCTCGCGATGATAGCGAGCTCTCCCTTTTTTCGAACAACAGGCAACAGGCGCTTCGCTTTGCTGCCTCTTGTGGGTTTCTCTCACGGACATCAGTGCCAAAGAAGAATTTTACACTCGGAAGAAAAATCCAAGGAACGATCGAGGAATAGCAGAAAGAATCATGCGTGAATCAGATGTAGCGATCGACGGATCGATGATCGGATAACGAAGATCTCGACGACTCTAAAATTGGAAGAGATAATCAACTAAATGGGAATTTAAATCCAATGGGAGGGGCGCGGAACTGATGAGGACAACAAACCAAGTTAGGGCAGAAGTCGAAGCGCCGGAGGACTCAAAAACTGCCCTTCCCGCCACGCCCCACGCGGGAATGGAAATTGCTCCTTTCCCCACCACTTGTCCCCTTTGTCCGTAAAAATGCCTCAAGCAAGCGATCTCGAATTTGGGGTTGATCTCCACTCACTGCGCTGGACCTATCAACCAAACTAGGTCTTGGGTCGGAGCTGTGTATCACTAGAGTCATTTTATGAAAACGATGGGCGTACTCGAACGGAGAAGTTTGAATACTTTTCTAAAAGAAAAAAGAAATCCACTTAAATGTTGCGCTTTCATACTTAAAACGAATATGGTGAGAATGGTTTCTAAATGGAATAGGCAGTGCTGTTGAATACATCAAAAATTTGAAAAATTTTATAAAAATAATATATATATATGTATATAAACATTAATTTTAGAATTATAAAATATTTTCAAAATAGTTAAAAATAAGGGAAGGCATCGCAGATACCTAGCCTGGAAAGGGTAGAACTAAGGTCTTGATTTCATCTAACAAGCCCAAAGCAATCAGGCCAAATCCGAACTAATAAGTATCTGGACTGTGTCCGACAAGGCCCTATAACACACACATATATATATATAGCTATAATATGCTGTCTGCATGTTGTCGTATAACTAAATAATTAAAATCCAATGATTATAAATGCCATAAAACCGTCACTAAAGCATCACAAGTTATTGCTACATCATTAACCGCTGCTAGTGTTTCGTGGCTAAAGATTTTTAGTGACACGTTTTAAAAAAATTAACTATCCGGCAACATTTGGCAGCTACCTGGTATATATATATATATATATATATATATATTAAATATAAAAAAACTTTAGTTATAATGTATAGCCCGGCTGGGTGGATACCGACAAAAGGCTCAGCTAGGCAACCTCTTTAATCCGGAGCGCGGCTGGATGTCCGCCCCTAATAAAAGAAAAGTGTGACGCCCTTAGAATAGCTGCAAAAGTAAATCGGTTTGCCAGTATTTCAATTTGAATCAATTAACTCAAGCCGACTCTAACGTTGGCTTAAGACTACTTGATTCTAAGTATTCTAACATTGAACTAAGATAAACAAATAGTGTTCGTGCCTTTGTTGCAACATGTTTGCCTTGGGTCTGAATGCGTGCCTAACCACAGGGCTCCGGACGAGTGGGATTCATGGCCAAAGGAGGGCCTGTTAAAATAAAAACAGGAAGAATAGAAAAGCCCTCAAAGTTCGACGTCTCTCGGTTAGGCCTTTTGTCACCCCAAATCTCAAGTTATGAGTGGCTGGTCTAACGTTAAATTTCCTCTCGAATTCATGATCCTATTATATTATACATTTGAAAACCGCAGGCTTAAGATCTCTGTGTTGCCAAATCCATGGATTTTTTGTTTTTAGGACAAAGGGGAGAAAGAAACACGCATGTCACTTCTAGAAAGATTCGTGTTGTAGTTCTTGCATCTTTCAAATAAAGGACCCAAGGTTGGGTCTCAGATTCATGATTTTGAGAGGACTGCGCACAGATTCAAGCCGCAAGAGCACCCAATTTTAGAATTGATGCAAGAGAAAGGTATCAAGAAGAGAGCATCTCTTTGGACAAACGGCTCTCATAACAAATCCTTGTGCTCTTCAAGTAGTATTATGCTGGCAGAGGGGAAGTGGCAGTGTGCAGCACTGATCATTGGACTGGCTTAGGGGAGCACCTTGGTGAGTGATTAACGAAAGCAGAAAAGCAAGCGGAAGTGCTTTCTTTATAGACGATAAAGAGGAAACTTTCTCGGGTTCATGCAGGCCAGTGCTCTTAAACCCTCAATCAACAGGGGAAACCACATATAAACGGAAGTGCTTTCTTTATAAACGATAAAGAGGAAACCATCTTGATGGCGATTTCTCATCTCTGTTCAGCCACATACAAATAAAAGAAGCCCCTTCTCTTTTTTTTTTTTTTCTTCTCGTTTAAACGGTTTTCATATTATTCTCAGCACAGTGATGGCACTTATTTGCTACAGGGCCATGAATTGGTACTTTCAACTGCGGGGGGGAGATACGTTCTCTCGGACCCAGATGTGTTGTCCCATCGGCATCTACCTTTTCACGTCTCTCTTAACCTGAACTAACCAAATCGTCAAATTGGGACAAAAGTAGAGGACGTAGAATATACACCGGGAGAAAGGGACTCCTTTTGCATGGACATCTTTCACCAGACACACCGAGGGTGCCCACAATCATATCTCGGGGAAGTGTAGGGCGACATTCTTCTTAAAAGAGCTTAACAAGAATGTAGCCCTCAATTATGTGCTAAAAGAACGACGCTCGATGTGGAGGGATTTATGCTTCAATTCTTGGCTTTAGATGCCCGCAACAAGCTACCGCCTTTCTTCTACTGAATCAACTTTGAGGCATCAGACCATTAACTTCAGTAGGAAGCACCGATCACTGCTTTCTTATGATGACGTCCGTAAATCCCGTTAAGGAATTTATTAACGCTTAAAACCCGAATATGTTACGTTAGTGATCGAGCCGCACAGTGTCACAGAATTTAGTTTTCACTCGATGCTACTGTATGACGATGATATACCGTTGTGTGTGTGGCTCAGCAGTGCTAGTTTCTGTCTTGCTCAGACTAGTAGCCGGCTCACGCCCTTGTTGATATCCATGATAACGCATGACAAATGGCTGCAATTTCCCTTATTCTCGAGTGGGTTGGTGCAATAACAGTTGGGGCAAGAGAAAGTTGTTGACATGCAAGTTGAAGCACGGTGATGGACGGCACCCTGAAGTACTGAAAGCAAGTCATATACTCCTAATAGGATAAGAGGTTGGGTGAAAGCTTCAACCTTTTGTGCACGGAGCAATGAAAACCCTAATCACCTAGAAATTTCGCTGCCATTTTCACTAAGATCGTTGTACCATGTATATCTTATTAATAAATTAAGGAGAGACATGAAAAGCGTCGCTTTGTCTTCGCCATGGGAATTGATCTGCCGGTATTGCTTGGGTAATAAAAATCATCTCATCATACGAAACCAGTATCCCTTCATATTAAAATCCAATTGGTGCTCAAAAGAACCCCAAAGGTATCTAAACAGCAGGCACTAATATAGGTCAAATGAGTTAATTTTTCCTATCCACCCGTAGAACATCTGGAATTGCTCCTCAGGCCTTTGTTCCGATCCCATTAATCTTCGGTTTAACCCCTCAGCAGTGCCAATAAAGGGCAAAAAGAAGGAACAGAAAAGGAAAAAGGAGATAAAAGAAAGAAAGCTTGGAAGCATCTTTAGGATACATCAATCGTCATAAAATAATCAACCACGCACCAAAGCTCACCAACTTTAATTCGTTGGTCGTCGATGAAAATGCCCAAAGGGTACTATGCACTACGATAGGACTGATCAAGGCTAAATAAACTATGGCAACTCTTTCACGGGACATGACCAACTGACCCTTTGTAGTTGTTGAAAGCCAAGAGAAAAATCCATCCAGCCATTGCCAGCAGCCCGATATCTAATACCAAAGCTGTTGAGTGGAGAAGAAAAAGCTAAAAGGGACTACATACTGAAAAGAAAAACCCTTCTTTTTCCACTGCTATTTCCTTTTCTTTTCTAACGTCCTTGGCGAACAAGCTGGCTAATTCTCAGCTAGCTTCCCCGAAAAGATCTTAGTTGGAAAAGTTCGATCTAACAGCCCGAACAGGAAGGCATTGTGCTGTTGTGCAATACAGCCATTGAACCAGTACAACGCCATGTGCCCGCCAGTGATGAATGCTCTGAATGCAAAATCCATTAGAGTTCTCAATTGCGTTTGAGTCAACCACCATTTCAGCAGAAGCAAGTTTGAAGCATCCAATTACTCAGTTTGAACCAGACAGTGCTGGAAACCAACAGGTCCTTGCAAACACTATGTCCCCTGTTTCGACTTGCCAAACACCAAGGATCATACTCTACTCTCCCAAGTTGGGACAAGCATAAGATCTCATCTCTTCTGGTTCAACGAGGACTTGGTCTGCTTGATGAGTGTTTTGCTCAAAACTGCTCCATCAGCGGTGAAACTCACAGCAATCTGCATTTTTTGGCATTACCCTACGTGACGCATTCAGCATAACCACCCAAACATAAAGATGATTGCACTTCGCAAGAAAGAGCATCTAATGTTTTTTCACCTGGGAAAGTAATATTTGAATTGTTGCGAATGTAACGAGCAGGTTGTGCTTTAGTTACAGAGACTGTTTGGTTACAGTCGTCTTCTTGGAAATATTGAGAGTATCTCCAAATGCTCAAAATTTCGTATCGGAAGCTAGTTTTAGGAAATCATTCGAATTTTAGCAACAGCCACTATGTACGATCGTTGACAGGTTCGAAAGAGAATGTTGTTTAATTTGGAAGAACGACATCCGTCAGTATCGAATAGAAACCATAATACTTTGTTACTCCAGCTCTTAAATCGTAAACCGGCATCCAACCAACTCCACGACCCACGCGGTAAAGCATTGATCCATAACAGAGAGACCAGACATTTGAAGCTTCCCGTTCATTATTATTTTATTTTAATAAGTAATTTGCAATCCAACAACCAAAATGAAGGCAACAAAGGCAAGGACGAAGAATCAATATTAGGTTGTTAATAGTATCGGTTAATTTTTACAATCAGCAACGTACATGAGGAGACTGTGATACCTAACCTATCTAAAGTTGAGTGTGCTGCAGCTTTTGCTAGTTCTAAATAAAAGAGAGACATTGCATTTTGGTCTACAAGAACTAGTCTTACTGACAAAAGGATAAGAACAACCAACCAGACTGGACGGCTAGCTTCCCTTACATCAACGTGCAACTGCCGGTGTTCTCGTCGTTGAACATGTCGGTATTAAAATGAAGATTTGCCGGAGGGTAGGCAGGTGGCGGGCAATGGCCCGGCATCTCGCAGCAAAACGCTTGACCTGGCCTGTAAGGGTGCACCGCATATGGATCGACCGTGTGATAGTGTACCGTGTATTGAACCACACTGGGATTGAAAGGGTAGAAACCAAGGCTCTCTGGTGGAGGAGGGTGGCTCAAATCCTGCCTAATCTCCGTAACATAGCCACCGTCCTTGGCTGATTGAACAACATCACAAGCAGTGGTGTCGCCGGTTACGGAGGCAGAACCATCCTTATCCTTCTCTGTATTCTTTCCTTTCTGCTCGCTTCCTGCATCTTCTGGCTTTTTCTTCTTCTCTTCTTTGTCGCCACCATCCTTCTGCGGGGACGGCTCTGCCTTGTTCTCATCGGAAGAAGGCTTCTGCTTCGGGTCGACCTCCGGCAGCAACTCGACAGGCTTGCCTGTCTTCGCCAACTTCTTGACGAGGACATCAGGATTCAATTTGCTATCGCCCTCGACCGTCACCTTCTGCTTTGCAGAATCCACGCTCACCCTGTATACCCCTGTCGATTACCACAACCACCACCAGAAACAGGCACCCACAAAATTTAGTCCAAAATTTTACTTCTACGAGCATCCAAGTACTGGAAAACTGTTGGTTTGAATGAGGAAAACGAAAATCCATGAGAAATCGACCTAAAAAAAAAAGTTGTTTACGTACCATCAATGCGTTGCAAAACCTTCCTCACTTTCCTTGCGCATCCGTCACAGTGGACGGCTACCTTCAGTTCCCACTTCTGAAGTAAAGCATCAAATGTATCAATAATATTTCAACCCATGAAGAGAGAAAAGTTGAAAGACGATTGCACATATCAGAAGGGATTCCAAATCCGCACCTTCAAGTCTTGTTGGTTGTCCATATATCCTTCTGGCGACGAAGCAGCTTTTGATGCTCAGACTCGACCGCGGAAGAAGGGAATACCCGACGAACGCAACCGAAGAGAGAGAGAGAGAGAGAACTGGAAGACGCGCCCTGGGCAGAGCACCGGCCCTTCTCTCCAAATTTATAGTCTCGGCTGGAGCTGAATAATGCTTGGGTCCCGCGACACCTAGCTTAGACCGAGGGGCGATCGCTCGACTGGCCATATTCCCCAACAAAGCCTCCCCTTTATTAACGTCTGTACACGTGTGAGAGGATAGAAATTCTGACTGTCCCCCCATTCAACATGGAATATTTGGACCAATCAGCTGTTATCTTTCGAGAAGAGTTTAAAACTTAATGCTCATTCATTCAGAAGAACAGATCGACCGGCGAGCGGCTTGTCTGCGTTCGCACCAATCTTTACCTAAATGTTTTTATTTTTCAACTAGTTAGCGAAAACTATGCCCTTTTTCATACGAAAACAAGAACTTTCTGTGTTTTTATGAGATCACAAGTAAAAGGTAGCTACACATATAAAAGAAAGTTTCCTTTACTTTTTATCTGCCATTTCCACGACCAATAGGCCCGCCTAGATCTGCACCTTAGAAGAAAATTTTCGAGAGTCAAGATTTGATCTATCCCCTTCGACTCAGCACATCGTTTTCTCTCAAGCTTTTGACCGACACACAAGGATCATGAATCCTTCTCATTTCAAAATGTTCTAAGTCCAAGCCATGTCATGCAATCAAAAGTGGTGCCTGTCAGCTTTGACGATCATAGCAATTACAAGAATATGGAGAAATAATTAAAAATAATGTAGAGGGACAAAGAGGCCGAAGCGCCGCCTATTGTTTGAGACATGCATGGCCGGGGCCCGGGGTGATAGGAAATGCGTGGATGGATGCCTTTTACACTGCCAGTGCGTTCAGTCGATCGACGACTCAAAAGGATGAGAAAATTAGGATGCCGCTGCGTCTTCTAACTCCCTTAATGGCAAAGGAAACGCGCGCTAACTTTAACGAAACGGAGGACGATCGGGCTGTTGACTGCTCATTGATATTACGTGGCCATTAGTCAGCAGGGAGAACACCTGATGGAGGTGGAGCCTTTCAGGTTAAGCCGCGGCCTGCTTTTTCATGGTCAGCCTGGTAGAGGAAGGACGGGGTGCCTCAGCCTCATCTCACTCAGCCAACCAACAGCGTCTCTCTCAGGCAGTGTGTAGTAAAACTAAAAGAAAGAGGAGGGCATGCAAACTTTGCGGAAAGAAACAAAACCCGAACGTTCACACGAGACGTAGTTAGTCAGAACTCGTATTCGCATTCGCTTTTTTGCGGATGAGGAGGTGGTCAAATATGTTGTCTGTTTTTAACTTTGAGGGCTTCATAAAAAAGAAGAAAAAGTGTAACAGCAGAGGAAGGCGGCGGCGAAAAATTACCAAATCCGAAGATGCATGGGAATCAGCAAGTTATGAAAGGGGAGGAAGGTGGCACCTGTGAATGTAAGAGAACCCTGTTTCCAAATTAACTACCTAAATCTTTCTGTCTTCTTCACTTCTTCGGTTTTCTTTTCTTGGTGCGTTAGAGAATGAAAGTGAGAGAGCATCGCCATGGATACAGCCAATCCTGCAAATCTAACCCAAAGCTGTTATGTACATGAATTCCATTTTTCACGTATAGTGGATTGCTGAGGCTTCATTTCAGCATGTACAGATGCGATCTACATGATCAACAGCTTGTTATAAAAATATGCCTTTTAATTCATAGTGTCTTAGAAAATTGCCAATTATTCCACAAATAACTCAGATTAACTAAGTAGAGCACATCTACTTGGTTAAATTTGATACAACAGCTTAAAGTATTGGGATTTTAGGTACATAAGGCTTACACAAGATCCTAGCTCCCTTTTGACTTCGTGTCTGTCCTTTTCTTGAGTTATTCGCAGGTTCGGTCTCCAAATGTCCGAGTTTGAACGCCTTTCTTCTTGTTGGACGACTCCACCGATTTGGCTATACGCGACCATATTCATCTTTCATTTTTCATTTTTCACAGAACGGATCCGAACAGCATCCGTCATCCCGTGGCGACCCATAATTATCAGAATTATAAGCTAGGCGAATCAGAAAGGCATTTCCGCGATCTCTTCACTCTTATTCGCTATGTACTCAATAATGGGCGCAAAAAAATGCATGTTAATTAATTTCAAAAGCATCATTATGCTGCAGTCTTTGATTTATTTGTGCCGGTCATTATATTGCATTTTTTTTGTCCGTGCAACTCAAGATGATACTGTGCGCCCTTTTTGTCATGGTATGGATGAGTGTCAGTTAACGGTCACATTATATAGAGTACGACATTAATTAAAAATACTTTATGAGGCACTTCAAGAAGAATCAATGCAAGAAGCGAGTTGTTAATTATAAGAATATTCTAACACATCATTTAGAAATATCAGTCGAGCGGAATGAACCCTGTTTGGCGATATTTAATTAATGATATTCTATAGTGCCGTGTTAGTATGACAGGTGTGCGATATGCGTGTCAAATGGATCGAGGGTGGGCATCAGTTGCGTAGCTTCAGAGCAGTTTGGAGCACTCTACGCCTTGCAGCAAAAAAGACTCTGCTTGCAGGGGGCGATATTTTGAAGAGGCCGAAGCATTTTCTTTATATATATATATAACTGTTTCAAGATTTGATTGGAGAACCAGCAACCGATCAACTAGACGATTTACTGTTTTAGTAAGCAATTGGCAGTTCATTGTCGAGCTAAAGCCTCCCATTCTCCAGTATTTGAGAAGGTCCAGAGCTTAATCAATGCTTGACTAGAAGTTGCCATTGCATTCAGTTGATGGGCAACCATCCACTGGAACTAATAACCAACTGTCTACCTGAAAAAGAAATAAATTTTGAAAAGTTTTCCAAAAAAAAATGTACTCCACAACGTTCAAGGAAAATAAGCTACATGTGACTTAAGTCTCCAACAATCATTGGAAGCAACGCTATTCTAACTCTCACACTGTCACACACATGCAAGCAGGCCCGCCCCTATGCAGTGCGCTCGCGCGCGCGCGCACACACACATAGTCACTGGCTAGTATCACTCATGCAACGCCGGAAGAAGAGCAGCCACAAGCCACAGAGAAAGTGTTGGTGTCCCCATTCACCACCACACAAACATAATCCTCTTCTGTGCTGCCGCCGGAGCTTATATAGTGGCCCTGGGTTTTGTACCCACTCGAAAGCACGGCCATTCATTCAACGTGAGGCTATCCACAACCTCATCCCTCCCTCCCCTCCTCCTCTCCTCTCGCTTCCGCCACCCGTCCCAAAAAAATCCTCCTCCTCACTCTCTCCCTTTCTCTACATATCTTTTCCTCAAGTGAAGCTCTCGCCCCTGCTCTTGCCCATTGTCCCCCGGCGAGCATGGCGTCGGCTACTCTCTCTGTGGCCTCTGTAGCTAATGCCTCGGTCCAGGTCTCCTCTCTTCTTCCCTTCGATTCCATCTTCATCTTCACCTCCCCTTTTCGTTTTTCCTGTCTCGCCCATTCATAATTAACGGTTGTGGTGTGAAATGTGCAGGCTTCTGCCAAGGGTTTCTCGGAGTTCTCGGGGCTAAGGAGCTCGGCATCCTTTCCTGTTACGAGAAAATCATCAGATGACTTCCTTTCTGTGATCGCATTCCAGACTTCTGCGGTTAGTGACACCAACTATGCTCTTTTTCCTTTATCCTTTTGCCATAGCTTTTACTCGAATTTTTTATGACCACATTTCCTTTTCTTATGGATTGTAACAATCACCATGTTTCTGCTGCTCTCTGTCTTACTCTTCCTTGTGTACCATCGTGGTAGCAAGTACTAAACACTGCATGGATTTCGTGTGAAAAACGCTTTTCTTGGTGCCAATGGGTCCAAGTACTACTTGTCTGACTAGTGACTATACAGCCTTTCCTTCGATAGAGGGCGTGGGTATTGAGGACTCTCACAAGCCACCCCCTTCAGAGCAAAATGCTGCACTTTTAGTCTCTACCTAGCCGCTCCCCTGCATGCCCTCTTTTGTCGGTCCAGTGTCCTTAGGACACTGGACCAAGGAAAAGAATAGGTGCCACCAACTTGAGAGCCACAAAAGGACACTGGACCAAGGAAAAGAATAGGTGCCACCAACTTGAGAGCCACAATCCTGAAATCAAGTCATTCTCTCCAGAGCGAACATCTTTTCCGTTACAGCCATTTACTTTATGAAAGCGTCGAACAGGTCCCGTGGTGCTCTGTTATGCTCCATCAAGCAACATTCTCGCAAACGCTATAGTCCTACTTTCCTGAGCCTTGTGGAGCTCAACCGAGCAAACCATAGTCGACCAATGCATGCACCAAAACATTCAAACATTCATATTGGCAGTTGCATAAGTTCTGTGGTCGCAGAGTTTGTCAAGGGCATAACAGGTAGTTATGCATGCTATGTGTTGTTTGGGTTGCCCTGTCTCATACATTGTTAGCTCTTGGAAGTACATAATTGTTTAATAAACCTTCTTGGAAGCATGCAACTGTTTAAACCTGTCTGCTGCATTGCACAGTGGGCATGCAATTAGAATATCTGCATCACGGGCATGCTGTGGTGCTCCTTGCTCTGTAGTTTAAGTTCTGTTTGTTTGGATTTGGAAGATTGGCGGGTCTGGGTACAAGAAGGGAGTGGCTGAAGCAAAGCTTAAAGTAGCAATCAATGGCTTTGGAAGGATAGGGAGAAACTTCCTCAGGTGCTGGCATGGACGCAAGGACTCGCCCCTGGATGTCATTGTCATCAACGACACTGGAGGTGTCAAGCAAGCATCTCACCTCCTCAAATACGACTCCACCCTCGGAACCTTTGAGGCAGACGTCAAGGCCGTCGGTGATGATGCAATCTCCGTCGACGGCAAGGTCATCAAAGTTGTCTCCAGCAGAAACCCCCTCACTCTTCCATGGAAGTAAGCACTCGGACGACCTTTCTTCTGCAAGTCTTCTCCGAAATATTTGAGCCTGAAACTCATGCGACAGCATTATATTCCCTTTCTGCTTTATTTTTCTACCTGATTCTTGCATTGCTACAGTTTCTTTTGTTAGTTCCTAGATTGAGCAGCAGTCCTGTGAGTCTTGTCTGTTCTATCTCCCATCAATCTTCCTTCTTCGCAGATTAGGACAATTGTCTCTAATGTCCCTTCTGTTAAAAGCATCATATACTGCCTCACCTGAACATAGGCACTTGCTAGGTGCCTTGGAGTTGTCACACCTTGTGTTTCACCTCTAGCTTCAGTTGTAGGTAGTGCTGTAGAAGAGCTGATCTGAGAAGCCATTACTTCCACGGTTCGAGTTCTGCGTGCAGCTTCCACGCCCACACGTTTACATCTCGAGCTTGAATACTTGGTGGTTGAGCTTTAAGCTTATAGAATGGGGGGCTATTGTTGTCATTTCGCCAAATTAAAGATGTAATCAGGAAACAGGATCGGAACTGGAGGCTTCATTGGCCAAAATGAAGGCAAACGTTGTTCCTAAAGCTGTTTTCTTCTGTTAGGAAAGAAAAGATGGCATAGATAAATCGCAAGCGGATGAGCTTTGCTGAATTCTATCCAATATTTGATCCACTTCAGCTTGACTTTGCTCATCACCAGTGCTTTAATGAGTGAGTTTGAGCGGCGTCGTGCTTCTATTGAGCTGAATCTAATCTCAGCTCAATGGGGCTTTTCGGTTCTGCGTCGCCCTAGTTGGCCCGCGAGTACCAGGGATGACACATACATGATTACCCATTGGCAGTACTATTAAAATCTAGATTTCCAAGCAGGGAGAATTTATACTGTCCTTAGTAGTGCCGATGGCTCAGTTCATGGAACACATTACGATAGATTCTGTATTTCACGGGCCACCATCCCTTGATCGATTGCTAGATCCCATCCTTGAACTAATTCGATCTGAAGGAATTTGAAGCATTCGTTTGGTTCCTGCCCAGAAATTTGACAAAATTATTATCAATAAGTGAGATCCATGTCCAAAAATTGGCAAGAGAATTTTCTTAGCCAGGCTTTTAGAAAGGAGGCCCTTGCTGTGTTACCTCAATCTACTTACTTGATGGCTTTCCTGGCTAGATGAGCTATGTTCTGACGAAACAACCCATTTTGCGGTTTGTTTTTTTCTTTCCAACTTTTCCAAGGGAGATGAACATCGACCTGGTGATAGAAGGAACGGGTGTGTTCGTGGACAAGGAAGGTGCAGGGAAGCACATAGAGGCAGGGGCGAAGAAGGTGCTCATCACCGCCCCCGGCAAGGGAGACATCCCCACCTACGTGGTTGGCGTGAACGCTGATGCCTACTCCCACGACGATGTCATCATCAGCAACGCCTCCTGCACCACTAACTGCCTCGCCCCCTTCGTCAAGGTCCTCGACCAGAAGTTTGGTGAGTTGTCGATCACAAGGAGAATTTCATGACAATCATCTTTACGGTTGCTCTGTTTCATTCCTTCCTTTAGAATAAAGTAGTGCGGCAGAGTCTGCCGGCAGTTCATTACTCACCGCAAGTGAGCCTGGCTTGCAGGCATCATCAAGGGGACCATGACGACGACCCACTCCTACACGGGGGACCAGAGGCTGCTGGACGCCAGCCACCGCGACCTCAGGAGGGCCAGGGCCGCAGCTCTGAACATCGTGCCTACGTCTACCGGCGCGGCCAAAGCCGTGGCGCTCGTGCTCCCGACGCTCAAGGGGAAGCTGAACGGAATCGCGCTGAGGGTGCCGACGCCCAACGTGTCGGTGGTGGATCTGGTGGTGCAGGTGCAGAAGAAGACGTTCGCGGAGGAGGTGAACGCCGCCTTCAGGGAGAGCGCGGACAAGGAGCTGCAGGGCATTCTGTCGGTGTGCGACGAGCCCCTCGTGTCCGTCGATTTCAGGTGCTCCGACGTGTCGTCGACCGTCGACGCGTCGCTGACCATGGTGATGGGCGACGACATGGTGAAGGTGATCGCCTGGTACGACAACGAGTGGGGATACTCACAGAGGGTCGTCGACCTCGCTGACATCGTCGCCGCTAACTGGAAGTGATGTCAACCGGTGCAGCAACACCCAGTGCTGCTCCCATCAACTCCTACCGCCCCTCTTAGAGTGAGACAGAGAAAGAGGGAGCCATGAATTTAGATCGACCTCATTCTGCGGGCGTTCTCGCAGGTCTGCCTTTGCATTTATTTTTTTCTTTTTTGGCCAAAGCTCCTCCACCTTCGCCTCCCCATCTTTCTTCTTCTCAATTCTTCTTTTTTGCTTTGTGAAGTCTTTGCTTGGAGAGTCCCCACATTTCCCTGTTCTCTGCAACTGTATTGATTATGACTTAAAAAATAAACTCTATACTACTCTTTCGTCGGCTTGGCCAAACCGCATATTTGCATTGGTACTCCAACTAACGAGCAACACTACTGAAAATACAGTTACGCAATTCGCTTCAGAAACTACAGGAGATGCATTAGAATAATTACGAAGCTGAAGCCCTTTTTTGGTAGAAGCTAACTAAAGCTTATGCTATACAAGAAGTGAATGCCAAACTCTTACATTCACACAAACATGGATATATCTGCTTGTTTAGATACTCGCCTTCTGCTGTATGAACGTGCCCCCTTGTAACTCGAGTGTGAATGCAACACTCCAATCACAAAGAAAAAGAACCAAGCCGACTTTTAGGAGGTTATACTAATTCAAGTTGAAAACATGCTAGTCTTTTAAAATAACTCATCTCAAATGAGCGTCTTCGTTGGCTCGGTAGCCCTTGGTGCAAGGCTGTGGAATCTGATAAGTGCATGTTTGTTGAAGGCCATGTTATTGATTATGGTGCGAGATGGTCCATCTATTTGGTAGTAGTTTTTAAGATCAGACAGTTGGTGATGTGGGTGACATGGAAGTTTAGAAAATCACGAGGTAATTCAGAGGAATGAGATACTCCCCTAACCCGGGAACCGACAAATCTCTATCCATTGAAAGATCGGTTGGAAATGTTGGATGCTTGGCAAGCCCGAGTTCTTCATGCACTGCTTGGACCCATGTTTGTTGATCGCTTCTTGATTTGTGGGTGGGTCGTTTTGTTTCTCTATTTGACTTACCAAGGAAACCTGGCGTGTAGGGAGATTGACGGTAGCTCAAAAACTTTTCTAACGGATGGGTAATTACAGAATAGGTGACAAATCTTTGAAGTATTTAGGAGGCTGGATGGTCCAAGACGGTGTCCTTATTGGAGGTTCAGAAGGATGAGATTCAATGGTCTCCAAGTGCATCTCATTAGGTACTAACGTGCTGTCAGTGGGGTCCATTTGGACCTGATCACTCAATGCTTTCATGAGCGGAGTCGATGTTTTCCTCTCTTTCTTCTTGGTTACTATCACTATGATGGGTAATCATCACATCAAAGTCTTCATTCTCAAAGATATCCGCAAAACTATCTTGTCATGGTTCAAACTATCCTCCTTCTGGCTGGTATGGTGAGAGAAAAAAGGATGATTTTCATCAAATATAACATCTAGAAAACGTGAATATTGGAACCATTTGCAATAGTAGTAGAATTTGACTAGTCATATATGAACAATTATTAAGATTATTGCAGCTCATGGTCATATGTTCACTAGCTTCGATGTCTACAATCTAAAAATCTGTGTGAGGGACGGAAAGGCATTACCTGTAGAATGTTTGTGGGAGTTAATTCTGGCTGAAGCGGCAATAGCACCTTGCAGAACTTTGGCATGATTTTCGTTGATGTTTTGGAGGAGTTCATTTATTTTTTACAAGAGTTGAGGTAGACTTGTTGCATCTACATTCTTGGCCGCAACAATTTTACCGATGGTGGTCGAACTTTCCTTCTCCTTTTTTTCTTGTTTCATGGTCGTTGGTTTCCCAGTGAGAAACCAACACCTCTGCTTGGTATGTCCCTCCTTTTTGCAGTGAGAACAGAACCATTTTTAGAGGGTTCTTCTATTTATGTTCTCCATTTGTGTCATTATCATAACGTGCAACTTGTTCGACATCACTAGAGTTCTCTTTTGTGGAATCAGCTTTTAGAAGCATTATACATTTCCTTCACTCATCTTTCATCAGAATGAAACAAACAGTACTTAAGGATGGCAGTTATTGGCACATCAAAATTTGGCTCCGGATGTGCTCATTTTCTGGGCCTAAACTCATAAGAAGCTCCAAGATTTTCTATTGCTCACACACTTTTTTGCTCTTCTAAGAGTAATGGACACGTTGACAAGAAAATCAAGTTCATTCAACATACCCTGAAGATCTCCTAAATGGCAGCAGAAATTCTGGCTTTGCTTCTTGAGATTCCGAATGCCTTGCGAGAGTTGATACAATGTATGTTATGTCATTCTTTTTACTAGAAAGCTCCTTCACCTTTTTCCATATTTGATGAGCAGCCTCGGCAAAGAGAAAACCAGAGTTGGGGCTCCATGGAGTTGATAACCACGACATAACAAGGTGATAAGTCAATCTCCATTCCTTGAATGAAAGATCAGTTTCAGTTAGCTTGGGGAGACCATCTATGATGTAATCACGTTTGTTCCTGCCGCTCAAATATAGCATTGCATAATTTGACCATGTCAAGTAATTGCTGCAATTTAGGAGCATGAAAGTGATTTCGTTTGTAGAGCTGGGTTTTCTTCTGCACCATGATTTTTTTCAACCACTCTAGAGCTGGGTTCCATTGTTGAATTCTTCTGTCATGGTGACAACAAATGAAGGTAGATAGCCAAGAAACAGTAACCGATGAACCAAGAGTCTATCACTTTGATACCATGCTGTGATTCCCTTTCTCTTATCATTTAACGAGTTTTATAAGGCATATTTATCATTACTCAATGGAGAATCAACCAAGGCAATAAGCTAATGGTAGACCTTACATAAAGATCAAGAAAAGCAAATGGAAAAAGCCAACAACGATCATAAAATCTTCAACATCCATAAAAATATTTCCACCAAATTGGCAAGAATGCAAGACCCGTTGAACCTGTTGTTCTGGACAGCTTGGACTCTTTCATCACCAATACAACTCCCAACTGTAGGAAGCTTAATTTACAGGACTCGACCCAAATCTTCAACACCTATGTGCACAAAGCAGAGCAAGCTTGAGGCTGAGAAGGGAGCAGCTATAGGCATCGATGCAGCTTATTGTACTGAATTAGTCCCAATCCATTTTAGCATAAGATGAACAAAAATATAGTGATGGTTTGTTTCCGAAAAATCATGCCTAAGTACATTTAGCGGCCTTGATGTAATGTCACTGTACGTCCACGAAATTCCTCGCCCCTTGGTTTCTTCTCTTGGCATTTAAAGACATCTGATTTTGCACTGGTTGATCTCAAGAGAAGTGCTGAACCACTTTGATCGGAGTAGGAAAAGTTCAAATAGCATGAGCGCAGTATTATAAGAAGATATTCAGTTCGCTAAAAAGACTATAAATGCTATTGCTGCTCCTGCTCTATGAGTCTAGGCGAGGCAAGATGTACTGCTATGAAGTTTTAGCCTGATTAGTTAGTTGGTTCTTCCTACAAACTGCTGCAACAGTTTGATGAAGAATAGTGCAAACAGATGACAAGCAAAACCCTAATCCAACTAGCGTCCCAGATCAAAATCCAGAACTAAAATAAAATCCCCAACAACAATTCAAAAACAAAACAAATCTGTCTGTCCAAGACTCCAAACAAATGTGAAATCTAAACGGCTCTGTGCTGCGCCTGTATGTGTGTGTGTGTGTGTGTGTGAGAGAGAGAGAGAGAGAGAGAGAGAGAGAGAGCCCACAAAATGGGAATTGATTGAAAAACAAGTTATGGTGAGAGAGAGAGAGAGTTATGAGCAAAAAAGAGGTATCCTTGTTTTTACATTTATCTATTTATTTATGCAGGTTGGTTGCGTTCTTCTTCCAGCCTAATGGGACGTCTGATATGTTAAGGACAATTATAAATTATCCTTCAACCGTCATAGATGAGACGCCAGCTTACATTCAACAGCCAACTTCTCCAATGCGCAATCACAGTGATACTAAGTGTATCTAAGCTATAACGTCTCTCATGGACAACTATAAATGTAACATTAACATGTGTCAATATAAATAGACACTCACCCCACACGTCAAGGGTGTGAAAGTGAGGCTTTTCTCCCATCTTTGCTTGATTCTAATATGGTATTAGAGCCATATCTCTAAAGAGTGCTTGCGTTCATTCATCTTTTTCATTATCTGCAATTTTAAGTTGGATGTGTTCAAACGATTTGTTGATTTCAAATCTATTGTTGAAAATCAATTACAAGAGAAAATTAAAATTCTCCAATCAGATAGAGAATTTACCAGCACTCAATTCGAAAGTTTTTTGGTTGAGCATGGTATTTTCCATCGTTTTTCCTGCCCGTACACACCAGAACAAAATAGATTAGTTGAAAGGAAACATAGACATGTTGTGGAAATGGAACTTTGCATGATTCACTGGTCTAAAATGCCATCTCATTTTTGGGTTTATGCTTTTCGAACAGCAGTTTTCATCATAAACTGCTTACCCAAAAAACATGGCAGCCAACAAACGCCATATGAGATCATATTCAAACATAGACCAGACTACTCTCTCTTCCTAATCTTTGGTTCTACATGTGATAACAGATTACAATAGACACAAATTGGACCCCAAGACTAAGGCATGTGTTTTTATTGGATATGACATCAAACATAAGGGGTATATGAGCTTTGATCCAAAAGAAAGGAAGACTTATATCAGGCTTTCTTTGATGAAAACAAATTTGGCTTTCAAGGACTAGAAACTGCTAGCAGTCATAGCCCTTCTGTGGACACTTTCCCCGATAAACCTAAACCACCACCATCCTCACCTTCCACCTACCATCAACCAAGGTCCAAATCACCTTACTTCTAATCAGACTTCACAACCAGAACCTCTAGTCCATTTGAACTGACATCCCAACATCATGAACCCATCACTTCTTCAACTCCCTCACCATCATCTCCCCCATCCAACGACTTCATAACTTCTATACCTCCCATAACAGCACCTTCTCATGCACATCGCATGATAACCCGGTCGATGACTGGCCGCCTAAAACCCAAACTTTTTGTCACCATCAAGTCACCAACCATCATCCATACTCAAGAGCATGTCAATTATAAGGAAGCCTCTCAATATGCAGAATAGCGTAGAGCAATGGATACTGAATTTCATGCCCTGCAACAAAATCAAACATGGGAACTAGTACCTCGAAAGGATCATTTTCATGTTGTTGGATCCAAATGGGTTTACAAGCACAAATACCAACCTGACGACACTATTGCCAGACATAAAGCTCGGCTTGTGGATAAAGGTTATCTTCAAGAAGCTAGAGTTGATTTTAATGAGACTTTTAGTCTGGTAATTAAACCCACATCTGTGAGCATGCTTCTCTCCTTAGCTACTCAATTCAAATGGGACACCCGTCAGCTAGATTTTGATAATGCCTTCTTAAATGGCTTTCTAACTGAAAAGGTTTATATGGTGCAGCCTCAAGGTTATGAAGACCCCACCCACCCCACTCATGTGTGCCGTCTAGTGAAGGCTTTATACGGTCTCAAACAGGCACCACATGCCTGGTACATGTGCCTTAGTAACTTCCTTCAACACCTGGGTTTTCATATCTCCACCTCGGATCCATCTCTATTCATTTCTCAAGGATGCAAAGCCTTCGTTCTTGTTTATGTCGACGACATACTAGTAACAGGCCCATCTAAAGAGGTAATATTAAAGGTGATTCGTGAGCTCAAACAACATTTTTTTATCAAAGATATGGGTCGGCTATCATATTTTTTAGGGCTTGAGGTCCACTATCTAAATGACTGCATTTACCTTAGTCAAAGGAATTATTTACTCAATATACTTAGATGCACTCATATGGAAAATGCAAAGGCCTCCACTACACCTATGAGTTCCTCTCTTAAACTTCATAAGGAAGGACTCCCGTATGACAATGAAACTTTCTACCGCTCCATAGTTGGAGCACTTCAATATGCATGCTTTACCAGGCCAAATCTTTCTTTTTCAGTCAATAAAGTCTGCCAATACATGTATCAGCCAATCCAAGATATAGCTTGTGTTGTAAATCAACCTCCCAACCGCTGACTCTCCAAGCCTATGCCGATGCCGATTGGGCAGGCTGTCTGAACGATCGGAAGTCGACCGGAGGGTGTGTGATATTCCTTGGAGGAAATGCCATCCCATGGTTCTCAAGAAACAACAAACTGTAGCACTATCCAGTACGGAGACTGAATATAAGTCTCTAGCAGGAGGAGTTGCAGAATTACTCTGGAATCATTCTTTACTACAACAATTTGGCTTCAAAACAGCCACAACTCTCACACTTTGGTGCGATAATATTGGAGCTCTTTACTTGGCAACCAATCCTGTTTTTCATGCTCGCACAAAACATGTGGAAATCGACTTTCATTTTGTCAGAGACCATATAAGCAAAGGGGCATATCAATGTTCAATTTCTTTGGTCTAATGAACAAATTGCAGATGGTTTAACAAAACAATTGAACGTTGCACTCCATGACCAATTCAGAGCCAATTTGAACGTTTTAGATCACACGATCAAATTGAGGGGGCATGTTAAGGATAGTTATGCTAAGAATTATCCTTCAACTGTTATAGATGAGACAACCAGCTTACATCAACAGCCAGCTTCTCCAATGCGCAATCACAGGGATACTAAAAGATGAGACAGCCAGCTTACATTCAACAGCCAGCTTCTTCAATGCGCAATCATAGGGATACTAAATCTGCAGTTACATGAAGATCCTTCATTTACTGTATTATATTGTATATGCAGGTGTATCTGAGCTATAACGTCTCTCATGGACAACTGTAAATGCATATAAACCATCTTTGCTTGATTCTAATATGATAGTATGAAAAAAGTTACATGGTAGCTTCACGTAAGTTAAATTTTTTCAGAAAAAATGTTTAGTCAATTTCGGTAGTATCTGCCAATGGCCTCTGGATCTACCTTCGGCCAGAACATTGTTGGATGACATGAGGGTTGGAAAGATAGGCAATTGTCCTATTTCCAAAATCTTCCGAAATACTTAGTAATTACTTAATTTAAAAATTGAAAAATAAGCACTTATACATGTGTATTGGTTGTGTTGACACCAACGCAGACACGATGTGAACAATGACCATACATTTCAGGCAAAGTGCTTTTTTCCACTAGAAAAAAAAAATGATGCATTGTACGGGCGGTGAAAATTTTGAAGTAACATAATGCTACCTTACGTCTTCCCTTTTAAAACCAGGAACGAAGTTTTCACACCCGATACATTTTTACATGCAAGTATGCTTGAAGAGTTTTCGTACCCTCCAATTAAAGTAGTAAACTGGTGGAATATTTTGATTTGAGGATGTAGGACAGTAAACTGGTGAAATATTTTGATTTGAGGATGTAGGACGGGTTGAACTTTCACACCATCCAGTTACTTTGGAGGTTAATCAAAAGTCAAAACGCCCCTCAAATCACATTTGTCATGACGAATACGAGTTACTCCCATCTCCTCTCCCCACGTCTGCCTCCCTTTCAACTACTGAATACCAAGTTACGGATTTGTGTATTAATGGCGAGGGGGGCATGCACTCCAAAAGAGCGTGTCAATGGAGTACGTAAATCTTTGCAGTGGTCCTGAGCATGAGCCGCTCGCTCTTCTGCAACACGGTCCTCTTAAGTTTGGAAGAGTTTCATACATCCAATGTCATGCCTTTACCGGAGTCCCCCCAGCTAAAGCGGAGGGAGCTCTCCGTCTTCTTTGTTTCTTTTTTGGTGCAGGGTTTTCTGCATAAAATGTGTATTGTTCCCCAGGTTCTACTGCACTGTTCGATTGTCGCTTTGTGATGGTTGAAAGGTTTGCGTCTAAATGGGTCCTTTTGTGGGTTTCCCCTTCATGGTCGAAGGGTTCCCATCGTCGTGCCCACCAAATGTTTGACTACGCGCATAAGGAGGTTATTGCATCTCTTGGCTCTTGCCCCCCATTTGTATTCCTTGCACCAAACCTGTGCCCCTCAATTAGAGCCTTATATAATCTTTCACAGACAATCCGTTTTTTTTCTCAAACACGGAACTCGCCGTCCTCAGCGCTAGTCAATCGATAGATTAAATGCCAAAAAGGTAACCTCCATCCAATTTTAAATGCATCGGACCCAGAAGTACCAGCGTCCTTTCCCCGAGAACGAAGATGCAATCAAACAAGCCATGTGAGCTGTGCCGTGAGGAATAATTGCATGACAGCAAAGCTTCCTGCCGACACCGTCGGTTTCCCAGCCCATCCTTCTTTATTAACCCACCCGATCACTAACTGTTCAGGTTTTGCATCTTAGATGTGGCTTTTGCGTTTTAGAGAAACTGTGTCTCCCACTTTGACAGAATCCTTTCGAGATGAGCTTTGAGACTGGCTGCACATGACCTACCGTGTTTAAAGTATAACAAAAACGAGAACATTTATGCGTTAGCCGGAGTTTATGACCCACATGCATGTCGAGTCTCACAAACTTGAATTAGGGGTTAAAGGGGATGCTTTTTTCTAGGACAAGCCAGCCATGGCGTCAGCATTTACCTTGCAGATGGCCTTGGCACCTACTTCATCTAATTTATTAAAGCAGGCATTCGCCGCCCCTAGCACAGGTACAACGGGCTGCCACTAGAGTCGTCCAAGTTTCTCGTCTTCGTTTTTCTGACCTGAGACGGCCACACCTAACATTTCTTTAAGACTGTTTTGATCAATTCAAAGTTATGCATTTGGAAGATATGAATTCAAATAAATCTCCCCATCATTGCTTGAGTTCCACATTGAATTCTATATTCGTCATTGGGCCCCGGGAGGGTTGCAGCAGCAGCCGTTTGGTACTGACTTATGTCTATTAATTTTGTCAGAATGCTTGGGAAGTTTAAATATCTTTTTGGCATTTCCCCTTTGAATTGATTGCTTTTGCCCGCATCCGTGGCGAAAGTCCAGTCCATTCCTGGCTTGCCTGCTGACGGACAAACGCTGATGTGGTTATGTTATGGAATCAAATTTCTACCCATGTGAAGTTGCTTGAGGTTGAGCAAATGTGAACTCTGAAGCCTCGAGTTTGGATAAGAACAAGCAATCGGGCTGGCAGACCGAGATGGTTGTCCTGAGTTCATTTGGTTGAGAAGCTGAAATTTCCCGGTCAAGTCTCTCGCAGCCTGGTCGAGTCGAAATCCTTGACCTATCTTTTCTGTGATACGCGTCTAAAAATGTTCTTCGGCTAAACAAAAAGCAAGAAAGGCCGGCGGGGAACAAAATAATCCAGTAGTCAACCAAATGGATGAGGACTAGGCCTCGAGTGAAGATCACTAAACGGATTTCCTTGCATTTCGCCGCAGTGGGCATCCATGGCCGCACTTGCCCTCTTAATTTTCTGAAATAAAAGAAAAGTCGCTTGCGTCAGACCAATTAAGATATATAAACGAATATATGAACGGCGAGGAAAGGACACGGTTTACCTCTATTTCCGGCAAGCCAATCTTGATTCCCACGTTGGGCCCCCGTCGTCCCACAGGCGGGGACAGAGAGAGAGAGAGAGAGAAGTCACCCATGATAAACAAAGCCGTCGCTATTCGACAACCACTTCAGCAAAGACTCAAATTTGTCCGTTACAGATAAGGTTGTGTGATAAGTTTCAGCTCCATTCAGATGACAAGAAACTCAGATTGAGATGGATTACCTTCTCCCCACAACCTTCCATGTCTCATACGCCAATACAGATAGACAGATAGATAGATATTATATAACGGTGTGCAGATGTGTGTGAGCACGCGCGTGCAAGAGAAACTTGATTTTGCCAGCTATACAATCACTGTCTGAGACTGGCTTTATCTCTTATAAACGCTTACTTGTTGACATCTTTCTTTTCATAAATGCGTTTAATTTGTTGAGCACTTAGTAAAGAGTATTAAAAAAAAAATGTAAGAAGAATAAGTTGGTTTTCAGCGTTTAGTTACACACACATATCACCAGGCAGCATTTACGTTAAACAAGATTGTGCAGGTTCAACTATTGAGGACGTAAGGTGGCAGGTTGGTTTTCTCAGGATGTACATATAAAGACTACGTTACCTACAACATAATTAATGCTACAGCAGTAAGCTAGGTAGATTGCAGTACGTCGGCAATTAAAAACTTACAAAGACAAAATAAAGAGATCACCTGTGCCAATAACTTGTCCGCTTGACCTGATCAAACTCCAAGTTTTTGCAGTACTTAGTGGAAAGGCTGAGATCTTAAATGTTTTAAACATTTTTTTTTTTTTTTACCTGCTGTATGGACGAAGCTTAACCAAACCGATTTCATTCGGTTGTGTGAACAGGTTGCCTCTGTTAGTCATTGAAAGCTTCCAGCAGCTTGTCTTGATGCCGTTGGCATAGTTGTGCACGCCTTAATTTTGACTTAGAAAGCGGAAGGTTTGGGAATTCCATTATGTGCCCACAAACGCAAATATTTCCGATTGAAAATGAGCTTTCACATCTAATTGATTGTGCCTTTAGTACTTCTTCATATAAAACTAAAAATCTGAGGTCTCATGCGGTGTATAGATCTTTCAGATCCAATACCCAAATAAAAAATAATATACCAAATCGTCTCGCTTTTTGGGCTTTCGTTTTCCGCCTACAAAGCCATATATTTCCGGTTTAAAAATGCGGTTCAACATTTACTTCAAATTATGTGTTCATATGTTTCCGGTTTAAAATGGGCTTTAACATTTACCTAAAATTAAGTTTTCAGTTTTTAATTCAAACCATAAAAAGTTCATGCAAGAAAGCATAAATCACTCCAGCTAACGCAATACCCATATTAAAAGAACTTTATATCCCAAACTTATCCAAATACATTCCCCATTTTTGGGCATCATGACTTATCATCCTTAATCACCCACAAAATGATGTTCATCACATTACAATCAGAGAGACTGCGCTTGTTGCAGTCGAAGAGAAACTAACGACTTCACTCTAGACCAAGATCAGTAGAATCACTTAATTTTGAACTTCAACGTCATGTGTATTCATGCTTGAATTGTTGATCGACAATCAAATACCACAGATTGCTTTGTCAAAATCAGATTTTTAAATTGGACATAAACGAGAACACTAGATTTTCACATCAGATCTACTTTAGTCCAATTATTCTTCTTGTAGATGACCGTGCTAAATATGTTTTTTACTGTTGGATTTCCTTCAAATAATACTTTACAAGTTTTTTTTTTTTTTTTTATGAAAATCTACTGCTGGAGACATGACTAAGAATGGCGCAAGACATTAGCCTGAAGGATGCGTGTGCAAGAGCAAATATCTTGTTGTCCCCCGGAAGGACTACAATCCCTTGATTAGCTAACATGTTTGGACTAAATTAAAAATTTTCAAATTGATGAGTGTGGGGAGCTTTAGGATTCATGATTTGGTGAAGAAACGAGCGTATTAAACAGTAGGGAAGGTTTGATTTGAGGTATCTTTGGAGGTGGAAAGACATCTTTTCAGGGGGAAAGACAATCCGAAGAAGGCACAAATAAAAAATTTTCAGCTCTTCATCGATCTGGCGAGGTTAACAAGTCAAACAACTCGGTGACTTCCCTAGTTAACAAGGCAAACACTACCAACCCTCCATCTCTCGCGTTTTCCTAATTAAAATGCAAGGTTGATTTAAAAATTTTCGCGCATACAAGTAACATGATTGAAATATCAGAGGTCAGGAATCGAAAGATTCATGACAAATTATGCGACTGCCAACCAGCCCCATCCACACTTCTCCTCTTTCATGACAACCTCTATGAAATTGAGGATTCATACCTTTTTTCCAATTATTCATATTTAATGGTCATTTTTTTTTCTTTTTTTTTTTCCTGTGGAATTATCAGATATGAAATTTTTACGAGTGAAGTTGGTACTTTTTACTACATATATATAGCCATCTCAAGCTTTGTCCACTAAACAAATCGATAGATGCAATGCATCGGCGTGAGTGATGTAGAGGCTATATATATATATATATATATATATAATATATATATATATATATATATATATATATATATATATATATATATATATATATATATATATATATATATATATATATATATATATATATATATATATATATATATGAAGGGAGGGAGAGAGAAAGATGCTTCAATATGAAATTGAAAGAAATCGAGTCAAACAAATGCGCATGGCAATGCGCGTGGAGATGGGGACGATGGGTCATTTTCTTCCTCTCTTTTTTTCTTCCCCTTCCCCTCTTGCTGTTTTTGTTGTTGAGCCAGGTGGAAAGAAGCCAACATAGAATCAAGTTCCTACCGTGCTCAAGTTTTCAGACTATTCTTTTTCCCCGATTAGGAGATATCTCACTGGAAACGAAGTCAAAGAAATATAATTGCTGGTGCCGATCGCACCGTGGTGGTCGAATGACAAAAGCAATGGGGTTGATAAGAAACCCTCACTTTCTGAGGTTATGAAGAAGGAATCCTACTCACCTCATTATCTTGAAAAAGTAGGTTTACACACGTTGCATTCATCATGCATTTCTCTTGCTTCTCTTTTTTCCCTTTCGTGTCCTTTCCAAATGCAAATATATGCAGAATATCTACACCATAGCGCTTTGACAAACCATGGCGTCATTGGATGGAGCCTCACCATATAACGGACAGTAATCTTGACGAACAGGAGGAAATCAAACAGGGAAGCAACTGAGTAGATCCAAAAAGATGGTGCCAAAGCTTAGTGGAAGATCTGTAGAGTTTCACTTATCCAGGTTTTCTCTTTTGACTATATTTAAAGAAGGAAAGATGCCAATGGCCGCTCACTGGTTCCATACCAGTCGATGATAGCTTCCTCCTCTCGTCGGTGGCTTACTTTATTCGCAATTGATAAGCTTACCAAGAATCCACCGAATGGAGATGAATCTGAGTCCAGCGCTCTGGACCCAACACAGAAAAGTGGTTAAAAAATGCCATTAGCACCGCAAATTGTATCTTATGTTTGGATGTGACGTTAAGTACTGATTCCTGTACAGAATCCACTTTCGCAATTCCAAATATGTGCTTGGTTCCACATGTAACAACAGTATGTAAAATGATAAACCCCAATCTGGATCAGAGATCTGTGTTACAACAATGACTCAAGATCCCCCAGAACTTGTAAATTGAATACGATCCCTCAAGCGTAAATTTGCTCTGTGGGGACACTACGAAATTGAGCCGGAAAACAGGAAAAAGAATGTTTAACTGTGTCAAACATGATTTCCCTCTTTCTAGCCGTGGAAGGTAGCAACCAAGACCAGCATTTTCACAAGGAAATAGTAGGTCGAGAGCCTGCGAATCTAACTTAAACGCCTTGTTCAACAAATCGTAGCAATCTCAGCTGATGGGATCGACTGTTCCATGCCTATTTTTACAGTTTCCTATGTAATTTGCCACTATAAAACAGACGGCCGTGTCCTGTGGCGATGAAAGGGTTCAGCGACAGACCATCCGGTGCTCGCAGCGCAAAACCACCAGGATGGGGCATGCCTAATTGGTCACCATATAATTCATTAAGTAATTAGCAAACCCAGTCTCGACTCTCGCTAATGAAAAGATAAGATATCTTTCATTAATTTGGCATGTTTAGACGTTGTACAGCAAGAACATGGGCAAAATGTTAATTTACATACAGAAAATAATTTATAATGTTCTGGTTTAGATTTTGCATGGAGGGAACCATAATTATCACAATCTTAGAAACAGTTCTTATATCAGCTCCTTGGCATGCTTATGGGAGCCTACATATGCACCCAAGTAATCACACAGTGAATTTTGTAGGGTTTTAATTTCTAAACCCAACAAACTACTATAAACTAACTAAAAGCACAATTGTTTACGCGGTGTGATTAATCGTATAGCTCTCGGATGATATTGATTTCGTCAAATTATGCAAAAAGCATGTGTACAAAACAAGCACAAAAATCGGTCTTTCTATATATACATATATACGTGTGTGTGTGTGTATTAGCTTATCCTTATGCTAATATGTAAGAAAATGGCCAAGTCACAGCCTCGTCTTATTAAGACGACTATATACCGCACAAAGAAAAAATATTGTTAAGTTGTACCCATAGTAGCATGCGTTAGATCGATCTCACTCCAGAAATTTAAAGGAGAAATAATTTTAACGGATACTAAATTTTCTTCAACCTTGGAAGCGGCCACTGGATTCGGTAAAACTCTTGATCTTCTAAATATTCCTAATGATTACTTGCAAAAGGATTCCTAATAAAATAGAACGCCTCTTCCCCTGAAGCTCACCAAGCAATTAGCGACAGAAAAACAGGCCTGACATGGGCTCTCATGGCCGTAGGCTAGCTGACACTACCGACGGATTGGCCTAGGGCATATGGCTAAAATAACAGGGCTCGGGCCCAGGCTCGACCACGAGGACGCATCCTTCGGCCTGCGCACTCTTTGCAGCTGTCAGAAAACCGTCCTTACCTTTGGTTGAAGACCGAGCCACACAACGCACAGGCCGGCCTGAAGATCTGATCCACAGTGCTCTCTCTCTCTCTCTCTGAGGCAGCAGAACAAGCAGTACAGCCTGACTGCCATCAATACCTCGCCTGAGGAAAAGAGGAACAAGAGGACAGAGAGCGCCAGAGAAGAAGGTACGGCATTCTGCCTATGGCCATCACGAGTGCGTGGGAGCAGGCATCACCGGCGGCTGAAATTGGTGGCAGCCGTGGTTGTTGCTGGAGAGGGCTTGGCCCGTCCTGCTGCGCCGGCACAAATTTCGGGTCGCCCTGCAAGTTGAAAATGCATGGTTTCCCGATTCAGCAACAATTACCGCTGCCAACCTCTGGCCGCCCCATTCATTTTGCCCCCATTAATCAACCCTCCCCTTCAACTTTTCCTCTCTCTCCCTGCAGCGTCTTCCTGACTTACGATCCACCACGTACTATTACTGGGCAGAGTTGCTTATCAACTTTCTCGCCCATCTTTCCATCAAGCGAGCCCAACCAAAGAACGCCAGTCTACGACGCCTAAAGATACGGCCAGGTGGGCTTTCATTTGTCACCGGGATCGGGTGCCGCTGCCGTTTCTGGGCCCCTATTTTTTAGCTCCTGCTGCGAATCCGCGTCGATTTCGATTCCCTATACACTACCAATTTTAATTCCTCACCTGTTTGCACTCCTCTACACGCAAGGTAATATTTGTCGATCAACTAAGACCTACAAAACAAACAAGAGAAATCAAAGAAGACAAACAATTGAGAAAAAGAATAGGAGATAATTCAGGGGAGAATTCACCACCAAGGAATGGCGACCTGACCGTTGGTTTAATGTGAATACTTAATGATATTGAGAGAGAGAGAGAGATTAAGTGCATAGCAAAAAATACGAATTTCTTTCCTGTATAGTTGTCCCGTATGCTCTTTTTTTGTTGTTGATAAGAAAAAGAGAAAAAAAAAAAAAAAAAAAAAACAAGATGCCGACGGTTATCGTCGTCGTCCACGCCCGTTTTCCGTTCCAACAACCGTCACAAATACGGAAAACGCCATCAGCCTTCTCCGGCATCAACCGGCCGGAAAACGAACCCCCCAAAAAACGGAAGAAGATTCTTTCCACAGTCGACGGGCAGAAGTAGCCGTTCAGGACATGTACACCTGGAGGCTGGCGCTTTTCTTGGCATTGCAGACGGGGCAGCAGTCGAGCCTAGAGTCGCAGTCCTTGCAGAGGCAGAGGTGGCGGCAGGGGAGTAGGAGAACGGACGTTTCATTCTCCCGGCAGACCCTGCACGTCCGCCGGTGGCGAAGCTCCTCGTTCTCCTTGGCCGCCCTCGCCTGCACGTCTTCCAGCCCTTCGAAGCAACAGGACTGGGCGTCGTCTGCCCCTGCCGGAGACGGTATGGCCTCGCTGTCGCCGTACCCTTCGCGGCTCTGGCCCATGCCCTGCAGCAGCACCCGCTCCAGGCTACTCTTGAGATTGGCCACGATGGCCTCGTTGTTCCTCGCCACGTTCTGCCAGATCTGGTTCTCGAGACTCATCTGCTTCACCTTCTCCTCGAGCTCGGCGTTACGGGCCCTCGCATTCTCGAGCTCCATATCCTTATCCCGGAGTTTCTTGACGATCTGCTGCTCCAGAAACGAAAGGAGCGAGCGGTAGTGCCTCCTTCGCTTCTCTTCCAAGCCCAATCGCAGACGCTCGCTCTTTAAAGAGAGAGAAAACAAGCATTTAGCAACCAGAAGGCAATGTCTGAAAGGAATCATGAAGAGGAAGAATCGCCCTGCCGATATAAACGCATTCGTTGCGTATGATAATACCTGAAGCCGGATGAGAGCGTCGATTTCATCGTTCTGCTGGTAGAGGCAGGCCATTAGGTCTTGGGCGAAGGGCGTCGTCGTCTGAGAGCGGCCGCTGGTCGACGTCCCTCCAGATTGGTTCGGTCGATTCTCTTCGTAGGAGAGTTGCAACCCGGTGGAGATGGTCCCAGATTTCTCCTGAACCTTGTTGCTATTAGCCTGCGCCTGGTGGTTCACCAAGCGAAACTGGTGCAACATCTGCTGCTGGTGCTGAGCAAGGTTTATCTGCTGGGTCTGGTCTCGGCTCCTTTTCCGGGGAGCCGACAGGTTGCACGTCAACTCGCTCTCGGGGTCGCTAAAGACAGTGTTTCCGTTCAACACCTGCCCGGCTGCATTGGTGAAGAGAAGGATAAAAGAAGCATGAGTCGAATCCGATTCCCTCAAGTAACGCCCAGGCGAAATCGAAAAGCGGGCGTTGGGTATCCATTTCGGTTGAAATTTCGGAAGCTCACCGTAATTGAATCCTCCCAGGAAGGCGTTTGCGTTGGGCTCGTGCTGCTGCTGCTGCTGCAACTGCAACTCGGCAAGCAACGCATCCCTCGACCTGCGGAGCACCAAGCAGAAAGCAGGGGGTTAAGAAGAGAGGAAGCAGCAGCAAAGCAATCAGGGAGGAAAGAAATGAAGGGCGGAAGATGGTGCGATACCGTTTTCTGAAATCGGGCAACAAAGGGTTGGAGGCGTAGTGCGCCTGTACCGCCATCGGAGACCACCGGAGTGCTTAAGAGGAGGAGAAATGGGTGCGTATTTAGAGCAAGCGGTGCCGTGGGGGGAGGAGGAAGAAGAGGGAGAGGGACGCGCCTCCTTTATTCACGACTCTCGCGTCGCGTGGGGGGGGGGGTGGGAAGAGAGAGTGAGTGCGTTTGTTTGTTTGGAGAGACTTTACTAGTTTAGTTTAGTTTATAGACCGCTCTCCCTTTCCCACTCTCTTTATTCGTGAACGGGTGGGTGGCCCTTTCTTCTCCCCTCTCATTTATTTACTTTAAAAAAAGAAAAAAGAAAATTTGTAACAGACAGTCAAACGAAACACACGGGAAATGAGTGTGGAAAAGTGGCTTCCTTTCTTTTTCCGGTGCGAGATTTTCCTCGCCTTGATAAAAACAGATGGGGGCACCTTCTCTCGATGGATGGAAAACCGAATTGGGGCTCCTCTCCTCCAACGCAACGCAAAAGTCGTGACCCCATGTTCCTTCCTCTATGTATGGCGCGGGGGGGCCCACCTTTTTCCGGTTTTTCCTTTAGGGGCCCACTTTGTTTTTTTTTTTTTTTTATCAGTCGAGAGAAGAAAAGAAAGGTGTTCTTGCTGCGGTGGGGAGGGGACCACAGCATTGGTGGTGGTGGGCCCGGTTGGGTTGACGCTCCTACGCGCGCCAAGTGGCGAGCGAGCGTCTGCCAACTGCCGACTGCGGTGTCACGAGCGAGCCTCTCTCCGCTTCCGTATCCACGTGGGCTGCCCCGTTGTACAGAGCTTCTGCCTACGTGGAATTTCCTTTTTTTTAAAGTGATGAAAATTGTGGATTGTCGGGTTCTAGTGTGACCAACGGCCTCTTTTTTTTTTTTTTTTAACGCCCCGTCATCATCATCATTTAATCGTCTCGAAATTTTGACATGACACCGGCGAAGGCGATGTGGTGGTGTGAAGAAAAGGCCAAAGTTACGGGGGGGGGGCCTTTTTACCACCACCTTTTCTCTTCTCTTCTCTTCTCCTCGGGCCTGCCGACTTTACCCTCTCATCCCTCGTGGGGTGCTATGCTATTCTATCGTTATGGGGCGCCTTTGCCCGCTAGCGGTCAAATTCCCCCTTATTGACCTCTTCCCTTGCCTAACCCTACTCCATCCCATCCCTGTCCTTTGTTTTTGCTCCGCCACTCGGTGCAGCGCTGCTTTGCCTTTCCCACTAGGAGGAACCTTCTGCTTTTGTCCTCTCCCTCTTACGTTTGTGTTTCTATAGTAAAATCAATTATCAATCTCCCCGTAACGTAATCTCTGGAGTCTCGGGTTTAATTACCAAAACGCTTCCCGAAAAACGAGAGAGATAGACTGATGGATGCCGCAGCAGGTTTCTTAGAGACGGTGGCGGTGAAAAACCAACCAAAGAGTACTTGGCTTCTTTTAACTTTTTTCGGGCCGTGGAATTCAACTCTGCAGTCTGCACGCTTTCGGAGTCGTACATATGACAAGCAGCAGCAGCCCACGTAAATACCCATTTCTTCCTCTTCTCTCCTCCTCCCTACTGTTGTTTTTTTCTTTTTACCTGCTTGCTTGCTAGAAGAAGAAGAAGAAGAAGAAGAAGAAAAAGAAAAAAAAAAAAAAAGGATGGGGCCATGATGCTGTGTCTGTGTCTCCCTAAAACCGCACCTACTCAGGCTCCCCGCGACAGCGACCCCTCTCGCCCAACCTAACCCACCCTCTCATTTCATTTCTGCTCTCTCTTTTTATTTCCTTTTTCCTTGGTGTGTTAAATAAACCACAGAAAGTGTGTTAAATAAACCACAAAGAGAGAGAGAGAGAACGGTTGATCTTTGAAAAAAAATCAAGACTTGTTAGTGTTTCAGTAGCTATCACGCAAAAAGTAGCAAGGGCAGTACGAAAAAGCCGAATCTCTCGAACCCAATAAAAGCATTGGTTCGATGGGCTCCGGGAAAAGCAAGCATGCTCCATGGTGGCTGATGCTTTCTCCCCCTCTTCTCTTTGTTTTCTTATTTATTTACTTGCTCCTGGTCCTCCTCCATATAAACTGTAAAGCTCCCTCCCTTGCCCACTGTCATTTTTTTTCTCTCTCTCTCTCTCTCTCTTTCTTATAAAATCGTGACCGACACGGGCCCCCACTTTCAGTTTTGAACCACCACCATTCTTCTTCTTCTTTTTTTTTTTCTGAGTTCTGTCTGAGTCTTCTGACGACTTACACAGGAGGAGTGGGTCTTTATTTTTGTCGAGTCACCGCTACAACTATTACCGCAACTGTTACTATTCTACTTATTAATGAGGAGGTGGGAGGGAATAGGCATTGTCCACATCCTTCTTCTTCTGGAGTTGCTTTCTTCAGCATGACTCGCATTATTTCATTGACCGTTTCTGATCAATGCGAGCCATTCGACAGCGAGGCCCAACCCTTCTCCCTCTCTTTATTCAACTATTTTATTACAAACGACGCTCCATCGTCGCTTTCGGGCGCGCTGCCCCCCCCCCCCCCTCGAACCCGCCCCCCACTCCTCCATTAACGCCATCATCTTCCTTCCTGCCCAACCCAACCACGTTGCTCCCAAATAATTGAGACCCTGACGTTGCCCTGCACGAACCTATTCTTTCATAAAATAACAAAGTTGGAATTCATTTCATTGAGGACTGCATTGCATAGCTCTTTTTTGATTGATTGCATCAATGAAAACAAAACAAGAAATATGAAAATGGGCAAACAAATATATATATAAAAAAAAAGAGAGGCCAAAACCTAGCAAAATGGTTGAGATTGTGAAGGTGACATCGGATGTGGCGTTTGTGTGTCCATCTCGCCCCCGATTGACCGAATTTCGTTTATCTTTTTCTGGGAATGGCATCTAATGAAATGGGCCGAATCTGTGCCTCTGTGGCTGTAACATGTCGCGTGCTTCGCCCGAAGAAATCTTGGGGGCGTTTATAATAAACTAGAGTTTGAGAAGATGTAGTTTTCGCAAATAAAGAAATATAAAGGCAGCTAGCCGGGGCACTCGAACCACTTGCGGATGATGATCGGTTTTAGTTTATCTGTTCCCCAATTTAATAATGGCAAAGCCACCATAGGTTTGCACTTGTCCATTTATTTAATAAATGTACCTTGGACCTATCGGACTGTGTGGGGAACAGGATTTTGGATCTTTCAATTTTTTTTTTTTTGAACTGTACATCTTTTCTTTCTTTTCCAATGGGTTGACGCAAGAATATAATAGTGGTGGGGATGCTCCTCTTTGTCCTGTCACCTATTTCAATTCAAGGCGCTAAGCATATATGGTAGACAACAACTTCAACTTAACCTGCAGACATCATCTCTCTCAAGCGTCGTGAATAGACCCACCAACGTACTAGAAAATATTAAAAAGTTTACTGTGCGTGAGTACAAGCAAAGAAAGGAAGACGTTTCTTTCTTAGGTTGCTCACCTCGGAACCTATTGAATAACAACTGATTAGAAAAATGACAATAATCAAGTCTTAATCATGGGAACCGAGAACCGGTTAATTAAACCTCTTATCTAGCTTTTGGTTTGGGGATTTTGGACACTAGACGAACCAACGCCTTGTGTTTGGCTCGATACAAAGTGGTGGGGCGGTAAGTGGGGAGTGCCATGTACCACTGAAAAAGCATCATCTCGTGATCCTTGCAGAGCGTGCACCTACTCCACATAACACCACCATACTTTTTTTCCCTTTCCCTGCTTTCCTTCATAGTTGGCTCGCAATTACCGCTGTCTCTAAAAGCGTCCATGGATTTGCTTGCTTGCTTCTTTCTCAAGAGCCCCTTTCTTGGTCTGCAAAATTTTGGCGTTTGCAGAGGGTCTCTCTTTCTAGTTTCTCTCCTCTCTTGCTTCTTGTTTGTCTTACCCCACTCTTTCTGCTTTCCCCACATACATTCAGAGGCGGTAAACTTTTTTTTTTTTTTTTTTTGTTTCCTTTGAAAAAGGGAAGGGGCAAAAGTAAAAGCCCAACAGTTGCTTCTTTGTTTGTTTGATACGGGAAGAACAAAGACGTTGTTGGGCCCCGCGGGTAGTCCGCATATCGTCTTCAAAAGGAAGGAGAGACGTGAGGCATTTAAGAAGGGGAAGGGGACCCAGCCTTGGCACCCATCATTCGGGATCCATGGTGGGTCCCACGCCCCCCCAATGTCCTTTTTTGTGGAGTCATGAATTTTTGGAACCAGACTTTTTCTGGGCCACCCACCTCCCCAATGAAATTCTCATGTCCATGCGGGTCCCCCACCCCCCCCTTAATAATAATAATATGTTCGTCTTCCCTCTCCTAATCAGGAAAGCGATGTGTATCCGCTACATGCATTGCCTTGCCTTGTATCAAACATTTTGTCAATTAAAATAATCCCTAGTAGTAGTAGTACTTTCTAATTTACTTCCTTTTCAAATCGGATCGGATCGTGTTTTGGATAATGGATGGTTTTCTTTTCCTTTTTCTTTTCTGTGTGATTCGAAATTATGGCGTGTTAACTGGAGGAGTAAACAAAAAGCACTTTTGTTTCTTTCCCATTTCTTTTCCGTCCCGCCTTCCTTCATCGATCAAACAACCCAGGGGTGGGGGCTCCCACATTCATACACGTACAGTATAAGAAAGCAAAGCAAAGAAAAGAAATTGTTTTTCACTTCCACCCAAAACGCTCACGCAGAATCAAACGTCAAGGTTATTGAGGGACCACGGCGCTCTGCCTGCCTGCCTGTGGGGGAAGGCATCAGACGTTGCATCACGAGTCACATTAGACTTTCCTTTCCCTCAAAGTAAGTAATCATCCGCCCCACTGCAGGACCGCCTGCCTTTCCCTCGACGACTCGAGAACGCGTTTGCTATCCGCAATCAACCCATTTATCCTTCTTCTCTCACTCTCTTCCTCATGATCCTGCTTATCGCGTTAAAAAAAAGAAAAAAATCCCTCCCTCCCTCCCTTGCTTCCTGACCTGTTTCTTCTTATATATCATACATACAACTGTTGACGCTGGAGGATGGTGAAAAGAGCAAAGACGACGCAACGGCCAACGGGATAGGAAAGCAAGGGTACCCTGACCTCCTCAATTTTTCTTTTCCACTTTTCTGCTGTTTTAGATCATCATCAGTGTGTTGGAAAAGTCAGTCGCCCCTCCTCCATTAACTACTCCCTTCTGCAACCTAACGGGCCACTTGCGATCCATCATAAGCAACTTCTATTATAGAAAAAAAAAAACCAGAAAGAGAGAAGAAGAAGGAAAAAAAAAAAAAAAATTCGTCCCATGATGAATGGCGAGATGCCCATACTCATAAAGGCTAGGATCAGCGAATGATAACAGTTTGTTGGGGGATCTTACATCAATGAATGAATGAATGTGGTACTGTTGGTTGTGATGGGTGAATTGAATTTGCAGGCACCCCCCCCCCACTTCATATTTTTATGTGCTCATTGATTCTGCAGCTCAGCAGGCTGCTGCTGTAGATGGTACTGTTGCTTGTGAACGAATGCATAGATTAACTCATCTCCCGATTCATGTATTTTTCGAATATACAAAACATTAGTGGGATGAGAGAATGAGTTGTGGCGGTCGGTCCCACCGGTCGTGAATAAAACTATTTGAGGACAAGGTGTGCAGGCATGTGTTGGAATTGAATTGTCGAAAGAGAATTGGCTGGTGGTCGTTGAATTGAATTGCAATGAAGGAGAAGCGGGGCCCCGAGCGGAGCGGCACCATAATCATCATCAATCACACCAACTTTATTTTAACTTCGTGGTTGAACTCGAAACAGTCAAGTCTACTTCCCTCCCAACCGCTAGCGGGTCCCGCAAGAAACGTGCCTCCCTGCGAAAAGGGGCCAAAAAAATAAAGAAAAGGGGCGGGCGGGGGATGAGGAAAAAGAGACGGAAGCAACCAAACCAAACCAAAACCAAAACCAAAACCAAAACCAAAACCAAAAGAAGGGCCCTCTCTCCCGTCCTTTTCTTTCCCTCTTTTCAATTCCTTCCCTAATGTGATGATGTTAGGGAGAGATAATAAATGCGCGCAAATGGACGAATATCTTCTTCTTCTTCCTCCTCTTTTTCTTGTGCCGGTGGTGGAACCGGAGCTTATTGCTCCTCTTATTTTCACCGCTGCTGCTGCTGCTGCAGACTACTCTGCAGAGATATTAGATATATATGTATCAGAAAGAAAGAAGGAAGGACGGAAGGAAAGAAAAAAATAAAAGAGTGAAAGAGAAAGAAAGAAAGAGATTCTAATGGTGATGGCGACAGTGACAGTGGAGAAGGCCTACTGCTGTCGTTGCTGCAGGTGGAAGAGAGGGACCTGCTTGCTTTTATTTATTTATGATTGATTGATTCTCTTTTTAATTTCCTCTGCTTTGTCTTTTATTTAATCTTATATACACGGACGGACGTTTGAAGGCAGGCAATATTTAATCTTCTCTGCCTTTTCTTTTTCTTTATATAAAAAAAGGAGGAGGAGGTTGCCGCAACGCAAAGTACCGCTACGCGACAAAAAGTACTCTTCCGTTACGGACCCCATGCGAGTGGTGGGGGCCGTGGCCTTCACACGAGCTTTATTTATTCCTCATCTCTGTTTGCAGCCTTGACTGCCGGATGGAGGTGAGTCCGTCTCCATGTGTTTGGCAGGCAACTTGTTCTGGACATTGGAACAGGTTTCTAGCTACCTGCTTTTCTATATGATTATACAGAAAGTCAATGGATCGTATTCAAATCAAATACCCGATCTATCTAATTGCTTTTTTTTTTTCAAAAAAAAAAGAAAAAGAAAAGCATCTGAACAAGAAATCAGATCAGATTCGACGTTACCAAATGGCATCCACTTGAGTTATAATTTAAATTTAAATAAACATCCAATCAACCAATAAACACAAATGATCTTACATCTAATATCTATACGTTTTGAAAAGCCACTGCTTAATTAAGATATCATAATGCAACTCAACTTAGATATGGTGCAAAATTGATTGCCATTTGCATTCCAATCCATGCATCTTAGTACCCGACAATTCAAATACAAGTAAAATATGCATCCGATTCAGATCCAATCCATAAATGGTATCATGGTTGGTAGGTCCCTTACGTTTACTGTTTGTAAATATATATATATATATATTTGCATTACAAAGGAGTGCCATCAGCCAACAGATTATCCAAAAACCCATCTGAATGCCTGTTGAGGGAAGAAAAAATGCTACCCATTTACGCAGGAGGAAAGTGCATAAAGTTGGTGGTTGCCGTCTCTTCTTCTTCTTCTAATAGACATCCATGGAAGATATCAATTCTATTCTATATGCGATGGCTTTCAACCAAGCAACCTAGAGCTATGGTTGGTGGTGCTAGGTTTTTTTTGTCGAGCAAAAACCCTTCTCCTCCTCAAAATTTTCCTCACTACTGAATGAATGAAAAAATGTAGCGCCAATTCTACCTAACCCAACCTCTAGTGAAGCACGTGATCCCCTCTTGACTCTACCTTGGCACAAAGCCTTGGCATCATTCTCTTCATTGCTTTCTTGTCCACAAATATTCTCTCCTATCGATCGAGCCCACGGTGCCCACCATATCCTTCGCCCTGACTTTGCCCACCTTTACCTCTTCATTTCACATCCTCCCTACTACTTTGATTTTTTTGCCTAACAAGACAACTAATCTTGCAACCAACCCACTTATAAACGTTCCAATATTTATAAGAATCGACCTTGAATCTCACAATATCATGTTAAATAATTTACCCCCCTATCAAAGAACGCACATATCCATGTAGGACTCCAAGTCCGAATGTTGAACTTAACTCTGATATCATTAGTCAAGTCTGACCTTCCATTTTGACAATTTATTTTTTGCTCCCAAAATGTAAAAACTAATTGGACAACTAGTCATTTAACCAATCCCCTCATAAACCTTGAATATTTCAACATTTTTTTAGTGTGAAGCTAAGTACTATCACAATTAGGTGCAACAATTCACCCTATTAGGGCATATGTGTTCCATGCGTGCAAAGTTCAATAGCTTTTGATATCAATTGTTCCATCTTAATCTCACATCAAATTTGGGCTTTCAGTTTGGTCAATATAGATACATGTGGCTACAAGATGTTCACATTGACAAGACTCATTTGGGTAGTGGATTCCAAGGAGATGATAAGATGGAGATTAAGTTGTTTAATACAAAAGCTAAACTATTTTCTCAAGAAGCCCAAATACCATTCAAAGTAGGAGGGTTGTCTCTTTTGACAAGTATCATAGACCATGAGTAACATGACAAATTGATTTATATATTTGCAACTTAATCTCTATCACCTGATTTCATTAGCATTGACAGTTTACATGCTTCCCATCAAGTCCGACATATATATTTCATTCCTTCATATACATATTTTTGTGAGAATCATCTAGGCCATTGATCCCAAAGATATTAAATTGATCCCAAAGACATTAAATCGTGCTCATTAAATTGCAAATATAGAAGTCAAACTGTTTTTTCAATAGTAGTTGAAAATACATTTAAATGCATGAGAGAGAAAGTGATAAACAAATGAATTCCCTTAAATGAAACCCTTAATCTTTTATAAAGGTATTTCCAAATGTCAAAAAAACAGTTAGATTTCCTACTTTATCATCACCGTTTGATGTCTTTGAAATCGACAACGACGTAGATGATGTTCATCACAGTATGGCATATGATGGTATGGTAGCTAAATATTTATGTGCATTATCACATCGATGTACATAATTAAGTTCTCTCTCTATCCCTTTTGTACCTACGCCTTGATTATTAAATCACATCTAATGATGTTTGAAAGGGAAATATAGGCTACAAATTTGTGATTGATATATGTGTATATATATATCGTGCTCGCACTATTTGTTGGTTCCTTTTGTCCCTCCGTTTGGCCTCAGAAATTATTTCTAAATATGGAACTTGTTTTGGCTCGTATCTATGTCTAGACTGCCTATTTTTTTATTACTAACTCACTGTTGTTTTGTCTTTTTCTCTCTGTCCACCTTTTCTCTTCATCGTTTCTATGGTTAAGTCGTATCAGAGGAGGCGAGCTCGAAAGCGAATTCTAAAATGAGACTAACTTAATCATATATTAGTTAGGTTCTAAATTTGCCTACTTTCATAATCTGAGCTCTCAGCATTTTTCATTTTAAACATCTTCATGGTGAAGTGGGTTTTCATGACGTAATAGAATTAGATGAATAAAAAAGACATAAAAATAACTGAAATTGCATATAGACATATAAAGGGATAGGGATATATACTATATAGATTAGATCTTCATAGCTTATTATTCAGACAACTTCTTTAAGCCTTCTAGTAATGAGCACTTAATGATGACAAAAAGATGATAAATTATGGGGAAAAAACCATAAATTTTCATAAAACTTTTTGTTATGCTTATCTCTCAGAATTTTCTCTCCTATTTAATCACATTTAACAAGGAGAAACGTCAGAAGACTTGGGATTTTGATGTGGGAGATGGAAGCGGGTTTTTGGATCCAAGTCGTAACTGAAAATTAATCGATCCAAGTTGGGAGTAGCTTTAGTGCGGGATCCGTTGTAATTATTAATGTTTTTGAATGTTAATAAATGTTGGAGAAATTCCTAACTTTCAGCAGCATCTGCATAAAAAAGAAAAAACAAAGAAAAAAGTAAACCTTCCTCAATAATGCTGTCCTCACTGTTTGCCTTTTTTTTATTGTCCCCTCCTCATGAAAACCAGAAAAATTTCGTATTTGATGTCCTTCATCGCTCATGATCTCTAAGATATCGTCCACCCGTCATTTTGTTTGAACTTGAAAAAAGATTCATTTCGTGCAGCATAAAGAAGGTCCAAGTTGTTTTTCTTCGAAATTTCTGCGGCACAGCCAAGAAATCCCCAAGTGTCCGTCCAAGGTCGGTCCATTTTAGCTGCAGCAGGAAGGAATAAATAGAAAAGATAAAACGCCAGTGGTGGTGCTCCCAACCCAACCCCCACAACTTGGAATCTGTAAAAGCCAACGGAAGGAAGGAGAATCGCAGAAGTGGAAAATGAGGCCACCACACGCAGACAATATGATACAATGGAACCCATCAGATCTGCAGCTCCCTCCTTTTAACAAAAGAAGAGAATTGCTGTTTTATATGGTGAAACTTTAGCCGGAACAACTAGGCATTGTTCGTTCCCGCATCTGCCATGGCCCACTGGGGCGATATCAATGGTGGAGCTCTGTGTAGACCATTTCCCTCCTCCTCAATATTTCATCGTTTTGTGTTTAGTGCCACTCAAACGACTGTTCATGAGGGAGGGGCCATCGATGGAAAATTCCAAAGTCAAATCCCCCATATCGTGAGCCTGCTTCTTAGGTTCCTTAATTGCCTTTCCTTTCCCTTGTCGCCTTTCCTCTCCCCATCGATATTCGCATTGACACTTGCAGGATATCGAGGCATGGAGAGCGAGAATAAAAACAGTTGGTCTTTGCTCAAAACGACAGATATAGATTTTGGCGAATATTAGATGTAGAGAGGGAACGGGGCTAGCAAGTTGTGAGAGAGATGGGCGTGCCGGGCAAGGAAGAGTGCATTAGTAGACAAGGCCGGCTGCTCATCGAAAAAGACTTGGCCCTTTTGTTGTTTTTTATTTTTAGGTTCTCTGTCAGCCCCCCACCTATCACCGCCACCACCCTTCTGTCCGTCCTCTCCATGAATCCGATGCTACCCTCTACCTGTTGCTCTTTTTCTTTCCTCTCTGTGTCTGTGTGTGTGTGGGTGGTACTTTTTTTTTTTTTTTTTTCCCCCTTCTGTCACCTTCTTTTTGAAGGCCTTCCCCTGCTTTCGAAAGAAGAGAAGAGAAGAGAAGGAACCAGACAAAGGAATAGGAGTAGAGAGAGCATGTCACATGCTCATGTGACTCCTCCTCCCCTCATTATTAGGGAACTCATCCTGTTTAATTATACCCCTTTCAGAATCTTTCTGTGGATTTAATTTTTTCCCCTCCCTTCCAACAGTTTTGCATTACTGCAACGGCAAGATGCCTCGTCCTGCACTCAAGTCCGGCTCTCCCTTCGGCGCCAAACACCAAGCCACCTCCACCAACTTCAACCACAACCTAATATTGCAGAGAGAGAGAGAGAGAGAGTAGAAGTTCAAAAAAGGGGAAAAAGAAAAACAATGGGAAAGAACTGCTTCCATCGATTGATTAATTAATTAAACACTGACATACGCATCGGTAGCAGGAGAAGCGCAAGACCAGGCTGATGGGTCAGATCTGCAGCTGTCCAATATATTCACCACCCCCCCTCCTGTCATCTATTCCAATATATTGCTTTACTTGTACATGAATGGCACATGCTGCACACAGCCAGTATCATATTTGGGAGTTGGTTCTTTATTATTATATATATATATATATATATATATATAGATCGAGGAATACATTGGAGTTGCAGTGCGAGGCTGCTGGGAATTGGTCGTCTCCGGTTTAGGTGAGGGGAGGGCCTTGGAAGGTTCCATCTAATGTATTGCCTGTTTTTGGCTTTAATCGAGATTCCGCCTGTAGTTCATACGGTAATCTTGGACACGGCATGTGACTGGACAGAATCAAGCAACTTTTCGAGGATTCTTTATTTCTTTTCCTCCCTTCTTTTCTGGTATTCATGAGCAGCATGGCTGCTAGTGGGATTCGAACGCGAGGCCCCTTGGCTGGCCAAGATGCTGGAATTTTTCAGCACTGCACGTCACATTCAACAGAACATGATGAAGATTGGAGGAATGACAGAGAGAGAGAGAGAGACGGAGAGGTAATAGTCTGATCGACAATTCATGTCGCTAAAACACGACTGTTGGAAAGGAATCTTATCATGTTTCGCCATCGAAGTTGAATTCATGAAAAGGTGAGCGTGTAGTTACAAGCATCAAGATTCCGATTTCCTTTCCTTTAATATGCACCACATCTACGCCTGCATGCGCTCGCGCTTGTGTGCGTGTGTAGATGCACGTGTATGTGCGTGCATGCGAGGGACATTCGTACGTTGGCCACTTGTTAAGACAACGTTGTCAGAGAAAAATACATTAGATTTGCTATTGGCGAAAGTCATGGCAAACTTTGAATGCGAAATCTTGGAAAAGTTGACAACACTTTTAAGACCCCAATAAATTTCTTACTTGATTTTTGCTTCAAGCCGTAACGTATACTACTATAAGCATTAACTCATTTACGGATGTTGACGATATATGCCTTAATTTATCCATTTACTGATCAGTTTTCTGATATTAGAACAAGTCCAAAAGTTGGAGGAGGTTGTTTTCCCGTTGATGGAAATGGACGAGTTGAAATTTTTGACGCCTGATTTATAGATAGTGCAATTGATATTTTATTACTCCGTATCTCATTTCGTTGTCAATCAAAATTGTGAGAAATACCAGGCGATGCCAAATGTTGGCCATGAAAATGATGGTTGCAAGAACCCTTGATCTATGCCGTCCGCCTTCTTTTTAAGATGAGAATATGGACTCTGATCCGTGAAATTTAATCTTCTTCCACATGGGCTAGCTCTTGATCTGTCAAGTTCTTGAAAACCCTAAAACGATTCAAACATTTTTGCACTAAATAGACCTTAAGTAGAAAATTTTGCAAGTTTTTCTTTTTCTTCAAAGAGAAACTGAAAGGTACTCGATGGTGCATGATGAGAATGCGAACTGCACATGACTGACCACGAAACGGCTCGCTCATCCAACGTTTGAAAGGTTCAAGTGTCATCATATTCTAGATGTTAAATTTATTCTTTCTTTGGTAATTAATACAGGAAATAGCTTTTGCATGATACGAAGATCTTTCTCGTGGTATTGCTCGCCTAAAACGATTCTCGTTGTAGAAGGTCGAGAGTTCAATATACACGGGGAACGTGTCTGTATGGTCATGAACCTGCTATTTTCTTGCTAACCTCAACTTACCAACAAAAGTTGAGAAGGAAACAAACTACAAAGAGTAACCAGGCTTGCATGGTTAAACACCAAGAAGTGGGAAAAATAAAAGCTTTTAAGCGCTAAATGTGCATGGTATGACAGTCAATGCATTGTTCATCTACTCCTGAGCAACGTTCTTTCCTTGCAAAGATACAACCTCCATAGCGGATTCACATAAGTTGGGACAAAGGCCTTTAGATTTGGTGGGAAAAACAACTTGTCTAAGTTGGAAAATGAAGCTCTCACTTGGCCCGATCGAACAACCTCAATCAATTTAACTTTGTCAAGGCTAGCTGCAATTTTTGGCTAATCCGTGCACCATCTTGGCCAACCTCCCTCAAATTCATATGTTGACCAAACCAAACCAAGGAAGAGGCCAGGCAGCGGCGGGTGTCTTTCCGTTGGGCCTACCATCTTAGAGATTTTCCTCAACTTTAAGCAATCAGATTCGTGATGGCAGCTTATCATCATCTGACTATGACGACGAACAGATCTATAATACCATCTTTGAATATCTTTTTGTTCCTTTTAGTTTCCCCCGCCCTTTCTTTCCTGATCGCACTTAACTTTGATAAGTAATTCCACCGTCTTTCTTTCTTTTTCCTGTACTGTCATCACATTTTCTCCGTGTTTCCTACACGTCGCCCGCTGCGAGGAAAGCTCTTCCGTTAAGTGATAATTTTGGGGGACCAATTATTTTGTCAAAGACATGATGAGGCCCAGATCTGAAATAGGCTAACCTAACTTTGTCCATTGTCCTGGAAATATATTGGTCATTCCCTGTCAATCAAATATTGCTGTACATTGACATAGACTTATACCAACCGCCTCACATTTCCATCAGAGTGTCTGGAAGGGGCTCACTTCCCATCGTGGCAACAATTACATGAGAAAACGAGTGCTGGTGTTCATCCTCGCGGCCCTGTGCTATCTTTATGATGGAAGACTATAGTTGTTTTCTTTCGAAAAACAGCAACGGACCAAAGACCACATCGTCAATTGATGAGAACTACTTTTCTGACTTTCTTAACATATTATTAGAAAAAAGCTTGAATGGTGTCTAGGTTCTAATTTTTAAATGGGAAATGTAATCACAAGACGATGGTTCCCACAAACTCCTAGTGTGGAGTTGCTTTTGAATATTGTAACCAAGTGTTGGCCGATTGCTCTTCAGTTCATCAACTCATGTTGACCACTTGGGATGAAGGTACAGGGTAAAATTTGATGTTCTGCTCATGAGCGGTGGGATTGGTCTATCAGATAATAACAATAATAAAACCAACAAAGATTTGGTTGGTGATCTGCAGATGTCAATTTATTGACGAAACATCACTAGTTTGAAACTCACATGGAGTGCCTTTACTGCAATGACAAGGAAGGGACCCAAAGAACAGGGGTATTGGTCTTACTGATGGAAGGCCTACCCCAGTGTATTTACTGTTAGTAAAAAAAAAGAAAAAAGAAAAAGAGGCCGTTTTTTACTTTAGCATAAAGAAAAAAGAAAAGACGGTGCATCAAGGCGCTGCAAAGTGCAATCAAAGCTTCCTCAATTAAAGGCCTGGTGAGCAATTCATAGCCCCCGGAGTTCTTTTCAGTGGGAGGTGAAATGTGAGGATGACAAGGACTCTCTCTCCCTCTCTTTCTGTCTCTAAAAGGACTTATCTAGTGTGAAAGGAAGAAGATGGGGGATATCAACTTTGATGTCCCCACTTGATGAAGTGGATGATTTCAATCTTGTGATGATGTCCCCAAGTTTGAAAATAATTGTGGGCATTTGTTGCTTTATCTTTGGCGCTGGCCTCTGTGGTTGCCACAGGGAAAAGGGTGTCCTTGAGATCCACGGCTTAGCGTTCACTGCTCCCCTTTCAGACAAAATCCCCAAACCTTGGGTCGATTTTCATTTTTGGTACGCATATCATGCATCACTTTATCTACAGATATTGAAAGAGAAAGGCGACAAGAGATTGAATATTTGAACCCACCACCTTTTCTTGGGACCTGGTAAATTCTGTCCAATTGTCTACTCTCTTTAGAAAGTAGGCATCCTGAATGAATCACCCTCCATCATCATATCCATATCTTTCTTTTTAGCGAACCTAGACCTCCTTTTGGGAAGTACCAGAAAGCCTACACGGGATAGCCACGGCCCACAAGGTAAAAAAAATAGCTCTTCCTGTGAGTGCCGACCCCCATCACGTTAAAAATATATATAAGATATTGCATCCCCCACAACGCAGAACTTCAAAAGCACTAGAAAGCCCGTGAAGGGTACGCCTCCCTCGAACTGGAACAGAAAAGCAGACGAAGCATCGGCTACCACAGTGGGTCATGGGCCCTCTGTCTCTCTCTCTCTCTCTCTACAACTTTTCACAAAACAGGGAAGAAAGAGAAAGCTTGCATATATGTTGAGGTAAAACTAAAAATGATTTGGTTCTAGATCGATGAAAGAAATGGTGGAACCATATTCATGTGGGGACAATTAGGACAGGTAGGGGAAATAGTCTAATTGGTCTTTTTTCCTCTCCCTCTGCTTTTCCCTCTTATTCTTTTTCCACTTCCTCCTCCCAAGTGATTCGATGATATTCTAGCCATACTAGCTTTTGATTCACCAAAGGACCCACTGCCCATCTAAGCTAGAATGTTGGGACCAACCACACTTTGCCTTTTGCTTGCTCTGTCCAAAGTTTGCTGTTTGATGGCACATGATTCAAAGTCGATGAGGGGATCACCCGCACCCAACTCCAACTAAGCGTCAAAAGCGCATTGATGGTGTGCCCATCCCCTTTACTTCCCACTTCCCCACCAAAGTTGCAGCTGCCTGCCTTCACCATAAATGCTGCGGCATCCATTCAGGCATCTGCTTATCTGTCCCCAAGTTCCTACCTAAACCTAATCAATTGGCAGTGGGGTTGAACTGAACCCATCTCTCCATTCCAGATAGATCTCGATCTCCTCCTTAACGTGAATCAACAGTAACCAACGTCATGAGCTCCATAATCTAGCTTTCTTTAAGTAGTGAAAGTAATGGAATACAACAATAACGACTGAGCAGCGATTAAAAAAAAAAAAAGTGTATTAAAAGAAGCCAAGTTGCACCCGTTCAGTAAGGATGCTTTTCGGGGATTGACTATTAAAACACAAAACTATGTACAATATTTTAACACGATGAGGAAAAGATTGATGGTACAATATATAAGTGGACACTGCATAAATATACAGTCGGTGGTCTTAGATAGATCGCATGTCTACTTCAGTTGATTAATGGAGACACGCATACGCATAGCCACAGAGAAATTAAAACATGTAGCCGCCTAAAAACGGATAGCTTTCGAAGTTGGGCTGCCACTTAGAATGCGGATTATTGCACCTCTTCTCACATCACTCACCGGGTGCCTGCTGTCATAGGGAAGCACAATCCATGGCGACCCAAGTGGCGAGAATGAATGACACTTGTGGTGCCACAATTCATTGATTCTGAGAAGTTTCATGGGCACCTCACGGTGCTGAAATAAATGAAATATGAATGAGAAAACTAAAAATATATGGTAGCCAATAATGGCGTCTAAGTAAGGGCAGTTGGCCTGCTACAGAGGAGAGGACGATCACGAGGACACCTCCACACATCTGCATCACCAAATGGCCGATGACCTGGCCTCTAGAATGGCCTGAATTGGCAATTCCATCCTAGTCTAATCAACGCATAGGCAAATTGGTACTTTTCAGAAATTACAGTGCTGAAAGTAACAGTGCATGTCATCCTGGCTGGATGGAAATCAATAAATAGAAGATGTTGTAAGTTTACTCGAGCAAGAAACCGGGTGGTTCAACTGCTGCACGCACGACAAATGCTTTGAAGTGAAAGCACCACTTTATCTTTCGACTTTGTCTATTGTTGCTGCATGATGGAGGATTGCAGTATCGGTTTCATTCACATATATATTTTGCAAAAAGATGCTGAGTTTAAATAATTGCGAGCATACATACTCCCACATCAAGTCCCAGCTATGCTAATTATTAAAATAAACATGAAGACAGGTTTTGCATGTTTATGTGATATTTTTATATTGAAGCCGATGTTGCTTTCCTTAGCAATCTTTCAGCATGTTCATATGGGTTTACTAGAACTTGAATCCAACCTTTATTTTTCTTCCCTTAATTAAGGGATTGCACAAGTAAAATATTAGCTTAAGCAACAATAATTGTGTGTTTCTAAACAATTATTGATGAAGCACAGTGTGACACACTTACATTGTTTTTTACCCCACCAGTTGCCTGTGAGGCACCTACCGCTTCAGTTGATAGCTGCCGCACTGTGTTTGTCTGACGTCGTCACTGCACATGCTTCCATTATGTCGAGTGCAGCACACGACGACGTACAACAGGTCAGTCTTTTCGTGCAATTGCCCAGCCGATCGCACCACAGTATGCTCTCGACAATATCTCACATTCGCTTTTTTTTTTTTTACAGGCAATCTCTCAATCCTATCCGGGAACTGGCGAGCTTCTCTGCGAATCATTCTTCCTCAAAAAATGACTTTCGCTAACCTACTGGTCCTTCATACGGAGGAAGCAAAAGATCAGAGTGTCACGATTGTGGGGGCATGGTCCCGTGTCGGTGTCGGCCAATGAGAATCGTGTCAGCCTCTTCCACAGGGAATCATAGGCCGATTCAGTCCATATCAGCTTGAGTTGGCCAATTCTCCCCCATGCATATCGACTGGTATTTAATAAAGAGTAATTTTTTTTTAGTTAAGAAATGGTTGATACAAGCTGATGCCATCCAACTGTTCAATACATTTAAACAATGGGACCGTTTCAGATTATTTGATATAATGTACATATTCTGCTTAAGGGAGACGTTCAGTTGCTTGATCTGGTTATAAAGTTGTGCACTGGAGTTAAGATCCAGGGCCACCTGATCGCTGCATTAAATGCCCTATTGTTATTAGGATCATTTTGTGCTTTCAATCGATTTCACACACAAAAGAATTGAATTTATGGCTCATACGATTTTTGCTAGATGGCCGAGATTCCGCTCGTTGGCGTGCATAAACTGTTCACACTCCAACGTAATCAATAGTCTCTGACTTGACAAGCACGTTTAAGAGGACAATTATCTGCAGAAGGATTAAATGTTCATTATAGAAAAAATTTATAGCCAGCAGTTTAATGGTAACTGGTAAGCTTGGTCAACACAAAAGAAGTTATGCTTTGATATGAAGGGTCGTCAGTTACGACGCAAAAAAGAAGGATCATAAAGAGGGTACTTTCCCCCTTTCTTCATATGAGGAAACTGCAGTTGGGTAGGAAAATTAGTCACAGTATGTAGTACTCTAGGCAACATGCATGAAACCCCATGGTCCGTGTGCTCGCCCTCAAGGAGTGGTTTCAAGGGTTCTAAATTATGATCAGTACTAGTTTCAAGACAGGGAACTATTGAATCTCTACCCACTACGCCAAATTTAGATAATTAACCCTCTTGGGCTGAATTTCTCTTCCCTTAATCAAGAAATTAACTAGTGAAATAATACAAAATTTTAAATCCTTGAAATTTCACCAAGAATATTGAAAATGCATGTGCTGTTTTATACGGGAAAGGTGCAAATGGATCAGATTGGGATCCGTTAAATATGCTAGGAGTTGGATCTGGATCAGATTCAAAACAGAATCCAGAAGTGAAAAATCTCGTATTTCAATCAGATCCTTTTGCATCCTCCAATGTTTTTGATCTTCAAGCATGAAGTGGTCGAAACGAAGTGCTGCTATGCACCGCGGTCAAAGATTCTGATGTATGTTGGTTTCCAGATTTCCCTTACAAACTTCTAAAGTTAGATCATATGTAGGGCAGGGCAATCCACGTCCAGCATGAATGTGATTCGGTTTAATCCTGGACACATGTAAAACGTTCTATGAGTCATGACTGTTAGGATTATTTATCGGATCCCATGTCCGCTAGCTAGGTGGGGTTCGATCTGAACTCAGAATCCAAACTGTTGAACTATATATGTACCTTGGTTCCACAGCCCACTAAAATATGTGGCCATGCTGTTCAAATCTAGACATAAAACACACAATCTATTGATGTATCGCTGGACTTGATGGATAAAGTTGCCCCTCACAGGTTTGCAACACGTATCACTTAGGATTAGTTCCAGCAAATAATAGACTAAAAAAATATGGATCATAGACTGATACCGGTCCACAAACAATTTGTGGTTCCTTGTTATAATACCTTTTCACGGACATTTAGAAATTAAATTTTCAAAATGAAGGACAATGCGGAGGTGCTTATTTCGAATTCTTCCTGACTTGCAATCAATTGAGACATTCTGTTTACCTTATTCTGGTTCATACGAGTGTTTGATATGGTTGTTCCCGCGCTGCAACAAAACTCTGCTGTTCCAGGTTTTCAAAATGATCGCAAATGCGGGAGAGACGTGAAATATGCGGACTGTACTGTTCGCCTGTTCTGAATTCAAGTTCTCCAAGGAAGAACTTCGAAGTAACTAGAGAATGCAATGCTGTTTCAACAGTTTTGTTTGTTACTCAACAGGAAGATATCTTGTTTCAGTTTCACCCATTCGGAGAAAGGGAATCAGATATACTTCAATAAGTTGCAGATGTATTTGCATTTCTAAAACATTTTCGCCCTTTTATTGCCATGTTCATGTACTCCAGAAAATGAATACATGGCATGTACAAAATATTTGTGTACCATTCCATTAAGTCGTTTTTTTAACTGCTTTCTTGGCGTAGTTGCATTGGTTTTGCTGAAAAAAGAAGCACTTTTTTGACGAACGAATTTAGCAACAAGTTGGAAGTTGTAGACTAATTTACAACAGTAAACAATATTTGTGACGAACTCAACGGAATAACTTGTATTTGCTTCCGCGGTTCGATTAGACCCAAATCCTTACGCGCCGAGCCGCACCCAGACACTCCAAGCCACCCGCGACCCCAGGCCGTGCCTGACCCAGCCCCTTCCGTGCAAACACGAAGATGGGGAGCAGAAATTTTTGCCGCGACTCCTCGCTGCTCTGAGCTTGCCGCATCTGCAGGGCTACGTTTTCCATTTCTAAGTTTACGTTGACTCTGATTCCTTCCCTCGTTCTTTGTCTCTTTTTTAGTTGTGCCTGGTTGTGGTGTACCTTTTTAGTGGTTTCAGAGGCACGTTCATTTTCGTTCATGCTTGTTTCCCAGTTGTGATGGAATCAAATGGTCACCTTTTATTTCTTATTGTGACATGGCATCCACCTTGACAAAGTTCTCTGTTGTTTGATGCTTCGGCTTCTGTGACCGTCCGTAAACTGTTTTTCTTGGGGATCGTGAGATCACTTGCTGGTAATGTTGTTTGTTCCATGAGATTAGGCGTAGATGCTTCTCTTTTCCTGTAGTTCCTTCGTGTACAAAAGGCAATGCCACAAACAAGTGTACCCACATGAGGCTAGATACAGGGATATCTCTCCAAGAAAGGCTCAAGTTTGGTGATCCTTCAATCAAATTAGGTGGTATTAGGATGCAACAACTTATCCGTAGAAGTAGCAAGAGAAGTCGTTGTCATGCAACTCCAGTTCAGAATTGTGTGCATTGTCCCATTTTGTTGCTTGAATTAGCAACCAATCACCTTTTCTCTGTATTGAACTTCTCATAGCAGTGGACCACCAACGAGTGTTTGATAACTTATGGTGAACGTTGATCCTTATAGTACTCAAACTCTTTCTCTGGAACGAAGTTATGATTTTGGGGCCGAATCAAGGAAGAGCTCTTACACTACCTTGCTCTGGTTACACCAAGTGAGGGGTCTAACATATGGAATCACTTGAGAGCTTGTCAGTTTTCAGGCAGAGATCATAGGATGAAGCCATACACAAACATTTGAACCTATAGTATTAGGACATATGCATATGCATATGCTTTATATCAGGACAATGGTGGGTTAATAGATATAGGTTCTCAATACGGTGAAGTGTTTGGTGGCATCTTTAATTTTTAGTTGAGCTATATACTGACGCGATTATTTCAAATGTGAAAAATCTATAGCATTTTTACTAATTTCATTACGTTAATCTGTGTTGAATTGGTAGCTTATGATATTCTTCATTAGAACATTATTGAGCCCTTTTTCTCCATCAAAAAGGGTGTCACATACAAGGATATAGGGATGATCAGGTCCTCTTGAATTCCTAAATCACCCTCAGCAGATCAAAGGCAATCTGTTGAAGGGATGACATATCATTAAGTAGAATACTGATCACGCATTTAGCAGAATCAAGGACTTAATATCACACATTCGGAAGAGATCTTGATGTCCATTTGATTGGTTGGTGTCAGAATGAACAATATAGATACACAGGAAACTTTTGAAGTGGCAGATGGGGTATTTTATAGTTAGTTTGTACTTTGTAGTTTCAAATTGTAATTGCTGGGGAATTTTTGGTAACGAAAATCTTCTTGAAATTTAATGTCATATCTAGGAGATGAGATGGCACGTGGAAGATGATCTGTTTCTTATACCCTAAATCTCCACTTTTGTATCATATGATAAGCTAGGTCTCGATGATTTTGGATTCTTTCTGTATCAGCATTCCTGCACTAACTGATAATCCCTAGCCTGCTCTATATTATAAATGAGGAACCTAAGTTGATGCTGGTTGAGCTGATACAATAACTTGTATTGAGTCCTAAATCAAACTTGCCACTATGGACTTCAAATTATCAGTGCATCCACCTTTCAGTGATCATTTTGACTAGGTATGCTCCTTTATCTCGGCATGATGCATCCATTTTACACAAGTTGGAACATCGTATGCAAGTATACCTTGTATATGATCCATCATTCATCTTGCTTGTATCACTTGGCAAAGCACATCGAATATGTCTAGGATGATCATCAATCCGGTGGTAGAGGAAACTCCTTAGGGGTTCTTAGTTTTCAAAAATGATCAATCCCACTATACCTGAATCTACATTTAGGAGACACGTCATAAGTTTGTCCTTCGTGAAATCAATTTTGTCAATTGCTCTTCCTTACGGGTGCTTGTCTTTAGCCTGATCCAAGTAAGCTTGGACACCCAGAAAAAGCTCATGGGTTCAAGGATAGATGCAGTTTGTTTTGATGCTGCTTCAAGTTTGCAGCTTGCAATTCAATAGCCTGGTAGATCATCTACTTTAACTGAAATTCTACATACTGTGGTAAGTTCTGCTACTAATACTACTTGCGGTAACCATATGACAGTAATTTTCGTGCAGTGTGATCAGCAAGCTTAGCAGGTCCATTCCAGCACCTAAACTTGTCAAAAGAGAACTTATTGCAAAACTAGTTCGATGAAAGTTTTTGCCTTTTTGGCTGTTCATAATCGAAAAATAAAATTCCAAATCATAAATTTGTGAGTTAGCAGTTAGCACACTATTCTTATATATTACCAAAAGGCATGCCTCGTCAGAAGTTCGAGAAGCTGAAAATTATGATGCAGATACATGCGGAAGTTTCTGTCTATGCTCACGGGTATGTAATTACAGAATGTCAGTTGAGTCAAAGTGATAGTCTTATATAATTGTGTCAATTGCACACTACAAAGGGGCACTTTGTACCATAACATCCATGGTTTGTTTGTCCTAAATTTGGCTACTTTCTTAAGTCCATATCATAATTTGGTAGGTGGCTGTTGCATTGTTTTATGCAGATGAGGTACCAACCCTGAAAAATCACAAGAACAGGCAACATCCATTTTCTTTGCATGAGATGACAAATCTTGTAGTTCCTTGATAGTGCGAGCCTGACAATGAGCTTCTGATTTGAAACTTTTGAGTTTCCAGGAAACTCCCAGATATTCCCAACAAGATGGCTTGACCCAAAATAGAAAATGGAGCCCGCAGGGTAAAGCCAGATTGGAATTGAGGTTAGCAAGATCATGGTTTCAATGGAAAGATTCCATTTTATGGCTAATCCCGATAAACGAATTTGACAAACAAGCAGCAGCTCCAAGATGTATCGGACTGTCTTTGTTGAGCCTCCTTTTTGTCCACCCAAGATCTGCTTGAACTTTTATCTTATTTTCCTTATACTATTGTACATCTGCAAATAAGACCAAAAATAGTTTTGCTTCTTAAAGGGAGGGCCATAAATTTCGTAAGACTCTGCATATTTATTACGTAAACAACAAACTCTTAATCCTACTGTGAGTCCAAATGTTTTGATCGACATTTTGCGGAAAAACAGCTTGTTTTTCATGAATCCTTTCAACACTCCGCATCTCCTACTTTTCCTCACGACAATTGGATGGTCTACATTCCTCTACTGTAACATGTCCAGCCTAGTCTACAGGTAGGTATTATGTGGATAAAATAGTTGCATGTTGACCAATGTTGTTGACATCAATTTCTGAATCAAATCGGCTTACAGAAAAATCCCGGAATTAGCCCAATCAAATCGGAATAGTCTCTCAATCACAATTATCTTTGAAGTTTATAAAATTTAAAAATCAAAGGGCAAAAGAAATATAAAATAATAAGAATTTGAAAATATTGAAAAATCAATATAAAGAAAAAAACCACGACACCTGGTGCCCTAGAATGAGGGCTGTCTTGAATTGATATTGTACTGATTCCTTTCGAGTCGGCCTGATTTTGATAACACTGATGTTGACTACCATTTTTTTGGCAGCTTCTACCTGAAATAATTTAAGAAGCTAAGTGCTCGAAGACACTCATAATACATAGAAGGATGTTTAATGTTGAGAAAGGAAAGTTATCCTGGCATTGTGTTGGTATCTTGCTGGTCTTTCCTTGTTATATCCTTTTCCATTGCTGCTGCTTTCTCTTTTGGATGTAGGCCATCAGGCCGATGTATTTCTGGCGTGCTTTGGTTCTTTTTTTCGTTTTCTTCTTTTACAACATTTAACTTGGGAATTTGCCCGCAATTTATTACAAGGTAATCTTTGAAAAAATCTACCTGAGACATGATATGAGATCATTATATATGTTCTCTTTCGGTTTTCCGCTTGTCTTCACTTCGGTATTCAAAATACCCAGCTTTCTTGAAAAAGTTGCATGCCTAACTTGGATTGGTGGTGGAAAAATAAAGGGAAGAATGACATGAAAGAGAATCCACTTTCGACTTTCTTTGTATTTATCTGGGTGGCTTTATACCTCAAGCTCCTGTCTATATAATTTCTCGGGTTGCTTGTGCGGAGGGGTTTCTATGAGTGTCCACTCTCTACGCCTCCCGCTTGTCGGCGATTGAAATTGATCGGTGCTGTTTCATTTGATACCAGATCTTTTTGCCGTGTAAATGAAGCTGGTTGATACCACATGAGCGAAGTGTATGATTTTCAATCTAAAGTATCCTTGAGTTCTAAACATTTCAAAAATCACGTAAAAAATTCCTAGAAACTCTTGCTGGAAGAAGCCCATTGATCTAGTTAATGTTGGTCGGCTCAAGGAGAGGAAGACAAACTACGATAAAGGGCAGACGCAAGGGCTGGGAATTGAACTAAGCTGGTTGTAGCAGCTCATATAATGCTCATCTCAACTTGATTCAACAAGATAATTAGCTGAACATGAGCTCGATTAACAAGTCACTGAGCTGAACATAATTAGTCTCGACAGGACTAGTGAGCTGAACAAGAATAAGTTGTGTTTGCCGAAATTTATTTCGATTCAGCTCATTAGTAAAGCGAGCCATTAATGAGATGCTCGACTAGTGTGTGTGTGTCTATTTGTGAAAACTAAGCAACAATTGGACTAAGCAAATATTGTGTAAACTGACTCAGAGCTGTTTGATTAACTCGATTCATGGTGTATAAAGTGCTATATATGAAGTTATTTCTAGAAAATGTGAATCAAAACCTATACTTTGACTTTAACACAAAAATTTACATGTGCCACTTTATGAACTATCAATCATTTTGACGAGATGACATGTAAAACTAGTTCACATAAGCATCATATTTACTAGGCCGACACAATTTTAATACTACACACACACACACACACTTTTATTTATCCTAATTATGCCTTGTTCACTTTAGTTTTTCAATTTATGTGAATTCGTATAGACTTATCAACACATACCAATTTATATAATTTCGTGATTGTTAAATCATACTTACAACATCAAGCTGTAGCGTGAATCAGGATTGAGTTCATTTTATTGTTGAGAAGCTAAAACTGGCTATGTTCCTTCTCAAATGACTGTGGCTTACTTCATGAAGAGCAAGAGCCGTGATTGTGTTACTTCAATAAATTAATGAATTCAGCGTTGAAAAGTAGGTCAAAGGATCGGATTTTGAATTGGATATATTCTTAGCCATATCCACTTTTTCAAATATTTACATATTTAGATGCAAATAAGATAATTCATATGTGAATTCAAATCTGAAATCCAATATCACAATCCAAATCTGATCTGATTCTGATTTCGTAAATTCACATATGACTTTTAAAATGTAAGGGCATCGGATATAAGATATTTATTTTAAACTAAATCTGATCCAAAACCGAATCTAAATTTGATTGGTGATTTACTTATGTCTGAATCTGATCGAAGTCATTTCTTAAATAGGAATATGATCTGATTCCTTAGTTGGACATTGAATTGAATTGTTTTTCATATCTGATTATTTTTGAAATTGTTCGCTCAGATATCCGATTGAAATCATATATATATTGACACCCCTAGCTTTAACATGCCTAGTTCATTTCATTAGCTTGTTTGCCTGTTTGGTTCATATTTTCATGGAGATGCTTGAGGACAATATGGCCAACATTTTGAGAGTGTAAGGCTGCAAACAAGAAGCAAAATTATGTCATCTGATTATCATCCCCAATCTTCTCACAGCTTCTCTTTCCTGTTCGTGGAATAACGATCTCCACACCTTCTTTTTATATCTTACATAGGTACTGATAGCAAGGCAGATAACATGGGGTGGGCATCGGGTTGGGCTGGGCTGGGCCGGGTGGGGACGGACCAGCCCAAGCCTCATTTTAAAAGCCTGGGCACAGGCCGGGCCAACATGGAGCAGGCTGAGCCAGCCTGGCCAGGATGGTTCAGCCCGCGCCTTATCTGACCTGATTCAGCACGAATCTGGCACAACCCGATTCAATTCTAATAAAAAAATTTAGAATATTTATATTATACATTTATATATATGTTTAAAATTAATAAAAATAATTGAAGTCAATGCCCTGCCAGATTTCAACCCAAATCCGGCACAAAGCCCGGCCCGATTTCTTGCCGGCCCGGTTCAGCCAGGAATCTGCCGGACCATGGCCGGGGGCCCGCAAGCTCGACGGGCCCCCAGCCCGCTGCCCAGTCTTCGATAACATGTTTCCGAACAAAATCACCGTAACACAAGTCTCGATCATCTGTAGGTTAGTTTATCTTAGGAAAAATAGAGGGGAAAGAAGGACCATGGTGGGTGCCCCGGTAAGCTCTACCAAATTCAGGTCTCATCCAAATGTTCTATCTGAGCATCCAGAAGTTGCTTGTGATCTTATTTCGGAGGATACTATCTGCCAGTCTACTTCGATGAGCCCCCAGCTCAAACCATTTCCACAACTGTATATGAGTTCAGTTTCTTCGAAGGACAATTTGTTTGAGCCAAATCCCGGCGGTGAAGAAACTTAGAATTGATGCAGTGCATGGGCTGGAGAATAATCTTGTGTTCCCAACTGCCCATTCATGTGGATGTAGCGCTTTCCGCACCCCACAGCAATGTCAGGAAACATACCACTATCATTACTATCCCTGCCAATAACACCTTGCAGAAAAGTTTGCTTTAATATCGTCTGTGGGATTTGGTCGTCTTCCATCAGCATCATGATCATGCGACTTGCATGAAAGTATTCTTTAGAACATCAATGGCCAACGTATATTCAATGAACTGCCAGTTTCATCTGCTTTTAAAGATTTCTTTTTTCTTTTTGGCGTCTACATGGTAGGAGATATCTACCCGCTCGGCTCATTCAAGGTACAGGGCATCTTCATCTGCTCAGTCAACCACCACCAAACCCCCCAACAATACAAATTAACGATTCACATGTCAAGCTTGTGCCAAGTCAATGATCAGCAAAGCAACTTGCGCCTTCCTATGTGTGAACACCACCGCGTCTGCTTTGATATCTTGGACCAGTAATTATGGAAGATTGTGATGATGACAACCCACTCTCAGGTCGCGAGCTTTCAAAGTCAATCGCGCACATTGAACCGGAAAAAGGAAGAAGGGAAAAGGTGGGAGAAAGAGAAAAGAAAGCGCCTCAACCAACCACCGCAGTAGTCCCAAATTGCTGAACTTCATTATTTGGTTAAAAAATAAACAAATAGGAAACATGCGTGTTTCATTACAAGAATACAGCTGCAACTTATTCATATCGCCCTTCAAACCCTTTTATGCCATTTTTTTCCCTTTCCTATCGCCCACACAAAAATACTTACCCCGTTCACATACACAAATAAATCGGAACACCATCTACCTAAAACACTGGTACATTAACCTATAACTTGGTCTCTCTACAAACAGTGATCCCCTGGATTCCCGGAATGTTCTATTTGCACCTAAAAGAAAGTTCATAAAAATCAAACATAATGTTCTTTTCACCTTCAATCACGCGTGAACCAAGTGGACCAGGTGCACTTTGGTGCGTTATACAAATGGTATCGGCTATCATATTTGGTGGGGGGGCCGGATGAGTTCAAATCATTGTTCCTCTGTCTTCCACACCTAATTCTTGAGATTCCCTACTATGTGACACGGTTTTGGTGGGGACGCAGTTTGAGAGCAAATTCGCACTATGCTATCTATGACCACAAAAAAGTAAGGAACAAAAGCAGGAGGCTAGTGGGCAGGACTCTGTACAAGTATCGAAAGATTGGGCAAAGTCATCTGCTTCTAGAAGTTCTCCTTGTGGAAGTCGAATTTGGTGCTTGTCTTTCTTGAGAAATCGAGGGACAGCTGACGAAGTTCGTTCGTCAAAGCCACACTTCCACAATAGAACACCCCTGCAAGAAAGAGTCGATTATTAATTGTAAGTCGTCGAAGTTTGGTCTAACTACCATCCATGGCCTGCTAGAGCAGTTGGCTGGTATGAAAATTGATCATGTCAAAGAAAGGAATAAGCATCTCACCAACTCTAGCATCCCTGTGGTTGAGTGCAATTCGCTTGAAGACACTGCGCCAGTTGGGTTTGGCAAAGTGGGTCTTCACGCTGGTGCCGGAAACAATGTCTTGGCCGTTCTTGGCGTAGTTGAGAGACTGGAGCATGGCGATGAGCGCGGATCTCGCGTCGCCTTCCTCATAGACGCTCGTGCAGTAGTTGTGGAGCTCGATCGCGTTATTCTGGTCGGACTCCGCGACTTCGTTCATCACCCCCTTGAACCAGTCAAAAGAGCCTTGCTCCCTTGTTACCCAGTAGAAGTAGGCCCTTGTGGTCTTGAAGGCCTTCTTCTTAGCTTTGGCGCCGTTACCACCACCCTCCAGCTCCTCTTCCTCTTCGCTGGCCTTCATGTTGTTCACTATGTCCTTGACGACACTGATGAAGGGTGTGGCGCCGATCCCTAGGCCAACAAGCAGCACCACCTCGTATTTCTTGTAGTCTTGAGCTGGTGCTCCGTATGGCCCGTCGATCAAGACCCGCGGGAAACTGCAATAAAGAAAAGAGACGATAATTAGCTATTAGTTCCTCAAAATCTTAATGTCTTAAGCTAATCCTATTTAACTCGTTTGTATAAATGATGAACTTCCTTGCAGTACCGGACGTTAGCATATGACAGAAAGCTCGACCTTTAACTAACCGAATGGGGACTCAAGTTTCAACATTCCAAATTTTTTAGTTGTTGATTGCGTAAATCGTTAAAAAGATGTGATCAAGATTGCAAACCTTGGGTGGCTAGTTTGGTTGTGATCCGCCCTGAGCAGCCCACTTTTGCCATTGTCTGGCGGTTGGCACACCTGCAGATAAATATCAAGAAGAAGCGAGGATTTAAGAGATGGCAAAAAGATATAGACGAACAGAAAGACGCACGAACAAGGTAGAAGCACCGTGATTTACCTCAGAGAAGACAGTCTTGAGTTGGCTGGTCCAGTCTCCTAGTGTACGAATGTGGAGGCTCAAGTAATCATCGCTGGGTGCAGAAGTAATGGAAAATGGATGCCTGTCCAAAATTCTCAATAAGATTACCACCAACAACATGTTGCTGTGTTGAGATCAAGCAACAAAATTACACTTCTTTCGTGCTTGATTCCTCTAACTAGTCTGATCTGTTTAAGTGCTTACCATTCAAATGGGGAGACTGCCGCACAGTTAACAAACATGTATTGTCCACTTTTGTACTTAAAGCCATTGGGCCTGGACATATGCAAGGTGAGAACGTTTCCAGGGTAGACAGCAACCTGCATGATTGAGCAGAAGAGGGCATTAAGTCGGTTGAGCACCTATAGAGAGTAGAGATGTCCACAAATTTGTTTCTGATCCTCCTCCACCTCCTTGCAGGACTAATATGTAAGATTAGCTCACCTTGAGAATCTTGACCGGCTTGATGCCTGACCTAAATGCTCGGACCAGGCGCTCGAATCCGTAAAGCAGCATTGGAATTGCAATGTACATCCAGGTCTGCAAGTGGAAAGCGCTTGCTCCATGAGTGCTCATAGTAAAGTAGTGAAATCAACGCCTGAAGTCGCAAGGCAGAAAACTTACCGTTTTCTTGTACCATTTCTTGGTTAGGTAGAGTTCGTAGCCATGGACGATGTACAGCGCATAGACGATGACGAAGAGGTGGTGGGAGTACCAGAAGGCATTGAAGCCAGTGAGTTTCTTGAGTGCCTTGGGCAAGTTGAGCCTGTTCCTCCTAAACCATGGGGTGGCAAGAACGTAGGCGATGATCATCAGCACCAGAATGACGATGCCGGTCCAGCCCTCGGTACCCTTCACGAACCACCAGTAGTTGGGGGGTCGTTTATCGCCGAAGAACGGCTTCATGGGCTCATACTCTGCGTCCGTCGCATGAAGGAGGCGAGGGAAATCGCAAGTTACGTGGGCAATTACGTGCAGTAAGACGCCGACCGCTGCTCCGGCAGCAACCACCTACAAAACGAGACGAGAGTCTACTAGTTCAGCACACCAAGAAAAAGTCCACTCACTTCTTCTTCTTCTTTCAGTTGAAGAGATCGCACTACAGCCAACTTCTTAGATCAGAAGAGTTCAGATGATGACTGATTGAGGTGAGGGTCATAAATTTTTACCTTGTGGAAGTTGAGATTGTCATCGAAAGGGACCACCACGCCCAGTTTGGTCTTGTTCCTGAGCCATGTGATGGTGTTCCGGCAGACTGGGAAAAGAACTAGAGCCATATTGAGCTTGGTCAGCTCCGCACCACCTTTGGCAACGCAGACGCAGTAGCCCATAACATGGTACACGGCTCTGTGCCTGTACTGGTAGAACTTCCAGGCGAAGAGGCCGCCCATTGCGATCAGCCACACAACGAACAGCCACACCCTCTTCCAATTGTCTTCCAGGAAGTACTTGGTGTGGTTGTACCACCTCTTGATGGGGTTGCTCTCCTTGGTGGGCCTCAATTTCTGGCTCAGCATCTGACTTAGGTTCCGGCTGTTGGAGAATGGTGCTACTGATTGGCTTGGCCCTTGCAACAACAGCACCTCAAGATTTTCGACCTGTCGAGTTTTCAAGCACTCCACTATCATTACATAAGAAAGCGGCCGGCAGAAAAAATAAGGCGATCAGGCCAGTAAGAATCCATCTTTTTGTTTTCTTAATTTTCCTGCCTTTTGCGTTACCTATCATCTGCGAAAGATAAATTATTCAAGTGTAGACTCATACCTCAATGTAACCCAGATTCCCCGGGTCCAATTCTTCCATGATCAGAGCAGCATATTCTTCTGCTTGCTCCTGAATCCTTGCCAGCTTGTTTGCCGAAGCGCTGAGAGTGATAATCTGTGAATACCATTTAAAGAAAAACACCAAAAGATCAATCTCCAAACCATACTAACAAAGGAGAAATTCTAGGATATCTAAAATAGATTTGCAAAGAAGAATCCTTTACCTCCTTAACCTCTGCCTCGGTTATCCGGCCATCTCCGTTCTTGTCAAACCTGCAGAACCCGTACCGTATATGTAAGAATTACTCAGAAACGAATTAAGAAGTGGAGAACTGCTCAGACAAAAAGAGTTATTATATATTTCTTACAAGTCGAAGAAAGTCTGGAGCCTAGCGTCGAAGCTCTGGTCAGATATCTGCTCCCAGAAATCCTTGAGCTCGTCCTTGGATATGAAAGGCGCGACGATATTTCTCCGCCTCGCCAAAGCATCGTACAACGCCAAGGCGAACTCTTTCGATTCCATCCCTGCGAGGACGACCACCATCAAATCAGAACCCGAATAGAAGATTCAAAAATTAACAAGAAGAAGAAGAAAAGAGGAGGACGGTGAGTTTGTGAGTAAGAGAACCACGCACCAATGCATTTGCCGAAGAGGGGTCGAGGGAGGACGCCCTCGATGTTGAGCTCCTTGAAGCGCTTCTCGATGGCAGGCCAGCCGGCGGAGCCATCGGCCTTGCTGATGAACTTGAGCCCGGCGAGGGCGCCGGCGGCGGCCGACTTGGAGCGATCGAGATTGATCGGGGCTTGGCGCTTGTTGGCGGAGGCGAGGCGCTTCAGTTCCTGGGACACGTGGCGAATGCGGTTCGAGGCGCTCCGCATTACAGAGGAGCCGAAGGAGGACTTCTTCTCGAGCTCCCGAGCGAGGAGCGTCATTTCCGGGTCCTCCTTGTCCTGCCCCGCCGTCTTCACGCTGTGGACCGCCACAGTGTCATCCCGGACGTCGAGCGTGATCTCCACGTAGGCGTCGTCCGCCGCCCCGCCGCTCGTCTCCGGCGGAAGGTTGAAGCGTGCGCTCTTCTTCCCGCCGCGCTTGTTGGTGAGAGGCCCGCTCAGCGGCCCGCTCATCGGCCCGCTGAACCCGACCCTCTCGCTCCCCGTGCTCTCTGTTTCGTAATTGGTATCCGACTGGTGGCCTTTCCCGTCTTCCACCCCCATCCTCCAAGATCTCTCAATCCCACCACCACCACCAAAATCAGCAACTCAGAATTAGTACCCTTCGGACCAACACTGCCACAAGCAGGCACAGAGAGAACTCCGCTCCCTGCTTCTCTCTCCCTCTCTGTCCTCCTAGGGAAGCGAGGGTAGCTCAGGAGTTCTCTTTTCTGCTCTTCTCTTTTCTTTCTGCCTTCTGGGAGACGTGTGCGTTCTGAGGTGCATGCAAGAACGAAGACGAGATATTTATATGCGAGTTTTGGTGGGGAGAAGCAGGAAGGGCAGGCTTCGGCTTCCTGTGGGTGGTCGACTCCTTCTTCTTGGAAACTTTGACCGTGACCCGGGAATCCCTCCCCTTCTTGGTCAGCTCTCCCTCTCATTATTTTATTACTAAATCAACTTAATTTGATTTGATGCACTGTGTAGGAGGAGCCTGGGAAGGGGAAGGGGGGAGAAGTGAGAAGGAAAGTGAAAACGGCGAGAAGCTTCACATGTTCAAACGTCAAAGGGGGCGACCGGCCGTCGCTCGGTCCATATGAATCCACCGCCGACCCCAGCCTCTCCCCGGCCCCGCCGGTGTAAGCGGCTCCACCTCATTCTCTTCACAGGAGCTGTCTTGACAACTTCCTTCAGTTCACATGTTACTTTTTATTTTTCCTTTATTTAACGTAGAAGAAAGAAAACGAATCCAATCCGCCTAACCATTGTGCTTGACCACCATGACGACAATTTCTCAGTGCCAGACTCCCAATCTGAAAATTTTATTGGCCAACGGCACACTCTATTCTAAGCAAGCAGGCTAATTGACCCTCGGCTCAACCAACGTTTCATTTAATCGAGTCTGCTCTGATCGATGGATGCAATTCACAAGTAGTTACGAAAAATGAACCGATATCCAACAATGCAAGAGTCAGGCTTTGGTGGGAGCCTTGAACTTCATTCTTGTTTCTCGGCCGATTCAAATTAGAAGCGTAACCCAAACATAAGAGTATGAATTACGTTTTACAACGCCTCTTGATTCACCGTTCTTTTGCAGCCGCTCATGGATCAGTCTTCAAGTTGCCACGGCCTGTTTTGACGTGTATAACTTAAACGTTGATATACATAAAAAATTTGAATCACTTGTTATACATAAAAAATTTGAAAATTGATATTTCCGTTCGAATCAAAATTTAAGTTGGTCAAGGTTCACCAAAAATTTTTAACCCCTAGACATTGGTAATTTTACCCAAAACACCTTCAGCCACCAATGTGAGGGATGTTACATGTCGGTGAAATTATTATTTTTGCGGACGGTGGAAATTAATTTTCACCGACATATAGTCTCTACACGAATCCGAAGACTGATGTTCATCTTGCTGAAAGTCAATTTTCACTTGACGACATTTCAATTTGAACGTCGATAAAAATAAAATTTCACCGATTGGTCGTTTTCTAAATGATACAGATGACTCTTTAAGTCCTACCCGAATATCCAAATCACGGTTTTCATATTCGCAAGATCTCAATGATTTCTAACCTTCGCTTGGTGGGATATAAGGATTGGTGGGTGCCCAAGGCAACCATTGACTTTGAAGCCAACCCCATAATTGGAGTACTATCAATGCACCCTTAAGTTGTGAATCCGTTTTCTTTTACAAAACGAAGGCAATTATAAATGGACATATCTTATCTGATCTTGTCAAGCAATAAAAAATTCAGGGGAGGAATTGGTCCCCAGTTGTCTTCTTTATTTCGGGGCCAACATAAGGGAATGATGCGCTAGCATCGTAGCTGCTATCTGTTCTTAAGGCTAAGTTTTATCCCCAAGAACAAATATTGTATTTCCTTATAAGAAAACGGGCCCCAAGCTTCTAGCTCGTTTGAGAAAGATTCTATTAAAAGGTTAATCTACCAATCTAGTGTGCAAAGCATGAACGTCTAAACCGAAAAATTAATTAATGCATCGTCGGTTCACTGTATTAAAGAACGGACGGCGAAAGCTCATTGGGTAACAGTAAAATCTCTCTCCGAGATAGTGGGGAGATGGGCGCAAAGGAAAACAAAGGCTGGTACAGCAACAAAGCGGTTGGTTTCTCATCTGTTTCTGACGTTCCCAGCTGCTCGTTTTCCTAGACAAGCTTTCGAAAACGACCTCCTGCCCTTGCAGTATAGGCACATGAAGCTCAAGTTTAGTGAATGAAGAGCTCTTGCCGACTACCCACCACCATTTCTGCCGAATTCTAGGAAATCGGAGTAGAGGAACTCTTCATTCCCCCCCACATTATCTTTCCTTCTTCTTTTTTTTTCCCCTTCCTTTTCCTTTTGGGCAGGTAAATATCGTATGGTGGGTAGAACTGTTGCAGTAATTGGTTGCCCCATTCTTTTCTAAAGGACACAAACAATGTTATTTGCTTTCCCCAGTTTGCAAGTTATATGCAAAATGATTGTCATTTAATATGAGAGCCCGTTGCTCTTTAATTCTTTCATTTTGATCCGATCCAGCTAGCGAGCCGAATAATCTAAGTATTTGTTAAGTAATTAATCAAGGTCATGTCAGCAACAGCAACAATAAACTATTATTACCTGTGGTTGGTGGGTGGGGTCTGGCACCAAACCTACTATAGTAAAACATGCATTTGATCTTTCAGGGCGGCCCTACTTCAGTTATGCCTGATCAGATTCGAGTTCTTTTGTCCATTAACAAATCTCGTCTTCGATCCCATAAAGTAGTTGCAGTAATTAAACTGCAATTTTTCTGCTTTTTAGAGAGAGAGAGACGAGATTTTTCTGCAGATGGCGTCTCTTGGAACCAATAATACAAAATATCAAGCAGCAAACAAGTGTTCTGACGTGTATGGCGTCTCTTTGTCTCTCTCTTCCCACAGAATGAGAATGTGAGAAGGGGGAGTCGCCGTGCTTGGTCTCGGCGTCTCATTCTGTGGGCCGGCGACGTCAGCCTCCAAAAGAGCAGGCGCTAGCCGCGTGGAAACCGCAGGACGCATAAATTTCCTTCCGCATTTCAGCGTGCGTCAAAGTTCAATGGCTGCCAAAGTCTACCGGGCTCCACTGCTTCGTTCTATTCACCTACCAGCCGTTTCCACTAAATGACCACCTATTTGTCATAAGCTAAATTAAGAGCCCCGTGGCTGTGAAGCTGATTTTTTCTTAACAGAGGCCTGACTTTACTGAAAATTGCTGAATGGGTCCCCGCCCGGATGAAGGAACATGTGAAGGAAAAGATGAGGAGTGTTGACATCTCTCATCTCAACCAAGATGACGCAATTTAACCAAAGGCCTCCTTTTCAGTTGTCAGCAAAGTCAGGGTCCCGTATCGAGACAATCAGAAACTCGAGGCCATCATTCCAATTTATGGTCAAGGGTGGGGTTTGAGATGAAAATTTCTCAACATTAATTTCTTTCGCATGCGCTCGCATATCACGCCCCTACTTTAACATGTGATTCATGTCTCGTTTTCAAGGAGTCTCCACGAATGAAAAGACATATTTTGAAGAACAATTCACAAAATATCTTTTGGAAACCTTCACATGATTGATGGCAGTCCACAATTTACTGTTCTTGTATTTATTTTCCCCAGTAAGTTAAAAGGAGATCCATTCTCCTCTTGACTTTCATGGAGCCCGACAATCCAAAGTTATGATAAGACCTTTCAAAATCCCAAGACGAAACCGACTCTGTATCTTGAGAAATATTTTGCCCGTCTTTAATTTCCAAGAGCACTTATCCGGTTTGTTTGTACCAAGCAGAGAAGAAATTAAGACCTGTGTCAATGTCACGTCAAACAATGCAGTAAGAAACCCGTGGAAATGTTTGGAAATATTGTAGAAATGCAAAGACGGCCTAGTTAGTTAGGTTGATTTGGTTGAGTGATGAGAATGGTTAACTAGGGCAATGCGTTTCTTGGACAAAATAGTTGCTTGAGGTTGATGGGGCTTTGATTCTTTTCCTCATCAATATTCTTGCTGCCTGCAACTTGCATCGTCGGGAAGTAGAGGAAATTGTAAAAGCCACGCCCTGCTGCTCTGTCTTTTACTAAACCAACAAACCCTCATTGCACGTAGCCTTTTTCCATGGAATCAATTCATGATCTTCATCCCTTCCAACATGGCAATCTAGAAACGCGGTGGCTGATGGATATCACTACACTAGCAAGTTGCCTCATTGCTTCAGCAATGATGCTTTTCACAATTATATGTATGTAAGGAGTGGGAAATTAAACAAAAAAAATCCTTCAAAATGAGACTGGTTGAATTTATTCTGGATATGATATGGCCGATTATCTTGAGAAATTATATAAACATTAGTTCCTCTGCATGCACAGCAAAAACGTTGGTGGTGGAAATATTTTTCTAGCTGGCGGTTTTCTTTTCTTTCAGAAATGTTTAATTATATAAAGAGTGGGAAATTTCAAAACAATTTAAAGATTTTCTTTAAAATGAGACTGGTTCAATTTATTCTACATATGATATAGACACAAATATCTTGAGAAACAATATTATAAACATTAATTATTGCAATCCACAAGAAAAACGTTGTTGGTGACAAAATTTTTTAGCTGGCGGCTCTTTCAGAGATGTTTCATTAGCAACAAAATAGTGAACAATATAAAATTGCCGATCACCAACCAAAAATTCTTCAACCTAGATGATTGAAACAGTGGGTCGGGATGGGAATCAAATGTCATTATTCTTGTAGACAAGGTGCATCAGCCCCAAATGAACTTCCTTCTCCTCTCCAACACAGAGGGGAGCCAAAGTAGGAGAGTCAGTCACGTTGATAACTTGTAAAGTGTGAATGTGCCAAACATGTATATTTCACTTGATAAGTTGTAAAATATGTTCTTTAAATTCAAGTCCATTTTCCGGGTTTGAGTTTTGACACGTCATATTTGAAAATCCCAGCCAATTGCTGCCTATAACTCAATTGTGTAAACCAGATTTATCCATAGTTTTAGAGGAAATAGCTTCCATTCCACACCTATAGCACTATAGGAATAATACTTTTGCTTAAGTGTATATATAAAGCTGAATCCGTTCAATTGCTTCTTCAAATTAATAAATGGCTTTGGTGAATGCGCCTAACAAACGGCCATTGAGCAGTAAATGGGAAGTCATTGGGGCCACAATATGTCAAAATAAATAATAATAATAATGTATGCATATTCTCAACCGTCAATGTCGATGCTTTCAATGGTTTCGATCACTCCCAACAGATATAACATTTAAGAGTTTGACACCATTTTAACCCTCAAAATTTGGACATGAACAGTGGTTTGAAAAATGAGGTCACAAGTACTTGAACGTTACTGCCTAAAACTGGGGGACAAACTGAACTGAGATGAATCATTCTTGTGGCAAAGCAAGCTCCGATGCATCACAAGCACAGATGCAAAAGCTTTGGATTACTGGATCAGGTTGAACTTTTACCAAACTAAACTCGAACTAAACGGATTTAAGCTCAAATTCGGGCCACAGTTTTTAAAAGCAAATTTGGATTAGGTTTTTCACTTTCCTTCTTTTTTTTCTTTTGCTAGGTTGATCTTTCTCTATAGGGTTGGTAATTAGTTGGAAGCATGTGATATTTTCAATGGGGCATCTATATAATTAGGTGGAAGCATGTGATATTTTCAGTGGGGCGTATATATATGCATTCAAACTTATCTACTAATTTATTTATTATTTCATTTATGCTACCGTTGTTGGTAGCCACCTGCTCTAGGCTTGTGAATCCGCCGCTGTTTTGAAGACACAAGGGGCGTGATATGGAGGCTTATCCTTTTAAGCTGGAGTACTGTGGAGAGCTTAGGCAGACTAAGTTCAGCTCCTTACGACGCTACAGAAGAAAAGAGAGAGAATATGATCAGTCAAGTTTATTTTGAAATTGGTTGTTTCACTTCCTTTTTTCTTTTTCTCTTGGCAATCATCATTCTCACCTTAAAACCGGTGAATGGTAAGAGCAAAAAGAACATGAAGTCATAAAACAAAACTGGTTTAACTCTTTACGTACAGATTCTTTTAAGTGAATTGCTTGCATGAACCGTCTTCTCGGTCGGGATGCAAGAGTTAAAAGGTTCCGGATGCTGATCAGGCAAGTAATTGCTCCGAGCGACAAGCGTACGTATAGACGCCACCCCATCTGATGAGGATCATGCATATCAGCACAACTAGTGGCTGACGCAACCTGAAACGAGCTTCGCCAGTCGTGTCTTTTTCTAACAGGCACTATAGACGACGGATGTTAGGCCAACTTGTCTCCTGGCCTGTGAAAATGACAACAGATTTTATTTGTAGAAGCAACTTGCCCCTATCAACTTGCCTAAAGAGGATAGCGTATGTGGTTAACTTGGCGGATTGGTGAGAGCTAACTTCGATGTCTGCAATGAAAATGAACGCTACTCTCCTCAGCTGTGTAAAAGATGGCAGACACTACTCTCAATGTAACCGTAACTTCACTTAATCCGAACACAGTTCTAAACCCCAGAAACCAAGGAAAAAGAGTGGCTTCAGCTCCGTTTCAAGAGGTGGCCGGGTTCCCTCCCTCCCTCCCGCCTACCTGAAGTTATCAACTTGAAAGTCCAAAAATATCTCCGCGTTCCTTTGATTTTGAGCTTCTTTTCTAGACCGGTTTTGATTTTGAACTTCCTGAACTAAAATAAGTCAAAACAAACGAAAGAATTATGGGTCTGTGATTTTCAAAGTTTTTCCACAGCCCGTGGTTTTGAGATGTTTTGACGCAAAATACGGAGAAAAGAATTGACCGCATGCAGCGTCGCTTCTCCTTCGTCTGTAATCCTCCTGCAACGCTCTCACCTAACCGATCCGGCGATACCCCATTTACACCACAAAGGAGTTAATCCGATTCCAGCCAAGCTGGTGGTGGCGGAGTTAATCCGATTCAAGCCAAGCTGGTGGTGGCGGAGTTAGAAATTTTTTGGTTGAGAGATAGAGATGTAAAGTAATCGCAAATTTTAAACAATCTATAGAAACTCTTAAACTGTTTGTGGCTGGCGAGCACCAGTACGCAAATATGCAAATGGCTGTAGGGTTCCCATATGGCTGGCCATATGTAAATAAATTGCCTCGTATCCAACAGGCATTGTCAGAATTCATGTCAATGGCTCATTCAAGCCATTGATAGTCAGTTCATTAACTATATACGTGAAGCCTCCTTAGTGGTAGTGGCTAGGGGCTTGAGGTTGACATCTTTGATGAACTTGACCTAAATCAAGGGTGCAGTACTTAGGATGCATAGGTTCTGCCTAATCTTTACATGTTTTTCCAAGAGAAAGAAAAGACCAACTTGGTCTGCAACTCTCTCTTATCTTCCTAGTTGATTAATATAGCTTGATAGATACACAATATGACTGGATGCGAAACAATGCTTAATCAGCAAGTTAGGATGTGTTTGAAATTTGATATGGCCATATGTGCGAGATTATTCTTAACCACTCGAATTAGGGTGTGGGGGTTATGATAATTGATATTCGTCCATTTAATTCGTTGCTGTACCACAATCAATTTCCACCCGGTTTTCTGTCCCACCATCTTGCTGCATAATATTAATATATGACGCAAGAAAGGAAGTTTGGATCAAAACCAGGTGCTTCTGGAAATACGCTTCTCATGCGCATTTTCCTTTGGTTTGGGAGGCAGGTTAATTAGTTCCAAAATGGTTGCCGCCCTATGTTGACCAACTACTTTCATTATTCAAGCTCCTTCTTTGCATTTTGCAATTTTTTAATAAAGACCAATTGTCGAATCAGGATTTGAAGTCAACTTCGTTTATCCTCAAGAACCAAGAATGTTAAATGAAATGGTAATAATATAATTCCGTGATAAAAGGAAATATTAGAAAAAGAAAGTTTCGGTTAACTTTTATTTTATGCTTTCACTTGATAGCTAGCTTTCATGAGAGGTACAAGCCTTATAAACAAAAACATAAAAAGTAGTAGCTGTTGTAAACTTATATATATGTATGTAAAAGTAAGTAAGCTTGAAAATGAAATTTTGAAAATAAAGGAAGAAGCGTTGGAGTTGAATGTGCCGGATCTACATAGACCTCTCATTGGGAGGTTGACATATGGACGCGATGGCCGACCAACCATCGTAAACCACCCTGCTCGCCCATCGTTTTTAGCTCTTTCCTTTCTCTCTCTAGAATTATTATTGGAAAAACAGATAGCATTTTTAGGTCACGCGTCACAGAAATGTCTGCTTTGAAATTTGAATTGTAAATGCTTGCAAAAAATGTATGATTGAATTTGAACGGGTCATTCGCCATTTTTGTATTGACTTATTTGGGTGCTTTAAAATATGCTTACATGATATGATAAGCAAAACCCATTTGTTATTTGACGAATTCTTTCCTTCGCCGAACGAATATATATAGATCGTCGGTTCAGATGTAAAAGCACAGCGCCATGGGCAACTAAGACAACGAAAATAGTCGACGCCGGAGCCGGAGGACGACCGGATCACGAATTTCATGAGTGCCGCCGTCCGTCCGCTTCGGGCCTCCATGATTCGGTACCAAAGAAGAAGGGATTCAACTTCGACGTGGTTGTTGCATTTGTTTGGATTGTTTTGCTTATAGGGATGTTAGTAACAGTTAAGAGATCAAAATGACATTCTATCAGATTAGCGGCTGGATTTAAGTAAATATCTGTCTGGATTTGGATTTGAAACCAACATAATTTTAGATAAATATCCCATATATAATGTCCATACAATTTGAAAGTTGTATTTTGATATCTAGTAATGCAGTTTGAATTGGGTATAAAAGTTGGATTCAAATTTATTTGGATATTAATCTAAAAGTTAGATTCAGATTGGATTTGGATTTGTGAATTTAGTTTGAATTTTGATATGGTATCAGTTTTTTCTTCATTTATTCGAATCCAAATATATTTTCAGAAAAAGCATATGGTAAAAAATATGTTCAATTCGAATGTAATCCATTGCCCTTAACCCAAGATATATATATATATATATATATATATATATATATATATATATATATATATATATATATATATCTGAACGTGTCAACAATCACATCAATTTATAAAAGTATGAAAAGTGGCTTCTACTCTATATTTGCAGTTCCAATGATTCCAATCTCTCTATATCTATATCTATATCTATATCTCTATCTCTATCTCTATCTCCCTTTCCTTTTCTTTTCTCTCTCTCGTATCAAATTGTTGTCTGCTTTCTCCTCTTACCATATATCAATCTCATAACAGACGTCCTGTTTGTTCACTTAAAACTGAAAACCTTTTCCTAAAACTCAGGTTAATCCCGGTGTAAAGCTCCAGATGTGCATATCGAGTCAGTAATATTTGCACCTAGAAAGTTTGGTTTGCAGTTGAACCCGATTTTTGGATCGGAAATTTATATCTGGATTTGGTAAATGGATCCATATTATCAACATCACATATAGAAAACCAGTTATCGCAGACAGAGGCGTTCATATGGTTAAACATAAACCTCAACCGCATTTTAATTTAATTATTTCCTAATGGGCCATCAAACCCAGGCCTGTGCTACAAGAATGATCTTCATATATATGATAGTATCAAAAATTAAAGTGGGAGAGAAGTGAACCACAAGTAATATTGTATACAGAACGACAATAAATTGTAATGATTTACATCTGATATCCGACCCAACCATTTCAAAAGAATAGGACATGAAAAACAATGGACATCTAGCAAATTAACAAGTTGGATAGGATTTCACATCAGCTTTTGACTCAAGTAAATATCCAATCAGATATATATCCGAACGCGTCAACAATCATATCATTTTATAAAAGTACGAAAAGTGGCTTCTACTCTATATTTGCAGCTCCAAATGATTCCAATCTCTCTCTATCTATATATAGATATATGTTATATAGGTGGGGATGTAAATGATTCAGATTGGGATTGGGCAGACCTTTAGTGCATTTGATTTAAATAATTGGACCCTAGATTTGGAGCTCAGATTTGAACCCCACTTTTAAAATTGGATTCAGGTCCAACCAGCATAATTAGGGGCTGACATTTATGCGTAATTTGGTCAGATATATTTATTGAATTCATGTCGATCTTTATTGAATTGATGTCAGTCGGGTAATCGGATTTCATGCAATTCGATTATGAAACAGCACACTAAATCATAATCCAATTAGTAATTAAGTCCACATTGATTTCTTTACCAGATCTGACTAAATAGATCCAAATTGGATTAGTATTTTGGTATAACTACTCCATACGTTTTACATTTCCTTCTCAATTACATATGCATATATTTGCGCCTCCTTTCCCCTTTATCCCAGGGTCTAAGGGCATCCCGGGAGGATCTATGGTTATACCATTCAACATGACTTGCCACCACATATGCTTTGTGTCTCTTGCTCTAAATATTTCTGTATCTGCATTAGCAGATAATATAAAACAAAAAGAAAAATGGGGGCTTTATATGGTCTAATTTTAAATTAGGGTGATGAAAATAGTGAACTCAAAGTTCCATGCACAATATCGCTCCTCAGATAAACAAACTTGCACATAAATTTCAAATATTGCACGTAGTCTAATGCAGCTTCGCAGAGACAAATCCCACCACTCTGTTTTCATCAAGTACTTGGGTAGGAACTTGCTCAGGTTGTATGCTCGAGGCTCTTTAATGGCATGATACTCTAGTCAGTTGAGTCTCCCTTAGAAGAAGAAGAGTGCAAGTACTTGGGTCAGGTACTACTAGTCTTATTAATGGCATATCCATGCAGCTCCTAGGACGTCCTTTCTAGCAAAGCTTAAGGGAAATTAACTCAGTCATAAACAAGTGAGGTTGCAGTGTTCTCGTTCAATAATTCTCGTAAGCACATTAATCTTACCTAAAAGCAACAAAATAATGTGCATGTCCCACCAAGTACTGAAAAGTTCACCCATTACTGGATGGTGCTTTAATAAGGAAAAATATTCAAGTACTCAAGCTGATTATTATGAAAGAGATGGAAAAGAGCATTAAAGTTTTTAATGTACAACTCGATCACTTGAGAAGCATTTGTGGCCTAATTCATATTGTGATAGAATAGATTAAGCCATTGATTATCCTTTCAAGCTCTTTTACTTATCAGGAAAATGACGTTATTGAGTTGGCAATTTTCCTACATAGGTGTTCTTTAGCAGGTTATAAATAGACTCTTTGGCCTAGGAGCACTACAACTCACCGGAGATATGACATGCATCAACACTCTTATAAATAGAGAAAATATAAATATCATTAGTTCTCGCACTCTCGATCCTTGAAGTCGATGTTTTTGTGTGTTTTTTAACATAGCACGCAAGCAGGAAAAGGCTCGCATGTGCATAAAAAGCAAATTAATTCACAACCTTAAAGCTACTGCTTTAGTTAGGATAGAGAATACAAGGATGGGTAACCACAAACACTTGCTAAATAAGACTTAGGTTTCAATGAACGGCTAGAGACACCCAAGAGATCATTGGTTTCTTCAACAAAGTTCTGACTCTATTCATCTTCACAAACTTTTCAAGACCAATGTGGATTCTTTAGTAGGTTATATGACTTCTTTTAGCGCTTTGTTTTTTGTTCAATGACCTTCAATCTGCTAATAGCTTGATACCCAACAAAGAAAAGAAGGGAAAAAATGTCGTGAATTATCTCCACTTGGAGCCTTCGCTCATTGATTACTCATCTTACGCACCAATTGAAGTTCGATCATTTTTAAATGCAAATAGAAAAACAACCGCAGTTGCATTCACGTGTTGAAGGGAACTTTCAAATTAATTTTTATGGTTTATAGAAGATATGTTAGGGCAGACATAGCGTGTGAGACGAAAATAATTTTTGTTTTGTTTAAAATGCGCTATTTGCACAACAAATAACCAAATCACTTTCCTTTTCCCACCTTTTTTTCTGTACTATCAATGTCATTTCTTCTGTCATGATTCGTAGAGGGACCTTTACTTATTAGGTTGCTTCCTTGGTGTGCCTCTCGAATTGGAACACTAGTTACACCTTGCACAAGGCTCCTTCACCCACCAGGTGCAGCAGGCTGAGAACTAGCATTCAGATGAGTAGCACAGAGCAGCTGCTTGGCGTCGTTAGCATGATAAGACGCACTAGCGAAGACTCCAGCAAGAAAATCGGAGGAGACGAAACATGGTCTAAGGTCCTCAGGTTTACACATTCCAATTTACCCAGCTAATTTCCACGACTACTTATCTAATTTGCTTTTACCAAGTACAAAAAGAGAATAAGGACTGTGTCACGTCAAGCCTCGTGTAGTAAGAAACCTGTGGGAAATTAATGTTTGGAAATATTATTGAAATGCAAAGACTGCCCAATTAGGTTGCTTTTGTTGAGTGATGAGAATGGTTAATTAGCAAGGGATAGGGCGTTTCTTAGACAATGGTTGCTTGAGGTTGATGGGGTTTTGATTCCTTTTCTGATCAATAGTGTTGTCGCCTGCAACTAATTGCGTCGTCGTGAAGTGAAGGAAATTGGACAAGCCCTGCCCAGCTGCTCTGTCTTTTACCAAACCTACAAACTCTCATTGCATTCGCTGTCCATCGCCTTTTTCCGTAGAGTCCATTCATGATCTTCATCCCTCCCAACATGGCAATCTAGAAACGGCGTGGCTGATTGATATCACTACACTAGCAAGGTGCCTCATTGCTTTAGCAATCATACTCTTCACAATTTTATATATATACATATACTAAGAAATAAAAATTGAAAAATCTTCTTAATCAAAATGAGACTGATTGAATTCATTCTCCATATGATACAGATATCTTGAGAAAGAATATAGTCCTACACTTGATCTTAGCCAAAAGGCCGAGAGAGACATAAAATAATCAGTAGTTCCTGCATGCACAAGAAGAAAGTTGGCCCCAGTGTTGGATTCACTGAGCAGATGCCTGGAAGAAATCCTGGTAGCTCTGTAAAGGTGTTAGTTCTAATTGAGTTCTAGTTTGCATTCTCAGAATCTGGGATCCATAAATTTAGGATTAACATCCTCTCCTCTGATCTTAGTGTACAAACAATAAATTGGAGGTCAACTGTTTATTTTAAGGGAGCTTTATTTCACGAATTACGAACGTAGATGTGCCTAACAAGCACACTTCACTTGATGAGTTGCAAAATATGTTCTTTAAATTGAAGACGTTTTTCCGGTTGGAATTTTGCGACGTCATATTTGAAACCTATAACTCAATTATGTACCTTCTCGTGACCAAGGAAAGCTTAGAACTTGCCGAGGATTGTATAAAGAAGAAGCTTCTTGTTCAGGTTGAGAATTTTCAAATGAGTCTGCAAAGCAGCTTTGCTCCTCGTTGCACTCCTTTTGTACCTTCAAGAAATGAATATGAGAAATTTGGTCAAGGAAGGTGGAGGGTAGCAGCTGAGAGTCATACAGAACTAAAGACCGTACTCCTAGTCCTTGCATCCTCCGTTACGTGCATAACTGAGGCGGCAGCTGAGAGCCACACAAAATTAAATGAAAGAAACTTATGCACAAGAAGACATTCGGAATGACAAACCTCTTCAAGTTTCACTTGCATCTCCGTCCTTCGTGCAGCCTGGGATTCTCATGTCGCTTCCTATGATGATGGAGATTGGATTAGAGAAAGGATTCAGAACAGCACTAAGTGAATTTGTTCTTATGCAGTTACAACTAGCATCTGTCTTCTTCACATTTTCTTTGGGGACAAGGACTCATTACAATGGGCATACGTTGCTTCATGGAGGTGCAAAATACCGTGGTATAGGCCGTGGAATTGTTTTCTTTCATGCTAAGTTTGCTGACAATTACAGACTTTACTCTCATAGTCACTTTGTGAAGGGGATGGAATCATGGAGATATTGATTCTGCTTGTAGGTTTACAATGTATTTGGCAATTCCTGCGGGAATAGTGTCGCATATATATTCATTACTGTATCCACGTGATTTACGGTGGTTAATCAGCTAGTTAATGCAGCTGCCAAAGCCGCATTCAAGCTGGGCACGCCCCTTCATTATCGGCTTCTTCTTTTTAACACATGGGGTGTCTGCGCTATGCTCCAGGCAGGCAGCATCTGTAGTACCAAGATGGAACTCTCTTTTTTTGGGTGCCTGACTCCTGCTTTCGGAACGAGCTTCCTGCGCCGTCCACGTCCAAGCTCATTTCCACGCCTACGTATTCAAGCTCAGCCTCATGTGCAAGTTCGGTGGAAATCGAAGCCTCGCCACCGCCTTTTGGAGTTCCGTTCAAAGATCTTTTGCAGGCCTTGGGTGTGTCGCTCGACCCTCATCTCATAATTTTGACGGAGGCACTCATCGAGCATCGCTGGTGTGAGTCGCTCAGCCCACAACAAACTACTTCCTCGCTTAATCATCGGTCTTCCAGCCAGACTCCGGTAGGGCGCTCCACCCGACTCTGCAAGCCAAAAGTCATTTTCACCGCCTGATATGTGGAATGGTAGTTGGAAGTGCGTCCTTTGCTGGAGAGTCTCCTTGCTCAACGCAAGCCCAACGTAAGGCTGAGCCTGCGGTTCCATCATCCCTTCACCAGCCGCAGATTAATGTGGCCCAAATTAGACGTTCTACTTCTACCCACATCCCTAAACCAAAACCCATTTTCTGTAGCTGACATGAAATTATTGGTCGTTGGGTTTGTGCTTGCTCTACAAGCATCAAGCTTTTGTGAGCTGGGCATGCCCACTTGGATTGCAGTTTTGGTCATAGTATAATCCAAACTACTGGTTTTCCTTTATGTGTGGTTAACCAATTCTAGCAAGGTGCTCCGATTGGCTTCAAATCGATTGGCATCTTGCATGGACATCATGCTCCTATTCATCTAAGCACCACTTTGATGGTATGCGGGGAATTCGTTTGTTGGCATGCTGAGAAATTGTTGAGGATCTCTCCCTCACGTGGTCTTGCAGCATGTCGGGCTCTTAAGAAATGAGGTGGCTTTTTGGTGGCGGTAGTGTGTGAAAAGGAGATCTGTGGAGATGGATTTACCATTGTGGGTTGCATTGCTTGTGCTTGGGAAACATTGGATATGGGTTTCACTACTTTTGTTTGTAGTTTCACCGCAAGTGTGTGCGGTCGCGTTTTCTGTTTTGGTCTTCTATTTCGCTTGACATTTTGCTGCTGGTATGTGCCTTTCTGTTTCTTGCCTCCAACATCCTGTTGGTGGCATTATTAATGTTGAGTATCCATATTTCTCTCTCTCTCTCTCTCTCTCTCTCTCAAAATAAATATCTGGCTTTATTTGTTATATATTATTGTATATCAGTCTTAAAATAGGTTCTTCATGTACGTAAAGCTGAAAAATTGTAGGCCAAAGTCAAACCTAAAGATCTCTTGGTAAAACGCAGGTTAATTTTGGTGTAAAGCTCCAGATATACTGCATGAATTTTCTCTGTCCAGTTAGTGATGTGAGGCTCTTATTTGCACCTCGAAAGTTTGGTTTACAGTTGAACCTGAGGTTGACCTGCCAGAAAATCCCTGCATCTGTTAAGCGGATCCGTGTTATCAACAACACAAGGGAAGCTATTTATCCCAGAGCCTGTCACATGGCTTACACATGCACCAGAACCACCTTTTTGATTCTTTGTAAAGGGCCGCAAAGCGGTGACTAGTGAAAACTGCAGAATATGTTTATCTAGGTTGGGATGTAAATTATTGGCACAATGCCTTTACTGAATTTTTATTTTGTTTAGTTGGACTCTATATATGTAATCGGATACTGAATCTAATGGAGAGTGAATAGGGGGGGAAACAATGCTTTATTGAATATGGGTAGACTATAAGATCGATCACTGTATGGAAACTTGCATCTCTGATAAGTTTCTCGAGGGTGCTTACCCAACTGGAGGTTCGACGCACAGTTCTTCTCACGGGGGCATGTAAAAAAACATGCAGGAAAACTAAGGTTTGCCCTCCCTGGTTCTAATTAATAATATCCAATTACATTCTATTTACTATGTTAGCTCAGTTTTCATATCCAAAGAAGAGTGGAAACACTTTTTTTCTCTTATTATTCAAACACACAAATCAGGTTTAAGGAATTAGTTGAACAGTCTGGCCTTTGCCAAAAAAAAAGGTTTCCACAAAAAGTCATTTTTGAGGGTGTCACCCGAAGGCAACCTAATACTTCTGCATTTTACCTATTCTTTCTTTTATCAGGTTATTAAGATGGCTTTTCTTTTCTTCTTTCTTTTTCATTCTTTTGTTCTTTGACATATGCATTGATTCAAAGGTGATGCGCGTCGCACTCAAATCCTCATTTCGTATCGATGTCCATGATCCTTCATTTTATATTCTAGAAGCTTTAATTTCCTGTACGTGTTGCATACCATAAAAGAACGCATTCGGTGGCCCTCATTTATAATGTCCATGTATATGCTTCTTATTCATCATTCACTAGGATGAAGTTTTCCCCCCATGATTCCTGTCTCCTCGTTGGAAACAACCATGACAATATTGGGAAAAAGCTAGACCTCTCACTTATCATGCTGGAACCTCCTAGATTTGAATCTCATCCCTGTTGGTGTCGCATACTATGGGAGGAAACGTGCACAAATGCACCTCATGTTTATTTCACTCATCATACTTCCACAAAAATGCAAGATCTTTCTTTCTTTCTCTTTCGCTTTCTAATTCCCTTTCTTTTTTCTTTTGAGAAGGTCGAATGGAAAATCTAGTTCTGTGCGCGCCTTCCCGAAACAACAGGAACAAAATCCGGCTCAACCCAAGAAAGTTATGCCTTTCTTTGATTCGAATCCTTTTGAAAGAAGTTGAAGAGAGAAAACAAATGAATATATGCGTTCCTTGCGGGAATGCTTTGGAAGAGGCAAGCAATTCTGTTTTCTGACTCTTATTTTCTGGTTCATGGTCGATTTGAATGGGCGAATTAGCAAGATATTGCTTAGTTGGGACATGTGCCTTTTTCAGTTTGTCCAGGGGACGACTTGTCATCTCTATCGAGATCTGCGATTAGTGAAAATTTCGACAGATCTGATCTTCCACAAGGAGAATGCTTTAGGCTGCCTCTGGGTTCACCGGTTGCCTGTAACCGACGTGAACCCACTTCCTGGTCGCCCATGACTAGTGGCAAGACAATGAACTAGGAATCGATCCCATCTGTGTCTGAACCGGATCTAACGCATAACCGGAACCAGTTTATAGAGTCTAATTCTCCATCAGAATACGTGGCCATCTGTTCAGACTTAAAATTCTTGGTTGACTTAGCTTAAAAGAGTTGGTGAAGTGGGTGGGTCTTTGCCCTCACGAAAGCAGTTGAAGTTCATGAAATTCACTTTTTTATGCAAGTCAGAATATCTGCCGACCTAATTGAGAAAAAGGGTAGTAGCTTCTTAGTTTTATGCACCCAAATGCAGCTTCATTTTGCAAGGAATAAGGGGAAAAAAAAAATCTAGAGAGATTCAAACATGGTTCAACTCATCGTTTCATGCCCCTTGGCAACCTTACTTGGAATGTCATTATAGGTGCATGAGCCCAACCTGATCCGGTCGTACCCAATCGAAAGATCGATCAACCTTAAGTTGCCTGTGCCCAACCAGACCATCAACTTATGTTTAAGCTAATCAAGCTCAAAGGCGACTCCAGCACTTGAACAGATCCATAGTTACCAGCAACCAGGAATGGTTTTCAGTATGGTTCTTCGTGTACATTAGACAAATGGCTCTAGTTTTCCTTGAGACTTTTGTCATTTTTCCGTTGCATCAGCTCCAAATTCGACGCATTTTGGCTGTCTAGGATCTGATCTGTTTGCAATCTTCGTTAGAAGCTGGACTTCGCGATTGTAACTCACGCTCATTTCAAGCTATGAGCACCTGATCGGATTTAGAAAGGGTCGAACTTGATGGGAATTGTTAGATTATCATAGGAGGCATTTAGAATCTCTTTGGCGCATCACGTTTAAACTCTGTCAACTGATCATTGCGTGGACTTTTACAAAATCAACTGTAGAGAAGGGAAAAAAAAGAGAAAAAAATGGGGGCCAACAACGCTAATCCTGACTCTGCCCAACAGCTAATATAACTAATATTTACTCGATTTACACTTTAACTGTTTGTCATAAACCTGTCTGAATTTTGGTCGATATGGGGCAGATTTGAGCCGTATCATATCAACCTCTCATTCATCGATAATTTTTTCTTCTTCACCATCGAGAAGAATGTCGGGTAGAAGCCGATATGGCTACAAAATGGAAACCCATGTCCAGGGGACTTGTCCGCCCCCCACGACTCATCAAAAGCTTTCACGTGATTGGTGTAGATGATGATTCCGTTGTACGCGGCGTCCCTAGATTTTCTGCCGCTCTTTTTCTTCCTGATCCGCTCCCCATCGTGAGGTTTCCAAGAGGGGGAACTCGTCGGTGGAGGAAATGAATTGAATTGGCGGCTCCGATAAGCAACTCCCCCTCATTAATTGAATTGGTGCCGTCCCCCTCGTTGCGAGATATTTTTTCTCCTTTACACCCCTTCCTCATCCCAACGGCCCACCTCCTCCCTCTTTACATGAATCCGTCTTTTGGCCGCTCCCCAGAATTCCGCACCCCCTCCTCATCCCTGAATCCGGCGGTCTCTGATTTGGAGTTGAGTTGAAGCGCTTCCTGTAAGCATGTCTTCGAACCCATCAATTCCTTAATTCCTTTGCCTTTTCTTGCAAGAATTTCGATATTTTTTTCGTGCCCGATCACTTGGTTTCGTTTTCCTATTGGCTCCGTCTTGCTGGTTGACTTTTCTCTTTTTTCCCCCATCTTGTTCTCACTTTCCTTTCTTTTCGTTTGGTTTCTTTCTTCTCATAATTGTTCTCTTCCTCGCGTTTCCTGGGCACCGGCGTCTTCTTTTGGTGGGGATTCACTGAAGCAATCTAATTCAATCGTAATGAGGAACCATTTGAATGCATGTTTGCGGCTTGATGCAATTGTTGGCGAATTGGCGGATTTAATTAACCAACATGTCCGGTTGATCTGTGAACATCAAGATAGTTGGTTCGATTAACCAAGATGTTCCCTCTTGGGCTCTTCGTCGTGTAGGAATTTACCGACGATGGAACAAGGCCATCTTTCATCATTTGCGATGTTTTAATTTTTCCTTCATGTATTGATTAGTGCTGCCCAGAATTGCAGACGCGTTTAGACATTTGTGGAAGATCAGTTGTCCGGATAGAATGTTAGAAAGCTGTATGGTTTTATCATTTATGTCTTGAATCATGTTGCCGCGTTTTGTGATCTGCGGCCGTCGTCGAGGTTGGCCACGTGCAGCTTGGCCTTGGCTTTATTTCTCTTTTTCTCCATGCTTATGTCTAAAATGACACTAGTCTATTTGATGGGTTTGAAGTCTTCCTGCGTAGATTTTTGCTTTAGTCTGTGTCGGCCTCGTGGAACAGTCCATCTTCCTTTATGCCGATTGCAGGTCTTTATATTTGCCCATGGTGTGACTAACTGCATGACGGTGGATGCATTTTTTGTTTCCTCTTTTCTCTAGCTCATTTGTTAGCGTATATACTGAATTTAGCCTAGCAAGTGGACAGAAAACAATTCCTCCTACTGCCATAGTTACTTTAATGTATATCGTCCTTTGTTCTAGCGTCTCATGTTGTCGGGAAATAAGTAAGAAGACGTATAATATCTACTCAAAGAATGCACACATATATTCATAGCTCATGGTTGTTGACAAACGAGTAAGCTGACTAATTGACTACCATGACCAACTAGTCGATGAATGGTTTGAAACACAGGTAGGTTGCTAACTGACTCAACCGACTTGTAAGGGATTTTGAGAACTAATTTCAGATTACTGCCACTAGCTTAGATTTAGGAGGGGTTTAGGAAGGATGCTGTCTTTACATGCAAGGCAATTTTAATGCAGCTAATTCACATGGTAATAACTAATAACCACGAGAAACACAAACAAAGTATTAGAAATACCACATAACAATGCAATGCTTAAAATCAGTTTTTTTTTTCTTTCTGAAAATGGTACTTATAACTCATTTAATACTTTTTTATTTTCTCAGTATTTTTGTAACAACAATTTGCCTACAGACCGTATATGTGTGTATGTTTCTTGTCTGTATAAATTTCTGAAATTTTCATACTTTCATTCTCAGCTTCCAGTTTTGTGTCATATTTTTTCTTATATGTGACTTGCTGGACCACACTCTGTGCTTAGATGTGTCCTACACTTACCACGTTTGCAACTTACAACTGTTGTCATATTTCTAGTGATCTCCACCTTTTCTCGATGATTTCCTGAAAGGACACCCTTTTTGGGTGGTTTATGTTATTCTCTTTACCTGTTATACATTCATTTCACTTCACTTTTGGAAGATGTTTCACATGTTATTTTATTCTAATTCTTTGTAAATTGCTTGATAAGGATATTTTCCAGATGAGAAATTGTAACTAGTTATTCTGGGCCAAATAGTCATTGTATATGCATCTACATTGATATTGAAGATCATGCTTTTCTAGTGCAGTTATACACGGCTACTTTTGTGCATTTTACAGAGCATCATCTGTGTCCTGTGCAAGTCTACAAGTTTCATGTTCCAGCTCAGTGTTTGTATGGATTTAGAAAGACTAATTTGTCTTATCTTATTTGATGGTCGTGGTATTTCAAAAGTAAGTCAGATTTTGGATTTCTTATAGTGTCTTATGTTCTAGGTGCATTTCTTGCTTTCAGGCTGCACTAGAAGCATCGTTTTGTCAGAATAGAACATGACACGAGGAGTGCAAAGTGTAGATGGTTCTTCTAGTTCTTTCTCTCAGAGCAGTAAACAAGAAACAGAGGATGACCAAATGATTGCAACTGTGCTTTCAGAAGAATATGCACAATTAGATGGTGCAGTTGCTAGGAGACTTTCACATCTGCAATCTGTTCCTGTACGATATGTTTACATGCCTTCTACTTATTTTTTTCTTTTCGCTATGTTGCGGAAGTGTTACCCTGCGATGAATTGAATGCAAAATTTGATGTGTCGTAACTTCTATAACCAAGTATTTCTTGTTAAAGGCAAGGAACAGTTTTAGTACTTTCAAATATTTTGTACTACCATTTGGACCTCACTTTAAGATGACCTTCATAGTTGCAATGCTCTGTCTGCTCCAGTTGTCAATTTAAATGTCATGAAAGTTGCATGATGAGATTGTAAGCAATTAGGCGAACAGATCGCACAATATGTTAATCGTGAAGAATCTTTGTAGCTAGATGGCATTCTTTAGGACTGCAGAAAAAATATCCTCAAGCTGATACATTATCTTTGGCTGTCGTCATCACATATAGCTGAAATTCACTTTGAATAGTCTAATTACATTTCGTTTTTCACACAATATCGTTTCCTTTGCACATACACATGCATATTTATGTGCTCTTGCATGCATGGATATGTTTTCCATGTCATGTGCTGCCACCTATACACATGCTCAATACTAGGCTCTGGCTTCAGTTTCCTTTTACCAGTGCTAGCCATCTTGTTAATGAAAACCCTTAAGAATAAGATCATTATGGCTTTTCCACTTGTCATCTTGTCTGGCGTTAAGCAGTTGCACAGTTTAAAAATAACTACGGTGCGTTTGCATGCTTTGAGAAGAGAGTAAATGATATTTTTGGTGGTGGTTATCCGTGGTGGCAACGTCTTATGTTTGGACACACAACAGCTCAATGCTGAAGAATCCCAACTTCAGCTCCCTTGGACCCTAATTCCATTTGCCCTCCTTTGCCTCACAGACTGGGCAGTGGAACCACCATTACCAACTCCTCCTCCTCCTCCTCCTCCTTTACTTTTTATTCTTTTTTGCTTTTTTCCTTCCCCTGCTCATCCTCCTCAATCCAATTGTCCAACTGACATCTCAGATTGTGTGTCCAACTTGAAAAATTTTGATTTCTGGCTGAGGTGGATTCTGCATCCCCCATGATCTAGTTCTGCCTTATAATGAAAGTCTCATTGGCATTGCTGATGTTGATGCCCCTGCTCCGGGAAGCTGGGAGGTCATAAGAGGCATTGTCAACAGAGATGAGGTCCAAGACAAGGCAAGAGTATATACTACTGTTTTCATTCGTTGTGAGATAGGGGTACAAATATGCAGTCTGACGATGCAATCTGAAACCTCAGACATGTTATCCTGAAGTAGAAAAAGACTAGCCATTCAAGCCTGTGGTTTATTTGACTAATATCTCTACTTTTATTAGGCTCTCCCTTTTTTTGCTGGAAGCAAGTGGCATTTCGATCCCACCAGACATTAAATTGATGGATGGTGCTGCGGAAAGATTTGCTATGTGGTCATACACGTACATGATGTTTATTGTCAGCGCACTTAGTTGGCATGAGTTATCGTTTTCTCTTTCCCACATACATTTTGGGTTATGCTTAAGATTGTCTTCTAAAACTTTCAGTCTTTGACACACCCACATCCTCTTGGACGTTAACCCCAAAAAAGGAAAGGAAGAAAAAGGCTTTTTGTTGTTTGTAATTTGTTTAATGACTAAGGAACCGATTCCTCTTTTCACTCCCCTTGTCTACACAAATAGGATGTATGTGCTAAGGTGTCTTTCATCCTTGTCAATTTGTAGCAGTTTTTTTTATTTTAGTGAATGAAGCATCATAATCATTAAGATTGATATTTTTTAGCACGTTCCACGGATCAACTCATGTATCCCTAGCTACAGCGACGCAACCTTGGATCACCACAGACTACTTGAGAGGTATGCTACTCCCATTTTTCATTATATGTAAATCTTGGAAATAAAGTTCAACAGATATACCATGATGAGGCATCAAATCACTGAGATCTCTATCAGACGAACATTAATTTGCTCCTGTAGAATGCGATATTCTCTTCCTCAATATACGTGCTGTGGAACATAACTTAAATTGTATTTTGTGGTTGAGGTTGTTATATTTGTGGTGCTATAGATTCTATTGATAGTCTTTCCCATTTGGGCAGAGCGTGGGAATAAATCAGTTTCTATAACCACTTAACAGTTGCAAAAGAGAAAATATAAAATAAAGTTGCTGTCTGCTCCAATAGGACAGGTGCTTGACTTTGATCTTTTGTAATCTTCTGATGTTGCAAGATGTGGCTGATATGCTGTACTTTTTTCAGTTGAGTTTTTCTGTTGTGGAAATTGCGAAGGCTTCTTTTCTTTTGTTAAATGTTTTCTCTTGCAAGTGTAACTCGTTTTTCCTTGCCAGATTGAATGTTTATGGTCTTTGCGAGGTCAAGGTTTCTGGCGATGGGAATTGTCAGGTTAGTTTACGTGTTTCAGAAACTTTCCTCTAGTTAGAGCCTTGTTTGAATAATAAGCTATGGAACTTGTTCCATTTAGTTATGCCCATGTTCCCTTTTTTTTTTCCCAGTTTCGAGCTCTATCAGACCAAATGTTTAGATCACCTGAGCATCACAAATACGTCCGGAAGGAGATAGTAAAACAGGTTTGTGATTAGGGTCCTCTTCATTTTGAAATATTTAAGAGAAAATTATACTCTGATTTGACGGGTGCCTTTCTCATATTTAGCTGAGGAATGCCTTATTTAGCTGAGTAAAGCAGGCATGACTTCCTTCTCAATATCCCATCCCGCCCTACGCACACCCACCCTCTCTCTCACCTCTCTCTCTCTCTCTCTCTCTCTCTCTCTCTCTCTCTCTCTTTGTGTGACTAACAGCAAATCAACCAGATATTAGCTATTGAACAACTTTCATATTTGGTAGGCCACTCTCTTCTTCTATGTTCCTCTCTTTCTGCACCAAGTTTGGCCTCTCCGATTGCTAAATGCTGGGTATTAAGTGAAGCATGAATATGTGGGTTAAGGATTCAGAGAAGGGATGGTGACTTATTTTGTTGCTAGCCCAAGTGTAGATACACATGCTTTTCTTTATTGTGTGAAATCATCTCAATCATTTTCTTTTCACATCTATCACTGATACATTACCATGAAATACACTACGGTTATGGGACGTGTGCTAATGGAGACATTTTTTTTTTTTACCCTTGTTAGCAAGTCCTTTATTGACATTACATGCAATTGCCCCTTCTGTTAGGACGTTTGTCATGGTTATTTTCTTTAATTCCGTGGAATTGATGTTCAGCATGGCATTGGTATCAATTTATGAATAACACAGTGGGGTTGCCATTTAATATGGGATTCATGGGAACATGCCACTGGTAGTAATTTGTTAAAATGCAAATTCACATGAATAACACGGTCAGTTGGTGTTTAATGTGGGACTAAATTTGTTAACTGCAAGGTCATCATCTTTTATCTGACATGGCTCCATGCTTATGTTAGATGTGAACAACATGAAGCATTTAGAGGTAAGAATCAAGTGAAACATATAGAACCAGAATGAGAAAAGCCCAGAAATGGCACTTCCATTCTAGAAGCTTGTCAATGTGTTCACCTGTCAATAACATTTTACCCATCTTTTACAATTTTACACATGGGATGAAAATGTAAAAGTACCTTTAACCTTTCCAAGAGTCAAGTCAAAAATCAACTTGATTATCATACACTTACTGCTATATATAACACAGATAAGTGTGTGCACAAAGGCACTAACAATCACAAACTCTTGCACGAAGGCACAAACGTATTGAAAAGATCAATAGCATTGGAGACAGATTCTTAGCAAACGCATAGACTATAACAAATGGAGTTGCCCCTTTATCTACAAAAAGGAGTGGGAGAGTAGCCGTTTGGAGTTAGCCAGTGACTTGTCAACCTCATGGACAAGGTCTGCCTTTAACCAGAAAAGAAACATATAAAATACAGAAAATCAAAAATGCAGAAGCATGCATATTCGCCCATATGCATACTATATTAATATAGTATCGTTACATAATAGTATACATGTAAATTGTAAACACACTTGGTGTAAATATGCATATGGTTCTTGACTTAGTGTATATACACATAGAAAAATATTATTTATTCTCAATTTCTCATAAAGACTAACAGAAAGTGGATGTTATTATTGATGCTGTTTAATGTGGTGTCTGTGTATCTGCAAGTGCTTTTGGTTCATTCAATCACTTCATTACTCGTCTCCTTGTTTATTGTCTTTGATACCTCCATCTTCCAGCTCAAGGAGTTCCGCGCATTATATGAAGGTTATGTTCCTATGAAGTATAAAAGCTATTACAAAAAAATGGCCAAGTATGTTTCTTTGATAGTGCTGATTAGTTCTTCATTTCTCTGGTTTAAAATTTATTATAAATCACAAAACTTATTTGTTTCAGTTGTTTTATTGATACTTGTTTTGGGTGAATAATAATCATGCAGATCTGGTGAATGGGGTGATCATGTAACTCTCCAGGCTGCAGCTGATAAGGTTTGTATGGTCATATCTACATTTTATGCTTGCATCAATGTCAGTTGATTTTTTTCATAGCTTAATAATGAACGCTTTACTAAGAAACAGGCCTGTCATGGATAATGACTATTTGATCATCATTTGAACCACAATCATGATGAAATGTCTTAATCATGCTGTTTCTTTTGCAGTTTAGAGCAAAAATCTGTTTGCTGACGTCTTTCAGAGATACATGTTTTATAGAAATTGGTCCACAACAGCAGGTGCCTGAACGTGGTAAGACATAAGCTGCATTTATACTGCATCTATCTTACGGCATTTGTATTGCATCACTTGAACAAGATAATAAAATCTGCTTACTTCATTCAGAATAAGAATAAATAATGTAAATCTTCATGAGAAGAGTTTCTAGTGTTAGTATCTTTTTTGTTCTGAAAAAAATGACAGGCAGGCAGGATGGTGGCTGCCAACATCTGCAGTTGAGCAGCAAGGATGGTATGTTTTAGGGTATGGTTCTAAGAGAACTGGGACATGCGAAGAGGGTATGGTTCTAAGAGAACTGGGACATGCGAAGGCCATTATGCTTGTTTTCTTTTTTTTTCAAGTCCAACAACAAAAATTTAAGGCATGTTTTTAGGGTATGGTTCTAAGAGAACTGGGACATGCGAAGGCCATTATGCTTGTTTTCTTTTTTTCAAGTCCAACAACAAAAATTTAAGGCATTTTTGTAAATTTTCTGTAGTTAATTTCAACTGGATGTTTGTAACATGTGCCATGTCCTCTTCTGTACCTTCACCAACTGGCTGTAAGTTTAATGATGTAGGCAAATTACATTTTGACTATTCCTTTGGTTCCAGTCAGAGCTTGTCCTCCAGCTTGAATTTTTCATTGCTGGTTAAAGTTCAGTGACCTGTCTGGCTATTCCAGCTGCGTCTCACCTGTTGAGATCCTACCCTACAGAAATATAAAATCAATGCCTTGCTAGGGTCTGAGATAGTTGATTTTCTTCATAATTCATTTTACGTTGATATGGCTGCATATGTGGGACAGCATGGGTGTCTAAATGTTACATTATAGCCATTACTATAACTTTGCATCATTTATCCCGTCAATCTTCATAAATAAGGTTTTAGCTCATTCTCTTGTTACCACGTACTGGGTCGACATTGTCATCTTCTGTGAAACAAGTATTTGTAAATGTCATAAAACAAATATTTGCATTTGATAGAACACTCATTGTTTTTGAGTTTGTGACTCTGAAAATACACGATTCATTGAGTGTTTTGTTGCAGAGCTGTGGTTAAGCTTTTGGTCTGAAGTACATTACAATTCTTTGTATGACATACGAGGTTAGACTATACTTCATGCTTTTTTTTTCATTTCATAATAGAACTTTTCTGAGATGTGTGTGTTCTTTTCAGATGCTATGGCACGGCCCAAGCCAAGAAGGAAACATTGGTTATTCTAGCCTCTTCTGCTTTGGACTACAGATTTGTATGTCTTGAGAGTTTACTGTACATAGACATGATATTAAGCAGAGGTGGTTTTTTTGCCCTTATCATTTTATTTCTTTTTTTAAATCCCCCCCCCCCCCTCCTTCTTTCTTTTCTGTTCTTTGCCTTTTAACATGTATCTTCATTGTCAGTACTAAGGCCCAGGCTTGTGGGTGTTATATTAATTAATTGTACTCAAACCAGTTTGTTACTTGAATTAGTTCAGTTGCATAAAATGGATGATTTTTTAGTTCCTTAACTGGATGAGGAACACGTCTTTGCTTTTCCTATGTGTATTTTGCAACTACGATAACAATTACGCTTATTATATAGCTCACAAGCGTCTTAATGGCCAATAGAGTTAATAATGGTCATTCTTTTCAATAAGCCTCGCTACTCTAATCAATAGATACCACTACGTATGGTCAATGAACGATGAAGTGAAGGACTGAGACTGAAACATGTCGCGTATTTTTATATCACTTATTTTGCTGGTGTTGGAGATTCCGGTTCACTGTCTATACCTGCCAGTACAAGTATCGCAGGAATCCTTCATAATGAGCGCTTTATACCAAGCCTTAAGCGAATATTTTGGAACTCCCCAACTCCTTATATCGCGCTGCTGAATGTGCTAAGGCTGAATTTGCAAGAGTTGAAGGTTTCAAGGTGACCCTTCTAACCTGGATTCTTCGTCGGTCAGTTTAACCATTGTTTAGAAATGTGAACAGGTCATGTTTTCATATGGGAAGAAAATCACACAAAATCTGAATATGTACGAAAAGGCATTTGTTGTACTGCTACACAAAGATTCTTCTGTGTTCTCGAATGAACAGCTCATGAATGAATATCTGGCACAATAATCTCTTTGGCGCTGAATAGGAAGTTTCTTCTTAAAGTTCGTGGAGAAATCTCTTACTTTGTCTGACTAATTTTATGAAGCAAACGGTATAAGCTTTGGGTTGTACACCTTGGTAGGTGAAGTGTCTTAAAACCTTCGAGCATATGAAAGCCTAGGGCTCAGCACTCATAGTGCGCGTCTTGTTTGCAAGGTCAAACCTGCGGGTTGAACTTTCCTTGGTGGACAAAGGAAGCGACTTAGCATTCAAAAGGTTTGGCACATTCTTTGGTTGTTAATACGAAAAGGAAAGATGTCAACATGGTTTTTTTCCTTCTCTTTTTGTTCGTTCGTTGCTAAAGGTAACTCGGACCACATGGGTAGGCAACGTCTAGGTATATAAAACTCCTTGTGAAGTTGGCATTGGCAACTTACTTTCTATACAAAGCTACGTTGAAATATTCTACAACACTTCCATAAGTTGCACAGAGAGACTTGCGTCCCGCTTTTAACTTTGGTGGAGATTGGTGCAGGACTTTTTCAGAGATCAAGGCTCCAGGTAATAAAAAAAATTACCAGAACCCATTTCGATTTCCATGGACATGTTCTGCCAAATGACTGCAAGAAAAATTGCAGGTTATGGTTCAGTCCTTGCTGATTCACTGCAGGATCACAAGGTGACACTCGAAATGTGTTGAGGGACCCATCCTGTCCTTCTTCTTTTCCGGAAGACGACGCAGAACTGCATATCCCCAGTAGGCAATAGCTTGTGTTCTTATTCTTTATTGCCCCTTACAGCTAAGAAGCAGCTGTGGGGCTGTGATAGATGTCCTGCTCCAAACAATTACTTTTAATGTTGCACTTTCCCCTTTTCTTTCATATAGAGGATAGTGCTTCATTACATTATAATATTACTGAATCCATGAATGGCCTGACCAACCTTAATGACCTCATCCTGGCTCTAAAAATAATCTGATCGTCTGACATCTCAACCACAGAAGATGGCGATGCTATATGGCGCCGACTCACTTTCCCTCGTGTCTCTCTTCTTTCCTATATTTAGCAAACGTCACATGTCAATGTAGAGACCAAATAGTTCGGTCTCCTTGGTAATTTAATTATATGTTAATAATCTTCTGTACCTTGGATAAGGATAGCTGGCATTCTCCAAGTTTGGGACAGCTCTTGGATGGTTACTTTTCGAAAGGAAGAACAGCAGAACGTGTGTATGTCTGGCCCTCCCGTCCCCTCATGCAATGCATTTAATTAAAGTGGCCGCGACTCTAAAATTATGCACATAGACTATGCGTGATGGTGAGCCATGAAACCATAATGACCCTCCGTTGTTCGTGGCCCACAAACCATGTTAGCCTCTACTGAACCAGGCCTGTCTGGTTCGCAAACGTACTTCCGATTCTACTTTTGTAACATGTCCCTAATACGGCCATCTGAACCAGAACAAAGTTGGTTCATGAGGACTCGCCCAACACCATTCGGTTCATTGTTGATCATGACCAAGTTGAGCCCCGAATTCCGCACCACAGGCCGAGTTGGCTGCGGCATACTCGACACAGTTTGTAAAGATGTTGGTTTGAGACTCGACTACCACGACTCAGCTTGTTGTAGACTATGACCGAGTTGGGTAATGAATCATGTGCATGGACCAAGTTGGCTGCCACCCACTGGACATGGTTCCTAGTCGATCCTGACCGTGTAGTCCCCGTTTCTGTATCCACCGACCGAGCTGACTCCAACAGAATCAGGTAGAGGGTAGAGGCAGATCTCATGACTTGTGGGGAGATCCGGCGACCCGCCCACGCTTGGGTCAATAATGTGAAGAAGGTGCATGTGCTTCTGCTTATAAGCCAATCCTTCTACACTACACGTGTCCTGCTCTTGATGGAGTATACAAATAAATGCACCTGCCTCTGCCCTGAAAATCTTGTAGGTCGATTATCTGTCTTAGTAATTCACTAGATTTGTACCAACTATGCTAAAACTTGATAATTCTTGGAGCAGGAAATTGCTAGCTAGAGGGATTAAATTTGTAGAGAAACAGAAGTCTATGAGCAAAAGCCCACATTTCCGCCGAAAATCCATTGCCTGCTGCGAGTTCTGTGATCACAAATGCCTGGACCAATACATAACACGAGATACATCAGTGAGGGGTTGCAGTTAACATGGAGATCATAGAGGCCATGGAGGCACTAGTACTTTAAGGACAGGCTTGCTGAAAATGGCCTGCATTGCTTGAATGGTTGTGACGATAAAAGACAGTAACTGAATAGAAGTCTTGATCCTTTTCAATTCAACGGGTACTTTAGTCAATGATGAGCCCCACGGCGCTGCCCACATCGTCCAAAAGGGTCCCTACGGATGGCCAAACAATGAATCATATCCAGCCAGAAGGAATCATGGTTAAATGTTTCTTCTGCTTGCTTGGGGAGAAAAAGGATTAACCGAGTAGCAGTGATCCGCAACCACACCCTCTTTCTTTTGCCTATAAAAGGGGCTCCGGAGCTCACATTGAAAGCAAGGGATCTGAACATTCCTTGGGTGGTGCACTGGTGGTACTAAGCCTTTCTTTCTTTCCCCTTTTCTTTTCATGGGTAACCTCCTTTTTTATCTCTTTCATCTAACATACGTGTGTCTGCAACCCTTTGTTTCTTCTACCAGGTTAGGCGAAATGAAGCAAAAAATGGCATCTGCTCTCACTGTCATGTTCTTGGGCTTGTTTGTTCTGCCTTCTGTCATCGATGCCTTCGTTCCTCGGAGGCCTATCGATGTGCCATTTCAAAAAAATTATGTGCCAACTTGGGCGCAGGACCATATCAAGTACATCAATGGGGGTTCTGAAGTGCAACTCATGCTAGACAAGTACACAGGTGAAAGGGGGTTGACTGCATGAAAACAACAAATCTCAGCTTCAAATCAGTCGACTTTGCTCATTGGCGCTTACTAGTCTTCTCTCATTTTCCCACTTGAACAACAGGTACCGGTTTCCAGTCTAGGGGCTCATACTTGTTCGGCCACTTCAGTATGCAAATAAAGCTGGTCCCCGGGGACTCTGCAGGAACAGTTACTGCTTTCTATGTGAGTGAATGTCTTCCCATGCCAGATTTCTTCTCAAGCCTTGCCACATTTTTCTCCATCCTGCAGTGCCTAATGTTTGTATGCGCGTCTCTTCTGTAGCTCTCCTCTCAAAACTCGGAGCACGATGAGATAGACTTCGAGTTCTTGGGGAACAGGACCAATCAGCCATACATATTACAGACCAACGTCTTCACTGGTGGCAAGGGAGATAGAGAACAGAGGATCTACCTCTGGTTTGACCCCACCAAAGACTACCACTCTTACTCTGTTTTGTGGAACACGTACCAGATTGTGTATGCTATCTCTCTCAAATACCATCTTCTCCAAACCCTTCTTTGTCCATTGCTTTCTTTTTGTTTTAACCTTCGGTGTTGAAGCAAGTGAATGACTAGTGATGCTTCCGCTGCATCAGTTTCTTTGTAGATGATGTGCCCATCAGGATATTCAAGAACTGCAAGGACATAGGAGTCAGATTCCCCTTCGAGCAACCAATGAAAATATACTCCAGCCTCTGGAACGCCGATGACTGGGCAACAAGAGGTGGGCTGGAGAAGACGGATTGGAGTAAGGCACCATTTGTGGCATCGTACAGGAGTTTCCACATCGATGGCTGTGAAGCATCTGTAAACGAGAAGGTCTGCGCGACACAGGGCATGAGGTGGTGGGACCAAAAGGAGTTTCAGGATCTTGATGGCTTGCAGTATAGGAAGCTAAGCTGGGTCAGGCAGAAATACACCATCTACAATTACTGCACAGACAGGGCCAGGATTCATACAATGCCACCAGAGTGTGCCAGGGATAAGGATGTGTAGCAATGTGATGCTCTCCTCAAGCTGTCCTTTTCTACAATATACGTTACATCCTATTGGTTTGTGGGTCTTTCAATAGAGGGCCTTATGTGCCGTGTTGTATTATGATTTTATGAAGGTGGGTGTGGTTCGCAGCCTCTGTTTGGCTCTTGTGTCGACGGAAAACTGTCTTTGGATCTTCCTAATGCAAATAGCATGTGGTTATCCTATTCATGTGCCATTTACAGTAAAGCTTTTAGTGTATTGTTTCTCTGTCACGCAACTCCTTTGAACGGGACCTCAGATTCTAATTTCTAGGATTCTCAATGGGCTCTACAAGATCCTGTACTAGTGGCTGTTTGGTACTCTGTAATAAAGTTGAATGATGTCACAAAAATGTTGAACAATTCTCGGGGATGAGATATCGATGGTTCATCCTTTTTAATAATCAGGAAAGTGCTAACACTCACAACAGAGAGCAGATCGGACCCAATCTAATCGGTGAGGTAAATGCGCACATAGAAGAAAGGAGTGCTAAGAGGTCTGGTCTCTAAAGGGGTGTGGGACCGCAAGGTGCTCCTTTTCTTTATGATCGGACGAGCCATGGCCGTGCCTTTGATTTTCTTGACAAGTTAGGAATTAGGACAATTGAGATATTGAACCAAGCTTGAGGCTTCGGTGGGAGGCTCCTCCTCCTAGCCTTGAATCATCTTGTTTCTGCTTTGAGCTTTGATGGTCGATGTCCTGGTTCATAAATTAAATTAAATATCTGTTAATCTAAAAGCTTTCCTGTAGGAGCTCAACCTTTAACCAAGTCTCCAAAATATGTTTGGCTTTTTGAGACTTTCTTATATAGGTTACAGTTTTGCTGACCTGAGGTTCATATTAAAAAATGTGCAAAGTTTTACACATTATGTAAGGTTCTTCCTTGAAAAAGGAAAGCCTTTGTAGTTTTTTGCTAGCCAAAAATTTCTAGCTGAAAGGGCCATATACATTTAAATTTAAAAATTTTAAGGGGTACTAATATGCAAATGAAAAGAATAGTCCCGATGTATCAATATAGAAATAAACATTTTTGTGAATCTATGCCCTTCACCAAATAGCTACTAGAGCTTTCCGTTTGTTTGTGCGGTCCATATAATACCTTGCAGGGTGAGTGTTAAGTTTTTAATTAACTCAGAACTAACTAATGGTTGGGAGATCGTCTTTTTTGTGTGGGCAACTTTATAACTTGAAAGAATGCTTCATAAGAATTAAACCCCTCCTTTTTATGACTTCAGCCATCTTGCCTTCTCTCTCTCTCTTCCCAGTCGTTCCAGCAACGTCTTCCAACGCATGCAATTTAGTGGCACCAATTTGTGATGACGGGCTGAATCAAGTAAACGGGCCCAATGGTGGACCTAGTTGATTAAAGCACCACATACATAGACTTGATTGAACTGCACGGGCATTTAATTGTCTTAGATACTGAAGTCTGAAAGGGATAGAAACTGCAGTGTATTTGTCATGGGCAGCCACTCTGTATGTAAGTATTCATGATGGTGAAAGACCACCTAAGAGCCACCTCTCTTCGATTGTGCTATGCAGAGGCTTTTCTAGTAGAAAGGACGTGAAACAACAGGTGGTGGGCCGGGTATTGAATTTCCCATCTCTAGAAGATATGCCATTTTTGAACAATCACGGGCACGCCAGCGAGAAAGCAGGTAAAGCGAAAGCTCGTTCATTAGAGAGCTGCAAAACAAGTATTTGTCGATGCACATCTAGTGGGCCAGAGGAAAGGATCTAGTAAACGAACTGACTATTCAATATCGTTCATTTTTCTTTTTTTCTTATAAAAAACAGTACGATTAGTCGATGGGCGAAGAATGATTAACCGAGCGCACATACTCTTGTTTGATTCGCACGATTTTCAAGTACACTGATTTTCAAAGACAACCTCGTCGTTTATAATCAGCTGTTTCTACCTTCTATTAACAACAGTTTATGATTGCATGGTAAAAAAATGTTTACTTGGCCTAATGGCCCTATTTTACAATGTGGGGATGTTTTTCAAAATCTGTCATAATCGGGGGGTGTTTGCTATCAACTCTAAGATGTCATGCCAGGAGTAAACGATCTGAGTTCCTGTAGGAAAGCCAAATCAAGATTGCCGAGGTGAGAGCCAATTTCTTCACATTTTCTACCTTCTGGACAATACAGTACTTGCTGTTGCTGCTGCTGCTGTGACTACAATTTAATAATCCATCCACTTTGATTAAAGAAACAAGCATTTATTTTGTCTGAATTTTTTTTTTAGCTTCCCTGACTTGCAGTGCGTGATAACTGCACGTCGCTGCTGCTTCCAGACTTGCATATACCTAGCAGTATAACAACTCGCCTTGCATAAGACACTTGCCAATTAATGCAAGCCATAAAAAGCGGGGATCCATTATTCAAATGGGGGGTTGGCCATTGAATTCAAGGTTACTGGAACTTCCTTTTTGTTTGTGTGTTTGTGTGCGCGGGCGCACGCTCATGTGTGTGCAAAAGTTTTTATATTTATCGGCTTTTCCTGCTTTGCCAAAGGAAAGAACCAAAAACCAAAAACAACTGAAAAGGTCGAGCGCTCGATAGGTAACCAGCTGAACTACATTGTAGATAGTTAATAACGTCTACATGTTCCAACAACTGAGCATAACATAGAATTGATCCAACTAGTTCGTGGCTTAAATTACTTCAACTTGTGCCATGCCCATCTGATCAACTCAGTTCAACAAGTTAATGGGTTAAACGTAATCAATCAACTCAAGAGAACTAGTGAATTGGGCACAAAAATGTTCCCTTTGTTCAAACATAGATTATTTAAGCTCGTTGCTTACTTGAGTTACTAATAAGTTGCTTGATTGTGTGTATTTTTTGTGTGTAAACATAGAGCCCAAAGATTATGTGTTCATGTTACATGTTCTGCACTAGTACATGCTTTTATTTGTTAGATCAATAATTTTTGTCAATTCGCATAAAGTCAAAAGCCAACCTAAAATTTTATATAAGATTTGAATTGTACGTATTGTACAAAAGCTTCAATCGAGTTTTAGCTCCACTCATTGTATTAATCAAGCAGTTTGCAGGCCAAGCTTGAGGGAAGCTATACGATGGCTAATCCAATTGAAACCCTGCCAGCAGCGGAAGCACTTCGCTAACGTGGACCTTTGAGGAGTCCCACCGGGTTCTTAATATAAACGTTTATGAAAATTTTTGAACGCTAAAAGTAGGACCAGTTCCAAAAGATGAACACATTTTGGACCATAATTGTTGTAGTTCTTTAAATGTCGGCATATAAAACCAATTAAATCACACCACTTAATCTATATTAACGGAAAAAAGGCATTATTCTCTATGTTTTAGGCTTAACTGAAGGTCATATTTTCCCTTGGTCATTGGTTGCTTCTACCATTTAATGTCTTAGATTTCTCACCTGTCCCCTTCAATCTGTAATTTATGAGCCAAAGTAGCTTACATTTGTCAAGTTGTGATATCAGCTGCGTCAGAAAGCACGCCTTAATGAAAGCTCAACCAACCGACAAGCAAATTCGAAACACCTAATATTCCAATCAAGATTTCCGTCTGCAGGAAGAAAACACGTCGAATTGACTAAGATCGACAAATGCAGGTATGTTACTACACATGCCTCTTTTGTTCTGGGGGATGCCACAAGTGTAATGCAATTAAGCTGCTCATGAATGTCCAGTAGGTAAGATAAAAGCAGGAGCAGAAGTGAAAAAAAAGCTTGGAGGATAGTTCATACAGTCACCTTCCCCACATCACACCCAAAATCTGCATGGCATAATCTGATTAAAACCCTTCTTAAAACAAAGGAGCAAGCCAGTCATACGGCATTAAAATAACAAAAAACCAGGTTCATGTTTGCAGTAATGTATAATTATGTGCAGGCTTACACCTCTCTGACAGAGACTTTAGAATGCTTCCATGCGTCTTGACTTTGTGCCGCAGATGTTACCTTCCCCACAGTGAGCTACAGCGTTGAGTACCAACTCCTTATAAAGTACGCCATCTGCAGCTCCTTAAATTCATGATAGATCATACAAAAGCTTCTTCTACATTCTCCCTCCTCCTTGTTTGCTCCCACTTTTCACTCCTGCTCAACTGATGGCTCAGATGATCAGGGGGGCCTACTGTTATGCCAAACTCGAAGGAAACCACGAGGATGAAGAGGAGAAGAGGCACCGTCGGGCACAGTACTTGATATACAAGACCATGGAAAAAGCAGACTCCTTGCTTCGCAAGAGGCCGCTACCCCTGAGGATAAGAGTCTGCAGACGGAAAATGAGTAAGAAAATGAAGCGGCTGAGGAGCAGACTACAGTTTGCTGTTTCCTTCCTCAAAGTTGGTTTCTACGGGCAGCTCACGGAGGCAATAGCTAGCCTTAACCCTGCATGCTACTAGTCTTTCCTAGATACACTTAAAATCGAGAGTAAGCACTTTGCTTTATGGAAAAGTATGTTAAATGTTTTACGAAAGAATGAAATGTGCAGGAGAACTGGAAAATAAACGAGCATCTGACGAACTTCAAGAGTTGTGCAGTGAAGCTATTTTGGTTCTGTATTCCCAGATAAAAATGAAGAAATAGTGGTTACAATGGATGGGAAGATGTGATTATCAACGACCTTCTGTCCTTTTCATTGATCTTAGTTTCTGTCTTTGTTGGCGACCGCGGGCCGCCCCTTGAATTCGCTGGGTTGTTCGCCCGGGCGGTGAACCACAGATATTTTTCTGGTCTTTGGAGTAGTTCAGAACTTGCAAGCTGGTGGATCTAACAATTCCCCAATGTAGTTGTGCCGACCTGTCTTTGTTCCATCGCCTCATTACTTCAAACAGATATTGCAATAACCAATAGCCTCAGAACCAAAAACTGTTAAAATTGTGGCGAACGAAAGAGCAGAGTATAAATTTTTAAGCCTTGGCGAAAATGGCCTGTCTGACAGCTTCAATACAAAAACTGTTCTAAATATGGTCAACGAAACAGTAGCGTATAGATAAAACCTTTACGCCTTAGGCAAGATACCCCCTAGCTTAGAACTCATGCACGCTTTTTATTAGGTTTTTGTTTAAACTTAAAAATGAACATTTTCCAGTGAGATGAGGTTCATAAAGTATTCTTACCGGGGCAGAAATTACAGGGGAAAGTAGTGAAACCAGCGGGAAATGAACAAGGCCAAAGGACGTCCAACCTAGGGAAGCTCACTTTCAGAAATCCGAGTCAGAACACTTCCATGTCACCGATTAAGCTCGTGAAAAAATTGATAATATGGCCAGTGGTTGCGCTCCACCTTGTGCCTGTTATCTTCTTAAAATAATGCAAAAAGAATCAGATCTTCAATTTTCCAGGAAAATCAAGTTAGGAAACCATGTGAGACACCAATAAACGTTTGATATTATTGAGAATCAAGTCAATAGGTTTCTTAGACGAGTTGTTTTCCCACCCATTCGCAAGCTATGAAAAATTAAAAATCCTGTTCCGCTTAAACCGCTGGAAGTTTGGCTTCAGAGGTTGGCTTAAAGAGTATAATCTTTCATGATCACTTTGCTCAAAGGGTACCAACGGCTTCTTCATAGAGGCACAGGGTGGTCCAGTCATCTGCTTCTTGAGATTATCAACTGCCACATTCGGTGAGGATGGACTCGGCGTCTGGCTTCTTGGAGGCTCTAATCTTTCTAGAATACTTGAAGTTTTCTCAGCAAGAGACTCATCGGGCGATCTGACCTCGAGCTCTCCGACTGACCGCAAAGCAGGGGATAGGCTACCATTCAGTTCGTTAACGACCAATTGCTCCCACTCATCGTCACATGCTTTGCGCCCTTCATCGGTGAGTTGCGTTAGCATATGTCCGTCCTCATCAAATTGGCTCTCTAGCATAGTGGGTATTGGACTTTGTTCTACGGCTCTCCGAAAATCAGGCTTAGAGATTGGCTTACTTCGTCTGGGTACTATTGCCCTGTAAAGAATGATTCGCCGTAACCGCTTGAAGGAATAAGTTTGGTTTAATTTGAGAAACGGAAAAGAGAAGGAATCCTGATAAGATCACTATTACCCGATTTGTAGGCTTTCCTTTACAAGGGCGTTCAGCTTCATGTGAAATCCAAGCTCATGCTGTAAAGGGTTGTAGTCTCTCAGTCCAATCTAAATCAACAAAACAAGTGAAAGGTGACTTAAAATTCTGCAAGCAGAAATAGCATCACGTCTGCAACTTTATGCTCTCCGGTTAATCACTGATTCCAGAGTGCGTATGCATAGTCACATTGACTATTATCGACATGGATCAGGCCAAGCCCGACCTGACCCAAATTTGTTTGTTCCCATAACTTGGATCACTTAGCAAAAGCAAGAGTCCCATCCAGGCTCTGGCTTGGACCAAAGTAATCTGAACTTTCAGTAGACTACTAGCCATTATTGAAGAATTTGACTTTGTGAGGACTACAGGATGTAAAACAGGGTATGGAACTATTTTCAGGCACCAACAGGCCTTACCAGTTCATCGTGCATTTTGAATTGATATCAAGTCATCTGGTGCTTTATACAGCTTGCACCCGTAGACCACACGCGTGGTCACGATAAGCTTGTTAGTGCATCTTGTCAGTGCGCCAAGTTCCAACGATGGTCTCGGTGATATTCCGCATTGCTTACTTAAACGACCAGGTATAACCTGATCTGCAAGAATTTCTGTACCCGGAGGGAGGGAGCAGAATTCGTCGAATGATTTTAGAACCTCAAGGAGAACTGAGAAAGATCCCCAAAAAAAGGTCCTCCCTTGATCTGGGTAAGATGTGGTAGAGGTTTTCACATCCTATTCCTGTAAAGAATGCCAGCATGTGCTGTCATGTTCTCCGGTTTCTCTAATGAAAACAGTATGCTCTATATAAACAACTTCCGTCTTCTGGAGTTAGCATGAATCCTATTTGATGCAAGCGTTGAAGTATCTATACGTGTTTTCAATTTTTGGACAGAAAGGATGACAAAGAACGCGTTCTGTTGTACTCTAGTAACTATCAGACAATTAGAAATTATGGAGTACCTTTAGTAAGTTGGCTTGAATGGAGCTCTCAATTTGTGTCACCTCACTGGATGGCGATAGTCCATCACGCTCAGGAATAGTCAAAATTTCCTCCGACCCAGCCAGCTTCTGCAAGTCCAATTTCATTGAGCTCAAACCAATCACTGTTAATGGTCCAACAGTAAAGTTGAGATGCAGAAAATAAAAGATAGCTGTACCCGTAAAAGCATGGGTCCTTTGTCCGAGGGTTGAAGTAGATAAAAAAAAGTGAAGATTGATTCTCTCATTGTATCCGTATTGCAAGTTGATGTGCAAACTAACCCTTGGTCTAGAGAATGCAGTGCTCCACAAATGCCATGAAAGACTGCTAGTTTGTGGCATGATCAAAAGCAGATGTCAGTAAAAAACGAATGACAACACAGCAGAGTAGGATTAGTTTTTGCAAGTATTTCCCTACGCTGTGTGTTCAGATTTTGTTTCCCACATTCAGCCGAAGATAACTCAGCATCATTACAAGGAACTGCAAAATATGAAGTTCCTAGTATTACACCTGCCAAAATTAGAAAAAGGAAATCATGATAAGAAGCCACTTGCAAATGATATTTTCATCAAGCACAAGTAACCACAGTCCAGTGACAATGAGAGAACCCAAATCACCAAATCTTGTTAAGATTATGTATTTCTTACAATATTAAAACACAACGGAGATGATGATATGCTGATATACCTTCACTAAGGGAACATAAGCTGGTCCGTTCAATGACGTTAAATCTGATGTGCCCATGAACCCTTTGAGGCTCTGAGTAGCTTTGGAAAGAGGGGAGGTGCAAAATCGTTCGTTCTCCAACCTTTATTCCTATCTCACTTAATTCACTTAAAGCAAGTTCTTGGTTTGCGACTGGACAGGACATACTCGTTCTACCAGCAGCACTGCCAGCAGGCAAGCCATGACACCTGCATGTCTACTAATAAAATTTCAAACATCTGAAGTCAACTTTAGTATCTTTGGCAAGTCGTTAATTGTGTAGCCTTTGTGTTTTGAAGTTCAAGAAGCGCATATTGCAGCTACCCATTGGAAACAGTTAAAATTCCTTTTGTCTAGCCCAGTGGGTCAGAGATTGTCGCAATGGTGGTCATGCTGGAAAAACAGAGTCAAAGAAGCAAAAGAACCACCCATAGGTGAGGAGGATTTATGGACACAGGCATGTCTTCTGATTCCCACTTAGAGAACACCAGGGAGCACTTCTAGGAAGAGCTGCATGACCTTCTAATCATTCTTTTGGAATTTAGGTTGCGGTTAATCAAACACCCCTCAGTATGAAATTCTAGACTTTAGCATTTGTCTAGGAAGCTGGATCTAATTTTTCATTTTCAGAAAATGATATTTACTCATGAAAAAATTAATGAGGAAATATGATTTTCCATTTTCATAAAATTCAACAGAAAAAAAAATGTTTTCCAGTTCAACAAATTTGCATGCTTGTTTCGACAAGGTATTCGACTAACCTGGCAAGGAACAAATCCATCCACCATGTGGACTGCTGATGCAAACAAGTTGCAGGAGAAATGATTGCCTGAGTCCATTATTGTATTCTTGAAGTAGAAAGTTGCCTTCAGTGGTTCCTCGATGTCACCCTTGAGTTCTTGAAGCCAACTTTTGACAAACCCACTGAAGAGCCAGTCATCTGAATATGCAGGTAATATTAAATAGTATCACAAAGTTTGAGAAGCATGGATATTGGATAGTTAGCTTAAGGTTCATTTCATCTCCTATCTAGTCTTGCCTTCTGGAAAAACAAAGGCACTCCATGCTGCTTATTTCTGTGCTATGTCAAGACAGAGAGACAAGGTTATGTCATCTACAATCATTCTTCCAATATCAAGCACTGCCACATTAGACAGCAACAAGCAACAAACCCAAGCGTCGCCAGTATGTCTAATTCACATTTCCATACGCATTCTGACCATGATGCAAAAAACAGTATGTCTAATTCACATTTCCATACGCATTCTAACAATTTATTCCGGAAGGTTCCTTTTCCTTGGGGCTTGGTTAGAAACAGGACAATGAACATAATGCAAAAAACTAGTGCCGCAAGGGAAAAGCTACATGTAAGTAAATTTTTATTGCAACAGATGTTTAACTTTTTAGATAATCTAAGCATGAAACTGCCATTTGTGGGGTTGTTTTAGCAGCCCAATCAACAATGGCTTTTGGATAATATATAATCAACCAGGATTATGACAGTTATTCCCAATAGATCTGCAACCCAATATAGATTTCTTCCAACAGCAACAGTACTCATGAGTCAATATAAGGTATTGCATTCTAAAATCTGAATCAAATAAGCAAATTCATAACTTTTATATTGGTTATTTACGCATTTATATCCAAATCAGACACCTTATGGACCCCTAGGCGTTACCACCATAGTCGAGATATACGAAGCTCAAAGCAACTATTTGATGAGGATTGGTTCTGGTGATTTCTTTTCACATCAACAACAATTCATTTGACTTCACTAAGTTATCTAACTTCTGCAATCTAATGAATTATATTCCAATTTTAGGAAATAAACATAGTATATACGCTTACCCCATGAGTACCTATGGAATACACAGTTTTTCATGTTAGACATGCAGTCAAGAAAATCTTTGACTTTCTCAGATGCTTGGCTGAATAAATTGGTTGTGGTATCCCCTCTTTCGATGAGTATAAATTCAAGCCTAACCTTTTTACTGGCAGCATCCTGCAAGAAGAAATACCCCAGTTATGCAAGATGAATCTGTCCCTGATCTGAAGCAGACTTTGAAGCTAAAGCAACATTTGAAAGTTGCATGATGGGTGGTTTTAGTCTTTACCGCAAGCATCTCTCTTGAATATTCCATACTTTCTAGTAGTAGTGAGCTGATTACAAACACCTTCCTTGCAATATCTTTCCCACCCCAAGAGTAAAGGTAGTCGCCATGGAGAAGCTTTGAGAGTATTGGCCCTGTCAGCAAATCCCAACATGAGAAACCGTGAGGTCCTTTGACTTGATAACTATCAATACGTTGATAAACCCATGTCCTTACAGCCATTTATGATTGGCATAAAAAACCAGTAGTCTTTATGATTTCACTGGATGACGGAATTTCTGGGGGTGATAAGAAGGAGAATATACATCCTAAATGGTACACATGATTTGCAATGAAGGTTCAACTGTCAAAAAGAAAAGAACTCCGAAGAAGTCTAGTAAAAAATACCAAAATGCTTTTTATATTCAAACAAATCTTTGACGGGAAGTTAATACTGAATAAAACATGAAAAAGGAAAACATGGAACGTTATTCTTGGGACGAAGTTCATAGATTATTCACGAAGTATAAAAAAAAACATTTTAAACTTTAGTCAAGGGTACTCATTGTTATTTGGATTGTGACTTTCAATATATCTTTCGAATGGGGAGAACTAACAGAGTTCCCATCTCAGTGCGTCCTCGTAAGAGCGTAGGTCAATCAATAATTCATAATTAGTCCTCAAGGTCTGTGACCTAACAATCGAGAGACCACCTTGTGTGCCACTAAGCTCTACTAAATTACACGAAAGAACTAAGATTATGTAAGAAAATTGTCCCAATTATATTACTGCGTTTAGGTGATGAACAACCACTGACCTTCCGCCTCAGGTATCTTTGACGCATCCAAATCAGAGAGGAAGCAATCTTCTGGCAAGCTGCTTACAGCGTGATGAAAGTCACGAAGGTTAAACTGCCCTCTTGGACTGTATGCAATCTCAAGCTGACAAAAGCTTGTTGTGAATGAGAGAAAGCACGTGAAGAATCTCAAAGATATAGCTATCTTCTCATGCAACATAATTTTTTTGTGAAGAATCTCACAGAGATAGCTATCTTCTCAATGTTCTCATGCAACATAATTTGTTTTAACAAAACTAAGTTTGTTGATTAATTCATCAAATAAAGAGATCATGCTAGCTAGCATCCTTATTTGCCGAAATTAAGAAAAAAAAGCAACTATGATAAGTGTTTCGAAAGAAGACCTGTAAACATGAATAAAATACATTAGAAGGAAAGAACTGAAATACATTGTAGCACATCGTTGTGTTTCTATCTTTAGAAGGACGAAACAGATGTCCTTCTTTTCTTTCTGACAAATGACGAAACCAATCTCATCATTTTATATCGGTAACGAGAATCCGTGTCACTTGACAACTTGAGCATTTTTCACAATTCAAACAACCGCAATAGAGAACTGCAATCAGATTGTCAAGTGCAAGAAGTAAACTTCAGATTGCGTAAAATCGCGTCCAAATGGGCCAGAAACATTAATCATATCTATTCATCCAAATTTGATATTTGTGAAAGGAAGAAAATAAAATCTACTGAATTCGTTCCAACTTCCAACAGACTGAAACAGGCATAAAGGTAAAATCACAGAAACGCCTCAGAAGCCATTAAAAGGACCACAACATTCAATTATGATAGGCTATACAGAAGAATCTAGTTCCAGAACACGAATTTACAGTTTTTATGATCTTACAGCTAGATGTTCCACTGGCATCCACAAAAGTGGAACTAAGTTAGGTACTGCAAATACGAATCACAAAGAAAATTGTAGAATGATAGTCAGAAGCTCCCCTAATTTATTCAGCAAACGCGGTCTTGGAGGCACTACGAGGAAGCGATGCCAGATAAGGAACACATTCAGAAAGTTAATGAAAAAAGATGAGGCACGAAGTACCTCATCAATGTCAGAGGATCGGTTTCTCTGGATGTAGCAAAGTGCGATCAGATCACCAGGAGTTTGAGATCGGCTTCCACGACTAGGCGAAGAGATGGCGTACAGATTCGCGAGTTGGAGCAGGCTCTGGCGGAAATATAAAGAAAGAAAGACGTGCATATCGGAATAGCTATGGCGAGAGAGGGAGAGAAAGAGAGCGAGAGTCTTTACCTGCCTAAAATCCTTCAGCAACGGCAGCGGCAAGCTGCGGAGATCTAACACGAAACAGAGGAACGTCATCGTTCTACGGTCGAGGCCAAAATTCCGGTGGCTCCCCCGGCTAGAAACGTAGTTATAATCTCCCGCGACAGGAGAATACGAAATGCGCGAGGAGGAGGCGACGGTTGCAGTTTTGGACTTTGGATGTTTGGACATGAGAAGGGAACAACCCGGTGATGGAGTTCGAATCGGTTGATCGGGGCGGCGATCTCCCACTCAACCCAACCCGGTGAGGAGTCCCCTCGTAATCAGTGGAGAGAGGGAATCAATCCATGAGTCCGAGTGTGATGACTGATGAGGACACAAGGAAAACGTGACAACCACCTCTTTCTAAATCACTACTGATGCGTAATTCCATTCTCCTCCTACTTGTCGTTCTTCCTTGCAAAAGAAAAAAAAAAAAATTGCAGCAGTTTTCTTTTTCGTGTTTGATGGCTATTATGGAAATAAATTTTCAAATAAATTACTATTGGTGTGTGGAGCCTAATCTATTTCCTAACTTCGACAAATTTTTTTAATAAAAGCATTCATGTAATTTTATGCTTTGAGGGTTTACCTTAATTCTCATGCTTTATGGAGGGTCTTGTATTCTTTTTTAATTCTTCCATGTAGTTGTGAAAATTCTTAAAATCCTTGTGTCGTATGGTAGTGTAGAAGAGTCTCGTTCCTAACAATTGCAACACATAATATTTTTCTGAGAATTCAACACAAAAAATGCTTTTAAACCCTTTTTTTTTCATGTGTAAATCAGGTAGCTGAGTAACATATTCGAGCTTGATAATGTTAGTTGAGAATTCAACACAAAAAATGCTTTTAAACCTTTTTTTTTTTTTCATGTGTAAATCAGGTAGCTGAACAACATATTCGAGCTTGATAATGTTATCAGTGATCCCTTTCGAAGAATATTGCGCATACTTTGTGTAAGATTTCCTACTTAGAAAGGCGGGAAGAAATAAAAGCCGCTGCCCATCATTTGTACTCAGATTCCTCAGTTGGCGATCTTGTCGTTGAGTCTTTTCTTGATAAAATTAAATTGCGCGAACATTAGAGCGCCACCAGTTTCCCGGCACTTTCAAAGAATTTTGTGGGGAAAACGGTGCCGAACAGCTGATGCTTCTTGCCGGTTTCCAGTATCTGAAAGAGATATTTACTGTAGCGAGAACAAGACAAGTGGTAGTAAGTTTGCTCCCTATAAAAGGAATTAGAATCACGGATGACTTCATTTCCTGTGGGCTGGATTGTAACCCTTTGTAAATAAGTTCCGGTTCAATGTCACCACTTTTCGCCTGCTTCTTTGTCCGGATTCTCCATGCCAAACCAATAAGCTGATCTTCTAGAAAAATGTCGTCATTGTGGTGATGCCAAAAGCTTTCCTTACATGTGAAAGACAATGCAGTCGTGGCGGCCCAGAGTAAGCAATTAGGCCTCTCTCCTTATGAACACCACGTATTCTATTTGATTGCAGGAAAGCTGAGGCTCCACTCAAGCCAGTATTGTCGCTGGACGCAGATTTTATCAAACAAAGGACAGAAAGAGCCTGTGAAAGCGTTGTTTGGTTGAAGTAGTTTCTAAGAATTTAAAAAACCTACCTCCCTGCGCAGCAGCACGATAATATGGAGTATCCAACACACGGAGGCAGGTTCTGAGTGTCCTGTGTTTGCCTTGTCTGCAGAGCACGACGTTCACGGATTCAAACATCCTCACCAAATATATATGACAGGACCTGCGTCCGCCCTCTCTCTCTCTTCCCACATATACACACACACCTCGGAGTTTGATCACCTCTGCTTATCTACAAGAAAGGAGAAAAAGAAGGGAGCACAACACAATGAATCTTCATCCCGTAGTGTTACTTAAATCTCATCTATCTTTCCTGTAACCAGGCCTCAAACCGCTCTGAACTGAAGGCGATTGATGAGCAACGCATAGACCATGAAACGATTCCTCCTATCTCCACAAAAGTAACTGGAAATGTGAACAGGTGTGAATACGCGTATGGGCTGACCTACAACACCCTATGAACATCGAACCCAACCTCCTCTGTTTCGTTGTGGACTTCCAAGTTTGAGAGTATTAGAAACTGCTTCTTAGGAGATTAAATGTACCAGAGTTTCTTCATGCATTGAAGATTGAGATGAACCTTGAACAACACACAAATGGGTCACTTAATATATAGATAGAATGTTATGTTCATAACCAAAACTGCAAGAAAGTAGGTTGAAATTTGTCAAACCAAAAACTTGGACGGAGGGTGAATCGAAAGTACCTCGATCCAACACTGTATTAATATTTTTCTCAAGTTTGAGCTGGTTCCCGTCCGATATTTCTCCCTTGATCAGTGGATCATTTAAAAGCAGAATGAATGAATGGGAGGAGAGGTTTAACAAGGAAAAATCCAACAAAAATGTCTCAGTTACTTGACAGATCAGATCCGACTTGCCGATTTTTTTCAAAAAAATAAAGCGTGAGAAAGACTGGCACTAATAGGTTCTGATAGCAACTCCATCGGGTCAACGTCACAAACCAAAATGATATTTAAGCACATTGACATTTCTAATATCCATTCTGAGAGTTGAGAGACCCACCGTGTCCAAAACTCAAATCGAATAGTACCTCCAATGGTTCATTTAGGGGAATTAATATGATGCCACTTTCAAACAAAGTGGTGATATAAAGCTCCACCAATTAGAGATTGAACAAGTGACCTCTAAAGCCAAACCATCCCATGCAAGCAAGTGTCAGTGAGATGCCATAAAAGAGAAAAAGCGGGGGAGGTATGTTGTAACTAGTGTCGGCAATTACCTATATCAACCTATAAAATTTACTTCATTTATATATAAAAACTTCATTAATTTTTAAATTTTTATATAGAAATGTCAACTTTAAAATTTAAAGATAAAATGCTTTTTAACCATATAATTTCTGGTTACCACTGCTCATGTGACACATGGTTCAACCTCGGGGCTTCTTCGTTCCCAAGGCGCTCTAAATAGACAAGCGATGTCTAGCACCCTTCCTCGATCTGTCCACCGCGGAACTGATGTGAAAATTTTCCATGTCCCTTCAGATCCTCTGGCTCTGGCTCGTTGCTACCTGCACCACACCCACGTGAGGCCTTGCGGGCAGTCACCGCTTCTTCCCCGACAGTTCGTCAAAGCCTGTGAATTTCATATGCCAGCCGTCGCCGGCTCTCTCTCTCACGTATCTGTGCGTATGCGTGTGCGTGCATGCATGCAGGAGAGGTGAGAAAGAAGACAGAATAAAGTCGCTTTCAGGCGTCCACACCTGGACTGCATGAGAATTTCTTCACGTGACTACCTCTCTCCGCAGTAATCAAAAGAACAAAAGCTTTGGCGATTTCAAGGAAGGAAATCGGAAGGGGATGGAGGATACGAAAACATCTAAATTTTAACATGCAAATTCATGTCTGTTCGCTCAAGCAGCGAAACATGATAAACTGTGGAAAAGGAAGGGTGTCCGGGAAAACAGAGCAGCACATCAGGGCAGTACTCGCAGTGATTTACAACAGAGTCATATAACAGAAGATCGATCATCAGGAACCGACAAAGTAGCTAGAAGCTCACGTCTCCTTCACCACAAAGTAGCTGCGGTTCTTGACGACGATGTCGTACATGTGGACGGACTTGAACCTGCTGAAGTCCCTGGGCAGGGTGATGAGGTGAATGGAGGAGTGAGCCTTGTGGAACTGCAGCATCTCGGGGTCCTCGTGGTAGCGCTCCCAACCGATGGACGTCAGCTTCCTCTCCAGCGACTCGTAGGAGGTGATGACCTCGCCCGTCGGTATGTGCACCAGCACCGCCTTCCTCGTCGCAGCGAGCTCGGACCCATCGATTGACTCGACGTGTGGGTTGGAGACCAGTCGAGCCACACCATTCCTGAACACCCACACTCCTGACATTCTTACCTTCTAACTGAAACGAAGACCTCCTCCTTCTCCTCTTCTTTGCCTCTCTGGAGATCGATTGGACCAAGGAAACTAGACGTCGAGTATTGATTGTGTTAATGTTTTGAAATCGAGAAGAGGGCCGATGTATGAGAAGAAGTGAACGTGGTAAAGGGTTCTTATATAGAGGGGGAAGGGAGATCGGTAGTGCTGCAGCTGGCTGTATAACGTGTGGTGGGGAAGGCGAAGGTGGTGGTGGTGGTGGTGGTGGTGGTGGTGGTGGGGTTGCTGTGGAAGGCCCACAGAAGAGTTTGAACGGTGGGGTGGTACCTCTCAGCATCTGCAGGGCCACACTTTCATGGAATACGGACAGCAAGGGAAAAGGGCAGGCTTGTGCTTTTCTCCAAGGGACTTGATTCTTTTGTTCTCTCCTTGTCGGGGTTGCACACCTCTCTCTCTCTCTCTCTCTTTTCTATATTTCAGATTTAAAAGAGAGTGTTGGAAGCCGTCTGTGGGAGTCTCTCTTTCACACTTGGACGCACTTATTCCGTACCTTGTAGCAGCTAGCCTATGGTTTTCTGGTTTTCCCTGTCTTTTTCCCTCGCCTATCTGCAAGTAATATGGATTTTCACACACTTGCATTCATGATGCAGCGTTCTCTTAACACATCAAAATTGTTTCTGAAAGTGTTTTTGTTCATGGAAGTTAACTATATGAGTATATCATCACCATTCTCATCATGCATATATACAACCTAGAAATTAGTTTTTCAGTTATATTATGTTGGTATATAGATTAGATTTAACTGGATGTGAGAATCAAGGATATATGTAAAGATTTCATGCTCGCAACATCCCATCCTCAAAAGAAGACAGCCTTTAAGATGAAAGGAATAGGAAATGCAACCATAATGTTAAATTCATAAGGGGGATCTGTCTGTAAAATCATCAATTTAATCCCAACCACCTGTACATGTTCAAGAAAACCAATGCTTTTTCCTCTCAAGCAATATTAGACATCCAAATGGAACTACGTTGAAAACCGTGGGTACCTCCTTGCTAACTGTTATTTCAGCCAGAAGACAAACACATCTTGAGTAACAACTTTACTACTGTCTTCCAACTTGAATCCATGCCTCAAAACTGGCCTCATATATATAGTAATATGGCGTGAAAATCTTTTAGATATGCTGAATTTCTCAAACTCATTCAAGAGAAAATTTATGTTTGGCAGGCTCAGGGTGGGCATGCATGGATAAATACCTGGCCATGCCAAAGGATCTTAGACACATGATACATACATGATCTGAATGTTGGACAAAAGAATATTGTGATACTTGGCTCGAGGAAAAGAACATGCAAGAATGCGACCCTGCACAGGCTTGTGCTTTGTGCGCATAGGCTCCTCCTGTGCATGCCAAATATCCCCAAAAGTGGGTTAAGAATACACTTGGCTTTTTTTTTTTTTTTAAAGGCTGTGCACCATGCACTTAACCAGCTCTTGGTAGAGTTCTGAGATTCGAGAAGGTCACCTGCACTAACCAGATCGAGCATGGTTGGTTGGTTCTTTGTCTATCAAAAGCAGCAAAGCAGAGCACTGTGCTGGTGGGTCTGGTTAAATATATTATTGTGGAGCCTACCAACCACAGAGTATTTTGCACGGAAAAGAAAGTACCCGATACTCATTCAATTCAAGTGCTAGATCCTCTATCATTTTCAACTTTCATCACCACGTACGTCCATGCGTTGACACTTCACCATTGGTGAAAATGAAATATAATTAATGCTTGCATCTCTAGCTGACCTACACCTACAGTTATCGCATAGAGCAGTCATCTCCTGTCATATTTGCCATCATATAGCCGATCACGTTTTGAGGGAGACCGACGTGCTCTGGACCGGTTGCTGGTTGGTTTGGGCCTAAAGAATTTAAGGCCACATTGGAATGGGCCTCCCCCTCTATGACAATAAGATATATCGAATTGATCTTAATGGATGAATACTCGATCCACAGTTCGCCCCATGCTCGGGGACCCATGTTAATATGCGCTCCATTTCGAGTAGCAACGTATGAGAACATTTCTTAGGATGCTCTCTCTCTCTTTCTCTTTGATATACATTCTCATTTTATCGGTTCTCTTTCTCTCTTTATCGGTTCTCTCTCTTTCTCTCAAGTTGCAGAAATTAATAGCATTTAGTTCTTGTTATATTTGATGCCCATCAACGAAGGAGTGGGAATTAGTGCTACATTTTCTTTCTGCGTTGAATTGCCTGCGTAGTTGATTATATAAAAAAAGCTATTCTTCTTAGTCTGCTGTATCATACACTGTCTAACTTAATCTCATATATACATATATATGTATACGCAGACGCACATTTGGTTCTAGTATTTAACATGCGTGCATGCAAACACAAACACACTCACAGGCACATAATAATGACGTATCTTGCGTCCTTGTAATTGGGTTTATGACGTATCTTGTGTCCTTGTAATCGGAAAGTGGAAAGGGAATATGGAGATGCAATTGGAATATGGAACAGGCACGTGAAAGGCGTCCCTACGCACTCGTTGGTTGAAGAAGCGAGGGGCCAAACCCATCACTAATCAATCTCCCATCCCATGCTCATCGTTCGTTCATTCGAGGGGCCTTCGCTCCACTAGCACACACACCCTCTCATTCATTTGTTCTCATCACATATATTCTGCACGCATCGATCGATGAACTGCATTCCACTTGAAATTGTCGTACGTCCATTTCATCTTCATTCTCAGCTTTTGAAGCGAGAGAAATTCCTACGGACCCGCTCAATTTTCCATGCCTCTGCAACCAACTGCCCATTGTTACAACAAGTCCACATCTTAACATCTTCTTTTGTGGTTATAAGCATCTATGTACAGCTCCTGCTTCTATCCACATTTTATTTGTCCACGGCTGGTTATATGTGCATTGAAGTGCACCTTTGGTACATCTTCTTTATTTATCTTTAAGGGATACATGTCATGCATATGGGCCTATATGTGGTACATGGTGCGCATGCCAAATATAACCAGCTTCCCATGTCCTCCCTCTTATTGACACAGGGCCTTGCCTGTTGATGGGCTGTCCCCATCCTGCAAGGCAGAGGGGCCTTTGAAACTTTCATTCAGTGTTGAAACTTTGGTGAATTTGGATCCAATTATATGAGGTTGCCTCACGAGATCTGTCAACTGAAAATTTATTAACCATATATTTATTTTTTGTATAGAAATACATTTTTTACTCCAACCCTGCCATTAAACACATAAACAAACACCCATCTCTCTACAAAGGCAATTTTGTTAAAATATAAAAGAAAAAACAATTCTCTCCTCAATAAATGAAACACGAGCCCACCTCTGCTGCTTTGCATGTAAGTGTTGCACATATAAGGACAAGAATGAGAGAGACGTGTAATAGTAGAAAAACCAACTTTGAAAATGTACCTTGTAAAACTTCAATTACTTCTTATGTATAGTTTTCATGAATTACCTTATAAACTCGAGTACATTGCTTCGAATTTCTCAAACGATTAGCAGCTGTTTGTATATATATATATATATATAAAGAACGGTTATTTTGTAAATTTTGCCAGAGGAGAAGAAAAATAAGTGAGCGATGGAGAGAAAAAAAAGCTTGCACTCAGCACATAGAAGAAAGGCCCAAATAAACTAAGAAAAGCGTTCGTTTCATTTGCCTTTTCAAGCAACCAAAAACAAAAAAGGCAGAGGTTCTGCTTTCTCCTTTGATTAAACATGCCGGAGATGCTCTCCCTTATTTTTATTACAAAAGGGCGGAGAATTTTCGCCAGCATTCGATGCCCTTTGCCTTTCAATCATTTCTAAAAGATGGCTGATCACGCTCGCCGAGCATATATTGCTCATCATGTCAATATAATATTTGAATTGACAAAATTTTGCCGGAGAATATTGGTCCCTCCTCAAAAATATTATTATTATTATTATTACTATTTTCCAAAAAAAAAATTGCAAAAGGCAAAGTCATGTCGGCTTCCCACACACGCCCATCTAGATCGGAGGCTCCTCCGAACATCCAGGCCGTTCATTCACCGAGATCGACGGTACCAGACTCGGAAAAAACACCAAAACACAAGTCCGGCATTCTTCAACCCGTTTGTTTAATTAATTAAGCGTCTTTGTTTGATGGGCATATTGTATAATGTTGTTTCATGATCCCTTATCAACTTACATAATATAAGATGGTTTATTAGGTAGGACCTGTTTCCGAGAATCTCGACTCGGATCGGTCGGTGTTTGAGCCTCGAGAGACATAGCATAGCATAGCGCTGGTGAAAGTCTATATCGTCAGTTTAATTTCGTGTGCCCCTATTTCTTTCTATCAATGGCATGAGAACATTGTAGTAGTAGTTGATGTATATTGAACCTACTTGAAGCATCGATTGAGAAAGTGGAAGCTTCTACCTTCCCTAGCAACCGGACGTGATCACCCGAGACTTAGGCAACATCTGCATGTTGGTTTGTTTTTTGCATCTGGATCAGATATCAAACTTAGATTCAGATTTGGTTATACAACTAAATACTAAATCGGAACCTGATTGGTAATTAGATCCGAGTTCTTTACAGATCTGATTAGATAAAATTTAAATTTGAAGCGATAATCGGATATATATCTGATTGATTTACATTTATGCTCATAACCATTCAGCTGAATTCATTGATTCACTTGACGATAGTTTGCGTTTCCATTTCCAATTTGATGACCTTCATTTTCTATGAAACAGGATTTACACATTCGAAAGCTTAGTTAGTGTTAATTTTGTGAAAAACATTTTTGTAACTGAGATGTTCCTTCCACAGTTTAACGCTGTCGAAAGTATAAGATACGTTTTCTATCTTCTATAAAGTGTGCCTCAAGTATTGTAAGGACACTGGAAAAGAAAAAAAGGAAATACACCTTTTAACCTTTTACTAATTTCGGAAACGAGCTTCATGTTCCCGAATTTCTGTACGGAGCATGCGCTTCTTGATAACTGACCAATGAAGTCCCTCATGTTAATTTATCATGTTCCTTAAGCAAAGAATTATTGTCCTTTTGTTTCAATCACTTCATTCAACTGTACCGAAATACTTTTAACCCATGATGCCCAGAGCATAAACTTTATTTCAATTCTAAATTTTACTGTAGCAGTTTGTTCGTAAATCTATTTACTAGTACTCAATCACTTGATGGTCATTTTCTGTTTAAAGAAAAGATTGAAGAAGATTGTCACTTGGAAAAACCATTTTGTGAAACCTCTGATAAAGGTAAATTGGATAATATTTTCCAGTTGGAAAAAAGTTGATAAATATTAATTAACACTTTATAAACATAGGAAAGAAAACAAAATACCATACATGAGAAGAAGATCGCTTACATTTTTATATTTATTTAGATTTGCTCTAAGTTTCTGCTCCCCTAAATAACATTTCTAGAAGATCAGTAGAGTTACACGCAAGTCATCTTACACTATTAGGCTTTACGCATTTTCTCTGTTGGGAGTTGAATCCTTTTTAAAAGGCAGATCACCTTCGCATCTTCTTTATGGCAACAGACCCCCCTGATATATGCATGCACATGTATACATATATTCCTCATAATTTTGAGAGCATTTGGTACAAGATATCATCAAAATTATTGTAATTATTGAAGTTGCTGGGCACACGGCATGCCTTCTCCAACGCACGTGAAATGCTTCATTATCTGGTAGATATGGTTCTGATCTTTCACAGCAATGTTTCAAGAATCATGTCCGCCGTTGGCCCCTTCCTTGTGGTCTGAAAGCGCTCTTGGCGCCATCGATTGGTTGAATGATGTAACAGGATGGCAGAAAATCTCTTTGTATAATACATGAAATGCTATGACAAATTTCTACAACACGAAATCTTAGATATTTTCAAGTTTTAGCAGACTATGAGTTTCAAATACTTTCCTCGCAGCTCTCTTTTAAAGCTTAATTATTTTATGCTTAATTGCAAAAAGAACTGCATTTTCCATTATAAATCAAACAAACGTCAAAATAAGATGAGAAAATTCTGACCGGGAGAAGTAGGACCGGCAATTTTCTCACCATCACCTTGTTTTGAACGTAAACTAACTGGAAGTGGGTGTGATTCAACATTCTGTTCTTACCAGGCAAGGTGGATGATGTTGGTCCCGCTGTAACGCAAGTGGGTTCTCTTCCTCGATAATGAAACAAACAGCGGCTCATGCTTGTTAGTGAGAAAGACTTTCATTCCAGCTCAGAATCTCCCCATGATTTCATATTAAAGAGAAAAATGCATCAAAGCGCTCGCAGGAAAGCAAACACATTCCCTGGCTCAATGATCAGTTGACACATCCTGTTTCCCTCGAGTAAGAGAATCCAGCCACAAAGACATTTTCCGTCACATTACATCTCTGTTGACCTGGCATGAATGAGAACAACCGAACCATCCACAGTGTGGCCAGTTCTTGCATTTAGATGATCCCTGTTTATTCAGGCCCAGAAAGTCGGCATCTTTCACAGAACACACCAATGATCCTTGATTCATTCACTTTTTTTCTTTAATACCAGCCATCACTAAGTTTGGAGCTTGGATTTGTATCCACTGCCAAAGGCGGCTCTGGCTGTTGCTGGGCAGCATGAGGCAGATGAGTAGAAGTGGGCTGTGGTCTGCTGAGAAAGTTCTAACAAAATAAGAATATAAGCGGTATAAATCCTTTCGTCTTTACGCTTGATCCCCGTGATTCTCCGCAACTTGATTGACAAAGGAAGGTCACAGTGAAAGAGAACATGGTTTGCGCTTCACTCAGAAGTTGGATTTCAATTACAGCTAAAGAATTGGCAGAGACTTTCCAATTCTCCACAGTCATTATCAGTATCTAATAAGCTTCCGTCGACATACAATCTAATCGTTCAGGTCATACTTGTTGGGTCGGGTCCAACCTCAAGACCCGACCCGGCCCGTCACTTAAGTGACGGGCGGGAAAAAGTCCTCACGGTCCTCTCTCACGTCTCTCTCTCTAGTTATCTCTTTTGGGGAAGAAGTCCTCTTGTGGCTGCTCACATCAAGAAGAGAGGAAAAAGAGGAAAGACAAAGAAGAAAGAAAAAATGAAGGGTGATTTCTTTCTTGAATCTTTGGGGCTCTTTCTTTCATTCGCATAAGAGATTGTTATTGCTCTCTTGAGTTCACTGTTTTTCTTAAAACAGTAGGAATATTGTTGCTCGTGTATTTGGCTCCTTTTCTTGATATATAGAAAGTCTCTCTTGCCCATGGTTTTTTACCTCATTATTGGGGGTTTTTCCACGTAAATTGGTGTCTCTTTTTTTTCTGCATCTCTAGCATATATTTTGATATATATTGCTGCAACATTGGTGTTAAAATCTTGATCTTATGCACGTTGCCCTGTAATTCCGTTTTTCAGCAGTTTTGTGGTGGTTTGCCCTATTTTATTGTTGTTGAAGCATTCTTATTGGGGGATACGACTATAACAAAGTGGTATCAGAGACAGGTTAGCACCAAGTTAGCGTCAGGGTAGTTGTGTGCATTCTTATTAAAGGATGGAGTCGACCCCTATTAGAATGGTCTCTTTAAATGGGAACAATTGGACTATATAGAAAGCGAAAATGGAAGATTCGCTGTATTGTAAAGACTTATATGCACCCATTGAGAACCAGAAGCCAGCGAATATAACAGATGAAAAATGAAAGTTATTGGATAGAAAAACCATTGGCACCATCAGACAATGGTTAGATGACTGTGTTTTTCATTTGGTATCCGTAGAGACGAGCGCGAAGTCGTTATGGCAGAAGTTGCATGATCTTTACGAGATGAAAACAGCTGGGAACAAGGCTTTCTTGATTAGGCAGTTGGTAAATCTGAAACTTAGAGAGGGAAAACCAGTGTCAGAGCATTTGAATGAAGTGCAGAGCATAATCAATCAGTTGTCAGCCATGAAAATGATATTAGATGATGAGTTACAGGCACTCTTGTTGCTTAGTTCTCTTCCCGACAGTTGGGAGACTTTAGTTGTTTCTTTGAGCAACTCTGCTCCAGATGGTGTGCTTACGATGAAGCATGTAACCAGCAGCATTCTAAATGAAGAAACAATGAGAAAGTCTCTTGGTACTGGTAGCTCGCAAGTGCTAGTGATGGGAGACAGGGGCATACAGAAGAACCGTAACAAATGGCATGATAGGTCAAACTCTAGGTCCAAATCAAGACCCAAGATGACAGGTAAATGTTTTCACTGTGGTATTCCAAGGCATAAGAAGATTGATTGCAGGAAATTGAAAGAAGAAAAAGAGCAGAAAAAGAAGACTCAAAAGAATGTGAAGCCAAAAGAGTACACTGCAGTTGCTTCATATGATGAGGTAGTGTTATTTTTATCTGAAGAAAATGATTATTTTACAGTTCAGAATGGTGATTCTACATGGATTTTAGATACAGGGGCATCATATCATGCCACACCATGTAGAGAGTTATTCTTATCATACAGAACAGGTGATTTTGGAGTAGTTCACATAGGCAACAGTGACACTTCGAAGATTGTTGGGATAGGAGATGTTTGCATTCAGACGAGCACAGGATGCAAGTTGACTTTAAGAGATGTGAGACATGTTCCAGACTTGAGAATGAATTTGATTTCTGCAGGAAGACTAAGTGAAGATGGATATTGTATTTCGTTTAGTCAGACAGGTTGAAAACTTACCAAGGGGGCACTAGTGTTGGCTAGAGGTGACAGATTTGGCTCTTTGTATGGGATGAAGTCTCGAATCAGTAGTGTAGATGTCAATGCAGTTACTGGTGGTACTTCGTCGGATTTGTGGCATAAGAGGTTATGTCACAGTCAAAGAGGAATCGACTTACTCACCAAGAAGAATTTGTTACCAAAGGCAGATGGTGCACAAATATCTCCATGTGATCATTGTTTGGTTGGTAAGTTGCATCGAGTTTCCTTTCAGAAAAAACACTCTTCAAAAACTAAACATGTTTTAGATTTAGTTTATTCGGATGTATGTGGACCTATAAATGTGACATCTAAAGGTGGAGCATCTTATTTTGTCACATTTATTGATGATGCATCTAGGAAGGGTACAATGAAAAGCAAAAGTGAAGTAAGTGGTATCTTCATGACTTTTCATGCAGCGATTGAGCGCGAGACTGGTAAGAAGATGAAGAGACTGCGTACAGATAACGGTGGTGAGTACATAACATCTTCTTTACGAGAGTATTGTCTAAAACATGGTATTAGACATGAAACGACAGTTTCTTATACTCCACAGCATAATGGAGTTGCAGAAAGGATGAACAGAACAATAATCGAGAGAGTTAGAAGTTTGTTATCTAGCTCTAAGTTGCCTAAGTATTTTTGGGCAGAGGCAATGCGTACTGCAGTTTATTTAATAAACAGGTCTCCTTCAGTGCCTCTAGATGGAGACATTCCACAAAGAGTTTGGTCAGATGAAGAGGTTAAGTATGATCACCTCAGAGTTTTTGGTTGCAAAGCATTTATGCATGTACCTAAAGAATATAGGACCAAATTAGATGATAAAGCTATTCTTCTAATATTTCTTGGTTATGCAGATGATGAATTTGGTTACAGGTTATGGGATCCAAAGAATGACAAAATCTACAGGAGTCGTGATGTTGTCTTCAGAGAGGATCAAACTATTGAAGATGTCATGGGAGACACGAAGTCAGGTGTGAATGCTAGTGGTGTTCATGAGCCAACCTATGCAGAACCTGAAGAACTTTCATCTGAGCATGGTGAGACTGATGAAGATGTAGAGGAAGAGGAAAGAGAGACAGATGAACAGTATACAGATGACAGCCCTATGGAGACTCAAACTGATTATGAGCATGAGTTGGAGGGGGAGCTTCCTTCGCATTCAGAGCCAACTGAGGAGCAATTGGGTAGAGGTAAAAGAACACGTATACCATCTACTAGATATTCTACTGATGAATATATTATGTTTACAGATAGTGGAGAGCCAGAATGCTATGCAGAGGTGCTAGATTATGTGCATAAAGATGAATGGATTAAAGCTATGAAGGATGAGATGAATTCTTTATACAAGACTTTTGATTTGGTAGAGCTACCAAAAGGTAAGAAAGTGTTGCAGAACAAGTGGGTCTACAAGCTTAAAAATGAAGGTCAAGGCAAGTTGAGATACAAAGCTCGGTTAGTGGTGAAAGGTTTCAAGCAGGAAAGAGGTATTGATTTTGATGAAATTTTTTCTCCTGTTGTTAAAATGTCATCTATCAGGGTAATACTTGGTTTGGTGGCTTGTCTAGACTTGGAGTTGGAGCAGTTAGATGTAAAAACTACTTTTCTTCATGGAGATCTAGAGGAAGAAATCTACATGACATAACCAGAAGGTTTTGTGGTTGCCAGGAAGAAACACATGGTTTGTAAGTTGAAGAAGAGCTTGTATGGACTTAAACAAGCACCTAGACAGTAGTACAAGAAATTTGATGCATTTATGATAAATCAAAAGTATCGCAAGTCAGCCGTAGATCATTGTGTCTACATCAGAGAGTTCTCATCATGTAGCTTCATTGAAGATCGATATGAGCAAGTTCTTTGATATGAAAGACTTGGGGCCATCACAACAATTGTTAGGCATGAGGATTGTTCGTGATAGGAAGGCCAAGAAGTTGTGGTTATCACAAGAGAAATACATTGAGAAGGTGTTTAGCAAGTTCAACATGAAAGATGCTAAAAATGTAAGTACACCTTTAGCAGCACATTTTAAATTGGGAAATGAGTAATGTCCTTCTTCAGCAGATGAGAAAGAAAGAATGGAGAATGTTCCATATGCCTCCGCAGTAGGGAGTCTCATGTATGCTATGGTTTGCACACGCCTAGACTTGGCTTATGCAGTTGGTGTAGTTAGCAGGTTCTTGTCAAATCCAGGCAAGGAGCATTGGGCAGCAGTGAAGTGGATCCTAAGATATCTGAAAAGTACTTCCACTTACTGTTTATGTTTTGGTAAATCTAATCCAGAGATACAAGGATTTGTTGATGCAGACATGGCAGGTGATTTGAACTCTAAGAAGTCTCTTTCTGGTTATGTTTTTACTTTTGCAGGGAGAGTTGTATCATGGCAGTCCAGGTTGCAGAAGTGTGTTGCTCTTTCCACTACAGAGGCAGAATATATTGCAGCAACTGAAGCTTGTAAAGAGTTGTTGTGGATGAAGAGTTTTCTTCATGATATAGGCCTTAGTCAGAAGACCTATATGTTGCATTGTGATAGCCAAAGCGCTATACACTTGGCAAAGAATTCAGCGTTCCACTCAAGGACTAAGCACATTGATGTCAGATATCATTGGATTCGTGATGTGCTTGAGCAGAAATTGATTCAGTTAGAAAAGATACAGACAGAGAAGAATCCTGCAGATATGATGACGAAGTCTCTACCTAAGGAGAAACATGACGTGTAGAGATTTAGTTGGGATGACTGCCTTTAAGGCAGTGTATTAATTTTGTTTATTTTGCAGGTATGATCCCTCTCTTGAGGCTGGAGGGGGAGTTTGTTGTGTCGGGTCCAGCCTCAAGACCCGACCCGGCCCGTCACTTAAGTGACGGGCGGGAAAAAGGAAGGGCACCCGATGGTGCCCCTTCCTCACGGTCCTCTCTCACGTCTCTCTCTCTAGTTATCTCTTTTGGGAAAAGAAGAAGAGTGTTTTCCTCTTGTGGCTGCTCACATCAAGAGGAGAGGAAGAAGAGGAAGGCAAGGAAGAGAAGAGGAGAAGCAAGGTGCGTGGGTCGATTGGCACGCCAAGAAGAAAGAGGAAAGACAAAGAAGAAAGAGAAAATGAAGGGAGTCTTCATTGGGTGATTTCTTTCTTGAATCTTTGGGGCTCTTTCTTTCATTCGCATAAGAGATTGTTATTGCTCTCTTGAGTTCACTGTTTTTCTTAAAACAGTAGGGATATTATTGCTCGTGTATTTGGCTCCCTTTCTTGATATATAGAAAGTCTCTCTTGCCCGTGGTTTTTTACCCCATTATTGAGGGTTTTTCCACGTAAATTGGTGTCTCCTTTTTTTCTGCATCTCTAGCATATATTTTGATATATATTGCTGCAACATTGGTGTTAAAATCTTGATCTTATGCACGCTGCCCTGTAATTCCGTTTTTCAGCAGTTTTGTGGTGGTTTGCCCTATTTTATTGTTGTTGAAGCATTCTTATTGGGGGATACGACTATAACAATACTTCGTCTTCCCTGTTATGCTACCTCAACAGCTTGCTTGAAATACCAGAAGGGACCACCGGGGCCGAATGTCCTGAACTTCTTTGAGGACATATGCATAGACGGAATAGTTTCATAATGCAAAAGGAAAAATATCTGAACTTAAAATTTACTTCCAGGTAGTCGATCAATGCTTGCCTCTTTAATAAGAAAAAAGTGCAAGATCAAACCAAGTTAGTGCCTGTTCTTTCACCCGCCTTGCCCAATAAAGCCTTAGGCCAATTACAGGTATTGTCGATGGCTGTTGCTTTTCAAAAACCAATGGGACGAACGTTTGAAACTCCTCATGATATCTTGGCGGCCAGATTAATGACCCATTGCACAGCTTTTAAGGTCAACCCAGATTTTCCAAGCTCAGGCTTTGGAAGCAATGGCTTCACAAACAACAGTGCTAACGGAAGTTTTCTGCAAAACCAACCACATGTACGCAGTTACTCCTGGAAGGAAGAAATCCTCCGTAGAACAAATATTTGCAGCAGCTAATTTTCAGTTGTTTATATACCACGGATATGCCCGTGCCAGTGGAAAAGATCCCAAAACAATGCTCATACGAAAGACCCCAAAATCAGTGGGATAACAAGATGAAAAAGTATATATATATATATATATATATATATATATATATATATATATATACAAGAAACTACACTTCGATGTTTACACCTCACGCGCTTCCAAAAAATGACTTGAAATTTTCACGTTGACATCGCAATTGATGTTCTTGTCCAACTAAACCAGCAGGAGCAAGCTTTCAGGATCAGGATGACAAGATTATCCCTTACCACTGTTAAAGGCAGCCATCCATGGAGGTGCAACTGTCTAGCTGCAAAGCAAGCCTGTCTAAAGTTTCATAGATACGCCTAGACAAGGGATGTGACTTGTCCCCTCGAACGAATTCGTGTAGAACACCACCTAATTCAATTGAACTACAGCCTGATCTTCTCTCAATCCTCGGATCTTTCATCATCTTCCTCACACACTCCACATCATCCCACCTATTAGTCTCCGCATACAAATTTGATAAAAGCACATAATTCCCACTATTCTCTGGCTCCAATGTTAATAGCTCCCTCAGTGCTCTCTCCCCTACATCAAGGTTCCCTAGGAGTTTACAAGCGCCAAGCAAAGCTCCCCAAACCACAGCGTTCGCTTCTATGGGCATTCTCTTAGCCAGTTCCTCTGCTTCAAACAAAAATCCACTACGACCAAGAAGATCCACTAAACAACCGAAGTGCTCAATTGAGGGCTCGATGCCATACTCATTTTTCATACACGTGAAGTAAAATTGACCCAAATCTACCAGACCCATGTGGCTACAAGCTGTTAGAACGGCTATAAAGGTTATTTCGTTGGGGATCAACCCATTTGCTCTCATTTGGTTAAACAACTTCAATGCATCAGTCCCACGTCCATGAAAAGCTAACCCCTGTATCATCGTGTTCCACGAGTATAGATCCCTACGCTTCATGATACCAAAAACCTTAGCAGCACTCTCTATACTTCCACACTTTGAATACATATCCACAAGTGTTGTCCCTACATATTCATCAAGAAACACACCGCTCTTTTCTATGTGCTGATGTATCAGCATCCCATCTCTAAGACTGCCAACATGAGCTGATGCAGACAATGCACTCACAATAGTGACATGGTTAGGCCTCACACAGCGCGTCCTCATCATGTGGTAGAGATTCAATGACTCCCAGTAGTCCCCTTCTTTCGCATATCCACGAATTATAGCGGTCCATCCAACCACATCCCCCTGTGGAGACAGATCAAACACTCGCCTAGCAGCGACGAGGTTGCCCCATTGAAGAAAGGCAACCATCATCGAGTTCCACGCAATTTGATCCTTGCAAGGCATTTCTTCGAATAATCTGAAAGCAGATTCCGTGTAGCCTTCCCGAGAGGCATACGCTGACACCATGGTTGTCCAAGACACCAAATCTCTCATGGACATTTCCTCAAACACTTGGCGAGCAGAATGCACGTCGCCGCAATCAGCGAGAAGCTTGAGCAGGTGGGTCTGCGTAAGAACGTCCGCCCCAAACCCATGCTTGATGATATGGCCCTGGACTTGGCGTCCTTCTGCAACAGCCAAAACCTTGCGGCACGCAGTGAGCACAAAAGGAAAGGTGTACGAATCATGACAGATCCCATCTCCACAGAGCCGACGGTAGAATAAGATGCCTAGACGAGCATTGTTGCTGTTGCAGCAAGCTCTGATGGTAGTGTTGTAAAGAAACACGTTGGGAGTTCGTACTTGGTTGAAAATGGCCATCGCATATTGCATGCATCCCGAGATCGAGCAGACCACCAGCATTTTGGCAACAAGAATGAAATTCTGAGCCAGTCCATTTTTGATAACTCGACCATGGATAGGGAGCAGGTCCGCCAAACCAGTGCAACCTTCCACCAAAGACGCCAAGTATTGGGGAGTCGTCGACATGCATGTTGGTTCGCTGCTTCAGACGAAAAAAAACGATTCGAAGGCGTGTTTCTGTGTCA